>NC_064927.1:110950024-111264274 GCF_023897955.1 Schistocerca gregaria
CTCTTCGTCACATCACGTGGGACACTTGGACAGTGTTGTCTGCGTGGCTTTCACACGCGTACATTTAATTGCGCAACATCTCCTACAGCTCTCAGCTTGACTTGTCTCGACTTTGCTCGACTGACACTACGCTGACGCTTGCAGGCAGCGGCATTTACCACCATCACCTCGACATGCAGCTGCGAGATGCACAGGAATAACACTGCACTCCTCGATGCGGCGACATACGAAATCCACTGCCGAGCTGCGCGTTGGCAACTAACAAAATGCCGACAGTGCCAGGATCAGAAGCTGGAATCTTCCGATCCGTTGTCAGACGCGTTATCCCTTGCGCCATAGGGCCACGGACTGTGTCTCGTTCTACGAGACAAGTGCACCTCTCTAAGAAACGTGTTCTTCAGGGCTCTGCAAGCTCCCAAGGAAGGCACTTCTCGTCCAGCGGCGTGGTCGCGGTGCGCTTGCAGAGCTTGGACCTTGCCACATATCTGCGCCCGCTGTTCGACAGGTAGCAGGAGGCAAGGCGCGCGTTTTTCTGCGTTTTTTCGTTGACTAGAGGCAGTTGATGTGCATGTAAGCGTAGCATATGAAACACGAATAGCACGAAGCATTCGTAGTTAGGTGCCAAAGTCGCAGTGTGGCCGCAGGTGGCGATCGTATGTATTTGTGGCCACCACTGGTTTGCAGCAAAGTGAATATGGCTAATTGAGAGCGTTTGGCTGTAGCCCCAGTGGCGCAATTGGTTAGCGCACGGTACTTATAAGGCAGTAGCCGTGAGCAATGCCGGGGTTGTGAGTTAACACGCGATCTAGTGTATACTTTTATGTCGTAACAGCTGACAGCATCTGGAGGCTAGATTTCAGATGTATCAGCTACGCCAACAAGTTTAATGTGCATTATATGCGGTAGGTGCGTCTTCCTCGGTAGTATAGTGGTTAGTATCCCCGCCTGTCACGCGGGAGACCGGGGTTCGATTCCCCGCCGGGGAGGCGCGATTTTTATCTCACAAATCTGCTCGAGTGTTGCGCGTGTGGGGTGGAAGAGCATTAACTTTGCCATTAACTTGCTGCAAAATGCTACATCGTAGGAAGTAGTTCTCGCATTCCTCACACTTTCTAATTATGGGGTTCGCTGTTAATGCCGACTCTCCACGCGTAGTAATCGATCTCGACACAATCAGCAAAAGATATAATTTTAGCAGAGCGTGGTTTCGATCCACGGA
Organism: Schistocerca gregaria; assembly: GCF_023897955.1. Lineage (NCBI taxonomy): Eukaryota > Metazoa > Arthropoda > Insecta > Orthoptera > Acrididae > Schistocerca > Schistocerca gregaria. The sequence goes on from NC_064927.1 coordinate 110,951,244, forward strand.
CCTCTGGGTTATGGGCCCAGCACGCTTCCACTGCGCCACTCTGCTGTGTGGGGGTGTTCTAGCTCTTCGTCACATCACGTGGGACACTTGGACAGTGTTGTCTGCGTGGCTTTCACACGCGTACATTTAATTGCGCAACATCTCCTACAGCTCTCAGCTTGACTTGTCTCGACTTTGCTCGACTGACGCTACGCTGACGCTTGCAGGCAGCGGCATTTACCACCATCACCTCGACATGCAGCTGCGAGATGCACAGGAATAACACTGCACTCCTCGATGCGGCGACATACGAAATCCACTGCCGAGCTGCGCGTTGGCAACTAACAAAATGCCGACAGTGCCAGGATCAGAAGCTGGAATCTTCCGATCCGTTGTCAGACGCGTTATCCCTTGCGCCATAGGGCCACGGACTGTGTCTCGTTCTACGAGACAAGTGCACCTCTCTAAGAAACGTGTTCTTCAGGGCTCTGCAAGCTCCCAAGGAAGGCACTTCTCGTCCAGCGGCGTGGTCGCGGTGCGCTTGCAGAGCTTGGACCTTGCCACATATCTGCGCCCGCTGTTCGACAGGTAGCAGGAGGCAAGGCGCGCGTTTTTCTGCGTTTTTTCGTTGACTAGAGGCAGTTGATGTGCATGTAAGCGTAGCATATGAAACACGAATAGCACGAAGCATTCGTCGTTAGGTGCCAAAGTCGCAGTGTGGCCGCAGGTGGCGATCGTATGTATTTGTGGCCACCACTGGTTTGCAGCAAAGTGAATATGGCTAATTGAGAGCGTTTGGCTGTAGCCCCAGTGGCGCAATTGGTTAGCGCACGGTACTTATAAGGCAGTAGCCGTGAGCAATGCCGGGGTTGTGAGTTCGAGCCTCACCTGGGGCATACTTTTATGTCGTAACAGCTGACAGCATCTGGAGGCTAGATTTCAGATGTATCAGCTACGCCAACAAGTTTAATGTGCATTATATGCGGTAGGTGCGTCTTCCTCGGTAGTATAGTGGTTAGTATCCCCGCCTGTCACGCGGGAGACCGGGGTTCGATTCCCCGCCGGGGAGGCGCGATTTTTATCTCACAAATCTGCTCGAGTGTTGCGCGTGTGGGGTGGAAGAGCATTAACTTTGCCATTAACTTGCTGCAAAATGCTACATCGTAGGAAGTAGTTCTCGCATTCCTCACACTTTCTAATTATGGGGTTCGCTGTTAATGCCGACTCTCCACGCGTAGTAATCGATCTCGACACAATCAGCAAAAGATATAATTTTAGCAGAGCGTGGTTTCGATCCACGGACCTCTGGGTTATGGGCCCAGCACGCTTCCACTGCGCCACTCTGCTGTGTGGGGGTGTTCTAGCTCTTCGTCACATCACGTGGGACACTTGGACAGTGTTGTCTGCGTGGCTTTCACACGCGTACATTTAATTGCGCAACATCTCCTACAGCTCTCAGCTTGACTTGTCTCGACTTTGCTCGACTGACGCTACGCTGACGCTTGCAGGCAGCGGCATTTACCACCATCACCTCGACATGCAGCTGCGAGATGCACAGGAATAACACTGCACTCCTCGATGCGGCGACATACGAAATCCACTGCCGAGCTGCGCGTTGGCAACTAACAAAATGCCGACAGTGCCAGGATCAGAAGCTGGAATCTTCCGATCCGTTGTCAGACGCGTTATCCCTTGCGCCATAGGGCCACGGACTGTGTCTCGTTCTACGAGACAAGTGCACCTCTCTAAGAAACGTGTTCTTCAGGGCTCTGCAAGCTCCCAAGGAAGGCACTTCTCGTCCAGCGGCGTGGTCGCGGTGCGCTTGCAGAGCTTGGACCTTGCCACATATCTGCGCCCGCTGTTCGACAGGTAGCAGGAGGCAAGGCGCGCGTTTTTCTGCGTTTTTTCGTTGACTAGAGGCAGTTGATGTGCATGTAAGCGTAGCATATGAAACACGAATAGCACGAAGCATTCGTAGTTAGGTGCCAAAGTCGCAGTGTGGCCGCAGGTGGCGATCGTATGTATTTGTGGCCACCACTGGTTTGCAGCAAAGTGAATATGGCTAATTGAGAGCGTTTGGCTGTAGCCCCAGTGGCGCAATTGGTTAGCGCACGGTACTTATAAGGCAGTAGCCGTGAGCAATGCCGGGGTTGTGAGTTCGAGCCTCACCTGGGGCATACTTTTATGTCGTAACAGCTGACAGCATCTGGAGGCTAGATTTCAGATGTATCAGCTACGCCAACAAGTTTAATGTGCATTATATGCGGTAGGTGCGTCTTCCTCGGTAGTATAGTGGTTAGTATCCCCGCCTGTCACGCGGGAGACCGGGGTTCGATTCCCCGCCGGGGAGGCGCGATTTTTATCTCACAAATCTGCTCGAGTGTTGCGCGTGTGGGGTGGAAGAGCATTAACTTTGCCATTAACTTGCTGCAAAATGCTACATCGTAGGAAGTAGTTCTCGCATTCCTCACACTTTCTAATTATGGGGTTCGCTGTTAATGCCGACTCTCCACGCGTAGTAATCGATCTCGACACAATCAGCAAAAGATATAATTTTAGCAGAGCGTGGTTTCGATCCACGGACCTCTGGGTTATGGGCCCAGCACGCTTCCACTGCGCCACTCTGCTGTGTGGGGGTGTTCTAGCTCTTCGTCACATCACGTGGGACACTTGGACAGTGTTGTCTGCGTGGCTTTCACACGCGTACATTTAATTGCGCAACATCTCCTACAGCTCTCAGCTTGACTTGTCTCGACTTTGCTCGACTGACGCTACGCTGACGCTTGCAGGCAGCGGCATTTACCACCATCACCTCGACATGCAGCTGCGAGATGCACAGGAATAACACTGCACTCCTCGATGCGGCGACATACGAAATCCACTGCCGAGCTGCGCGTTGGCAACTAACAAAATGCCGACCGTGCCAGGATCAGAAGCTGGAATCTTCCGATCCGTTGTCAGACGCGTTATCCCTTGCGCCATAGGGCCACGGACTGTGTCTCGTTCTACGAGACAAGTGCACCTCTCTAAGAAACGTGTTCTTCAGGGCTCTGCAAGCTCCCAAGGAAGGCACTTCTCGTCCAGCGGCGTGGTCGCGGTGCGCTTGCAGAGCTTGGACCTTGCCACATATCTGCGCCCGCTGTTCGACAGGTAGCAGGAGGCAAGGCGCGCGTTTTTCTGCGTTTTTTCGTTGACTAGAGGCAGTTGATGTGCATGTAAGCGTAGCATATGAAACACGAATAGCACGAAGCATTCGTAGTTAGGTGCCAAAGTCGCAGTGTGGCCGCAGGTGGCGATCGTATGTATTTGTGGCCACCACTGGTTTGCAGCAAAGTGAATATGGCTAATTGAGAGCGTTTGGCTGTAGCCCCAGTGGCGCAATTGGTTAGCGCACGGTACTTATAAGGCAGTAGCCGTGAGCAATGCCGGGGTTGTGAGTTCGAGCCTCACCTGGGGCATACTTTTATGTCGTAACAGCTGACAGCATCTGGAGGCTAGATTTCAGATGTATCAGCTACGCCAACAAGTTTAATGTGCATTATATGCGGTAGGTGCGTCTTCCTCGGTAGTATAGTGGTTAGTATCCCCGCCTGTCACGCGGGAGACCGGGGTTCGATTCCCCGCCGGGGAGGCGCGATTTTTATCTCACAAATCTGCTCGAGTGTTGCGCGTGTGGGGTGGAAGAGCATTAACTTTGCCATTAACTTGCTGCAAAATGCTACATCGTAGGAAGTAGTTCTCGCATTCCTCACACTTTCTAATTATGGGGTTCGCTGTTAATGCCGACTCTCCACGCGTAGTAATCGATCTCGACACAATCAGCAAAAGATATAATTTTAGCAGAGCGTGGTTTCGATCCACGGACCTCTGGGTTATGGGCCCAGCACGCTTCCACTGCGCCACTCTGCTGTGTGGGGGTGTTCTAGCTCTTCGTCACATCACGTGGGACACTTGGACAGTGTTGTCTGCGTGGCTTTCACACGCGTACATTTAATTGCGCAACATCTCCTACAGCTCTCAGCTTGACTTGTCTCGACTTTGCTCGACTGACGCTACGCTGACGCTTGCAGGCAGCGGCATTTACCACCATCACCTCGACATGCAGCTGCGAGATGCACAGGAATAACACTGCACTCCTCGATGCGGCGACATACGAAATCCACTGCCGAGCTGCGCGTTGGCAACTAACAAAATGCCGACCGTGCCAGGATCAGAAGCTGGAATCTTCCGATCCGTTGTCAGACGCGTTATCCCTTGCGCCATAGGGCCACGGACTGTGTCTCGTTCTACGAGACAAGTGCACCTCTCTAAGAAACGTGTTCTTCAGGGCTCTGCAAGCTCCCAAGGAAGGCACTTCTCGTCCAGCGGCGTGGTCGCGGTGCGCTTGCAGAGCTTGGACCTTGCCACATATCTGCGCCCGCTGTTCGACAGGTAGCAGGAGGCAAGGCGCGCGTTTTTCTGCGTTTTTTCGTTGACTAGAGGCAGTTGATGTGCATGTAAGCGTAGCATATGAAACACGAATAGCACGAAGCATTCGTAGTTAGGTGCCAAAGTCGCAGTGTGGCCGCAGGTGGCGATCGTATGTATTTGTGGCCACCACTGGTTTGCAGCAAAGTGAATATGGCTAATTGAGAGCGTTTGGCTGTAGCCCCAGTGGCGCAATTGGTTAGCGCACGGTACTTATAAGGCAGTAGCCGTGAGCAATGCCGGGGTTGTGAGTTCGAGCCTCACCTGGGGCATACTTTTATGTCGTAACAGCTGACAGCATCTGGAGGCTAGATTTCAGATGTATCAGCTACGCCAACAAGTTTAATGTGCATTATATGCGGTAGGTGCGTCTTCCTCGGTAGTATAGTGGTTAGTATCCCCGCCTGTCACGCGGGAGACCGGGGTTCGATTCCCCGCCGGGGAGGCGCGATTTTTATCTCACAAATCTGCTCGAGTGTTGCGCGTGTGGGGTGGAAGAGCATTAACTTTGCCATTAACTTGCTGCAAAATGCTACATCGTAGGAAGTAGTTCTCGCATTCCTCACACTTTCTAATTATGGGGTTCGCTGTTAATGCCGACTCTCCACGCGTAGTAATCGATCTCGACACAATCAGCAAAAGATATAATTTTAGCAGAGCGTGGTTTCGATCCACGGACCTCTGGGTTATGGGCCCAGCACGCTTCCACTGCGCCACTCTGCTGTGTGGGGGTGTTCTAGCTCTTCGTCACATCACGTGGGACACTTGGACAGTGTTGTCTGCGTGGCTTTCACACGCGTACATTTAATTGCGCAACATCTCCTACAGCTCTCAGCTTGACTTGTCTCGACTTTGCTCGACTGACGCTACGCTGACGCTTGCAGGCAGCGGCATTTACCACCATCACCTCGACATGCAGCTGCGAGATGCACAGGAATAACACTGCACTCCTCGATGCGGCGACATACGAAATCCACTGCCGAGCTGCGCGTTGGCAACTAACAAAATGCCGACAGTGCCAGGATCAGAAGCTGGAATCTTCCGATCCGTTGTCAGACGCGTTATCCCTTGCGCCATAGGGCCACGGACTGTGTCTCGTTCTACGAGACAAGTGCACCTCTCTAAGAAACGTGTTCTTCAGGGCTCTGCAAGCTCCCAAGGAAGGCACTTCTCGTCCAGCGGCGTGGTCGCGGTGCGCTTGCAGAGCTTGGACCTTGCCACATATCTGCGCCCGCTGTTCGACAGGTAGCAGGAGGCAAGGCGCGCGTTTTTCTGCGTTTTTTCGTTGACTAGAGGCAGTTGATGTGCATGTAAGCGTAGCATATGAAACACGAATAGCACGAAGCATTCGTAGTTAGGTGCCAAAGTCGCAGTGTGGCCGCAGGTGGCGATCGTATGTATTTGTGGCCACCACTGGTTTGCAGCAAAGTGAATATGGCTAATTGAGAGCGTTTGGCTGTAGCCCCAGTGGCGCAATTGGTTAGCGCACGGTACTTATAAGGCAGTAGCCGTGAGCAATGCCGGGGTTGTGAGTTCGAGCCTCACCTGGGGCATACTTTTATGTCGTAACAGCTGACAGCATCTGGAGGCTAGATTTCAGATGTATCAGCTACGCCAACAAGTTTAATGTGCATTATATGCGGTAGGTGCGTCTTCCTCGGTAGTATAGTGGTTAGTATCCCCGCCTGTCACGCGGGAGACCGGGGTTCGATTCCCCGCCGGGGAGGCGCGATTTTTATCTCACAAATCTGCTCGAGTGTTGCGCGTGTGGGGTGGAAGAGCATTAACTTTGCCATTAACTTGCTGCAAAATGCTACATCGTAGGAAGTAGTTCTCGCATTCCTCACACTTTCTAATTATGGGGTTCGCTGTTAATGCCGACTCTCCACGCGTAGTAATCGATCTCGACACAATCAGCAAAAGATATAATTTTAGCAGAGCGTGGTTTCGATCCACGGACCTCTGGGTTATGGGCCCAGCACGCTTCCACTGCGCCACTCTGCTGTGTGGGGGTGTTCTAGCTCTTCGTCACATCACGTGGGACACTTGGACAGTGTTGTCTGCGTGGCTTTCACACGCGTACATTTAATTGCGCAACATCTCCTACAGCTCTCAGCTTGACTTGTCTCGACTTTGCTCGACTGACGCTACGCTGACGCTTGCAGGCAGCGGCATTTACCACCATCACCTCGACATGCAGCTGCGAGATGCACAGGAATAACACTGCACTCCTCGATGCGGCGACATACGAAATCCACTGCCGAGCTGCGCGTTGGCAACTAACAAAATGCCGACAGTGCCAGGATCAGAAGCTGGAATCTTCCGATCCGTTGTCAGACGCGTTATCCCTTGCGCCATAGGGCCACGGACTGTGTCTCGTTCTACGAGACAAGTGCACCTCTCTAAGAAACGTGTTCTTCAGGGCTCTGCAAGCTCCCAAGGAAGGCACTTCTCGTCCAGCGGCGTGGTCGCGGTGCGCTTGCAGAGCTTGGACCTTGCCACATATCTGCGCCCGCTGTTCGACAGGTAGCAGGAGGCAAGGCGCGCGTTTTTCTGCGTTTTTTCGTTGACTAGAGGCAGTTGATGTGCATGTAAGCGTAGCATATGAAACACGAATAGCACGAAGCATTCGTAGTTAGGTGCCAAAGTCGCAGTGTGGCCGCAGGTGGCGATCGTATGTATTTGTGGCCACCACTGGTTTGCAGCAAAGTGAATATGGCTAATTGAGAGCGTTTGGCTGTAGCCCCAGTGGCGCAATTGGTTAGCGCACGGTACTTATAAGGCAGTAGCCGTGAGCAATGCCGGGGTTGTGAGTTCGAGCCTCACCTGGGGCATACTTTTATGTCGTAACAGCTGACAGCATCTGGAGGCTAGATTTCAGATGTATCAGCTACGCCAACAAGTTTAATGTGCATTATATGCGGCAGGTGCGTCTTCCTCGGTAGTATAGTGGTTAGTATCCCCGCCTGTCACGCGGGAGACCGGGGTTCGATTCCCCGCCGGGGAGGCGCGATTTTTATCTCACAAATCTGCTCGAGTGTTGCGCGTGTGGGGTGGAAGAGCATTAACTTTGCCATTAACTTGCTGCAAAATGCTACATCGTAGGAAGTAGTTCTCGCATTCCTCACACTTTCTAATTATGGGGTTCGCTGTTAATGCCGACTCTCCACGCGTAGTAATCGATCTCGACACAATCAGCAAAAGATATAATTTTAGCAGAGCGTGGTTTCGATCCACGGACCTCTGGGTTATGGGCCCAGCACGCTTCCACTGCGCCACTCTGCTGTGTGGGGGTGTTCTAGCTCTTCGTCACATCACGTGGGACACTTGGACAGTGTTGTCTGCGTGGCTTTCACACGCGTACATTTAATTGCGCAACATCTCCTACAGCTCTCAGCTTGACTTGTCTCGACTTTGCTCGACTGACGCTACGCTGACGCTTGCAGGCAGCGGCATTTACCACCATCACCTCGACATGCAGCTGCGAGATGCACAGGAATAACACTGCACTCCTCGATGCGGCGACATACGAAATCCACTGCCGAGCTGCGCGTTGGCAACTAACAAAATGCCGACAGTGCCAGGATCAGAAGCTGGAATCTTCCGATCCGTTGTCAGACGCGTTATCCCTTGCGCCATAGGGCCACGGACTGTGTCTCGTTCTACGAGACAAGTGCACCTCTCTAAGAAACGTGTTCTTCAGGGCTCTGCAAGCTCCCAAGGAAGGCACTTCTCGTCCAGCGGCGTGGTCGCGGTGCGCTTGCAGAGCTTGGACCTTGCCACATATCTGCGCCCGCTGTTCGACAGGTAGCAGGAGGCAAGGCGCGCGTTTTTCTGCGTTTTTTCGTTGACTAGAGGCAGTTGATGTGCATGTAAGCGTAGCATATGAAACACGAATAGCACGAAGCATTCGTAGTTAGGTGCCAAAGTCGCAGTGTGGCCGCAGGTGGCGATCGTATGTATTTGTGGCCACCACTGGTTTGCAGCAAAGTGAATATGGCTAATTGAGAGCGTTTGGCTGTAGCCCCAGTGGCGCAATTGGTTAGCGCACGGTACTTATAAGGCAGTAGCCGTGAGCAATGCCGGGGTTGTGAGTTCGAGCCTCACCTGGGGCATACTTTTATGTCGTAACAGCTGACAGCATCTGGAGGCTAGATTTCAGATGTATCAGCTACGCCAACAAGTTTAATGTGCATTATATGCGGTAGGTGCGTCTTCCTCGGTAGTATAGTGGTTAGTATCCCCGCCTGTCACGCGGGAGACCGGGGTTCGATTCCCCGCCGGGGAGGCGCGACTTTTATCTCACAAATCTGCTCGAGTGTTGCGCGTGTGGGGTGGAAGAGCATTAACTTTGCCATTAACTTGCTGCAAAATGCTACATCGTAGGAAGTAGTTCTCGCATTCCTCACACTTTCTAATTATGGGGTTCGCTGTTAATGCCGACTCTCCACGCGTAGTAATCGATCTCGACACAATCAGCAAAAGATATAATTTTAGCAGAGCGTGGTTTCGATCCACGGACCTCTGGGTTATGGGCCCAGCACGCTTCCACTGCGCCACTCTGCTGTGTGGGGGTGTTCTAGCTCTTCGTCACATCACGTGGGACACTTGGACAGTGTTGTCTGCGTGGCTTTCACACGCGTACATTTAATTGCGCAACATCTCCTACAGCTCTCAGCTTGACTTGTCTCGACTTTGCTCGACTGACGCTACGCTGACGCTTGCAGGCAGCGGCATTTACCACCATCACCTCGACATGCAGCTGCGAGATGCACAGGAATAACACTGCACTCCTCGATGCGGCGACATACGAAATCCACTGCCGAGCTGCGCGTTGGCAACTAACAAAATGCCGACAGTGCCAGGATCAGAAGCTGGAATCTTCCGATCCGTTGTCAGACGCGTTATCCCTTGCGCCATAGGGCCACGGACTGTGTCTCGTTCTACGAGACAAGTGCACCTCTCTAAGAAACGTGTTCTTCAGGGCTCTGCAAGCTCCCAAGGAAGGCACTTCTCGTCCAGCGGCGTGGTCGCGGTGCGCTTGCAGAGCTTGGACCTTGCCACATATCTGCGCCCGCTGTTCGACAGGTAGCAGGAGGCAAGGCGCGCGTTTTTCTGCGTTTTTTCGTTGACTAGAGGCAGTTGATGTGCATGTAAGCGTAGCATATGAAACACGAATAGCACGAAGCATTCGTAGTTAGGTGCCAAAGTCGCAGTGTGGCCGCAGGTGGCGATCGTATGTATTTGTGGCCACCACTGGTTTGCAGCAAAGTGAATATGGCTAATTGAGAGCGTTTGGCTGTAGCCCCAGTGGCGCAATTGGTTAGCGCACGGTACTTATAAGGCAGTAGCCGTGAGCAATGCCGGGGTTGTGAGTTCGAGCCTCACCTGGGGCATACTTTTATGTCGTAACAGCTGACAGCATCTGGAGGCTAGATTTCAGATGTATCAGCTACGCCAACAAGTTTAATGTGCATTATATGCGGTAGGTGCGTCTTCCTCGGTAGTATAGTGGTTAGTATCCCCGCCTGTCACGCGGGAGACCGGGGTTCGATTCCCCGCCGGGGAGGCGCGATTTTTATCTCACAAATCTGCTCGAGTGTTGCGCGTGTGGGGTGGAAGAGCATTAACTTTGCCATTAACTTGCTGCAAAATGCTACATCGTAGGAAGTAGTTCTCGCATTCCTCACACTTTCTAATTATGGGGTTCGCTGTTAATGCCGACTCTCCACGCGTAGTAATCGATCTCGACACAATCAGCAAAAGATATAATTTTAGCAGAGCGTGGTTTCGATCCACGGACCTCTGGGTTATGGGCCCAGCACGCTTCCACTGCGCCACTCTGCTGTGTGGGGGTGTTCTAGCTCTTCGTCACATCACGTGGGACACTTGGACAGTGTTGTCTGCGTGGCTTTCACACGCGTACATTTAATTGCGCAACATCTCCTACAGCTCTCAGCTTGACTTGTCTCGACTTTGCTCGACTGACGCTACGCTGACGCTTGCAGGCAGCGGCATTTACCACCATCACCTCGACATGCAGCTGCGAGATGCACAGGAATAACACTGCACTCCTCGATGCGGCGACATACGAAATCCACTGCCGAGCTGCGCGTTGGCAACTAACAAAATGCCGACAGTGCCAGGATCAGAAGCTGGAATCTTCCGATCCGTTGTCAGACGCGTTATCCCTTGCGCCATAGGGCCACGGACTGTGTCTCGTTCTACGAGACAAGTGCACCTCTCTAAGAAACGTGTTCTTCAGGGCTCTGCAAGCTCCCAAGGAAGGCACTTCTCGTCCAGCGGCGTGGTCGCGGTGCGCTTGCAGAGCTTGGACCTTGCCACATATCTGCGCCCGCTGTTCGACAGGTAGCAGGAGGCAAGGCGCGCGTTTTTCTGCGTTTTTTCGTTGACTAGAGGCAGTTGATGTGCATGTAAGCGTAGCATATGAAACACGAATAGCACGAAGCATTCGTAGTTAGGTGCCAAAGTCGCAGTGTGGCCGCAGGTGGCGATCGTATGTATTTGTGGCCACCACTGGTTTGCAGCAAAGTGAATATGGCTAATTGAGAGCGTTTGGCTGTAGCCCCAGTGGCGCAATTGGTTAGCGCACGGTACTTATAAGGCAGTAGCCGTGAGCAATGCCGGGGTTGTGAGTTCGAGCCTCACCTGGGGCATACTTTTATGTCGTAACAGCTGACAGCATCTGGAGGCTAGATTTCAGATGTATCAGCTACGCCAACAAGTTTAATGTGCATTATATGCGGTAGGTGCGTCTTCCTCGGTAGTATAGTGGTTAGTATCCCCGCCTGTCACGCGGGAGACCGGGGTTCGATTCCCCGCCGGGGAGGCGCGATTTTTATCTCACAAATCTGCTCGAGTGTTGCGCGTGTGGGGTGGAAGAGCATTAACTTTGCCATTAACTTGCTGCAAAATGCTACATCGTAGGAAGTAGTTCTCGCATTCCTCACACTTTCTAATTATGGGGTTCGCTGTTAATGCCGACTCTCCACGCGTAGTAATCGATCTCGACACAATCAGCAAAAGATATAATTTTAGCAGAGCGTGGTTTCGATCCACGGACCTCTGGGTTATGGGCCCAGCACGCTTCCACTGCGCCACTCTGCTGTGTGGGGGTGTTCTAGCTCTTCGTCACATCACGTGGGACACTTGGACAGTGTTGTCTGCGTGGCTTTCACACGCGTACATTTAATTGCGCAACATCTCCTACAGCTCTCAGCTTGACTTGTCTCGACTTTGCTCGACTGACGCTACGCTGACGCTTGCAGGCAGCGGCATTTACCACCATCACCTCGACATGCAGCTGCGAGATGCACAGGAATAACACTGCACTCCTCGATGCGGCGACATACGAAATCCACTGCCGAGCTGCGCGTTGGCAACTAACAAAATGCCGACAGTGCCAGGATCAGAAGCTGGAATCTTCCGATCCGTTGTCAGACGCGTTATCCCTTGCGCCATAGGGCCACGGACTGTGTCTCGTTCTACGAGACAAGTGCACCTCTCTAAGAAACGTGTTCTTCAGGGCTCTGCAAGCTCCCAAGGAAGGCACTTCTCGTCCAGCGGCGTGGTCGCGGTGCGCTTGCAGAGCTTGGACCTTGCCACATATCTGCGCCCGCTGTTCGACAGGTAGCAGGAGGCAAGGCGCGCGTTTTTCTGCGTTTTTTCGTTGACTAGAGGCAGTTGATGTGCATGTAAGCGTAGCATATGAAACACGAATAGCACGAAGCATTCGTAGTTAGGTGCCAAAGTCGCAGTGTGGCCGCAGGTGGCGATCGTATGTATTTGTGGCCACCACTGGTTTGCAGCAAAGTGAATATGGCTAATTGAGAGCGTTTGGCTGTAGCCCCAGTGGCGCAATTGGTTAGCGCACGGTACTTATAAGGCAGTAGCCGTGAGCAATGCCGGGGTTGTGAGTTCGAGCCTCACCTGGGGCATACTTTTATGTCGTAACAGCTGACAGCATCTGGAGGCTAGATTTCAGATGTATCAGCTACGCCAACAAGTTTAATGTGCATTATATGCGGTAGGTGCGTCTTCCTCGGTAGTATAGTGGTTAGTATCCCCGCCTGTCACGCGGGAGACCGGGGTTCGATTCCCCGCCGGGGAGGCGCGATTTTTATCTCACAAATCTGCTCGAGTGTTGCGCGTGTGGGGTGGAAGAGCATTAACTTTGCCATTAACTTGCTGCAAAATGCTACATCGTAGGAAGTAGTTCTCGCATTCCTCACACTTTCTAATTATGGGGTTCGCTGTTAATGCCGACTCTCCACGCGTAGTAATCGATCTCGACACAATCAGCAAAAGATATAATTTTAGCAGAGCGTGGTTTCGATCCACGGACCTCTGGGTTATGGGCCCAGCACGCTTCCACTGCGCCACTCTGCTGTGTGGGGGTGTTCTAGCTCTTCGTCACATCACGTGGGACACTTGGACAGTGTTGTCTGCGTGGCTTTCACACGCGTACATTTAATTGCGCAACATCTCCTACAGCTCTCAGCTTGACTTGTCTCGACTTTGCTCGACTGACGCTACGCTGACGCTTGCAGGCAGCGGCATTTACCACCATCACCTCGACATGCAGCTGCGAGATGCACAGGAATAACACTGCACTCCTCGATGCGGCGACATACGAAATCCACTGCCGAGCTGCGCGTTGGCAACTAACAAAATGCCGACAGTGCCAGGATCAGAAGCTGGAATCTTCCGATCCGTTGTCAGACGCGTTATCCCTTGCGCCATAGGGCCACGGACTGTGTCTCGTTCTACGAGACAAGTGCACCTCTCTAAGAAACGTGTTCTTCAGGGCTCTGCAAGCTCCCAAGGAAGGCACTTCTCGTCCAGCGGCGTGGTCGCGGTGCGCTTGCAGAGCTTGGACCTTGCCACATATCTGCGCCCGCTGTTCGACAGGTAGCAGGAGGCAAGGCGCGCGTTTTTCTGCGTTTTTTCGTTGACTAGAGGCAGTTGATGTGCATGTAAGCGTAGCATATGAAACACGAATAGCACGAAGCATTCGTAGTTAGGTGCCAAAGTCGCAGTGTGGCCGCAGGTGGCGATCGTATGTATTTGTGGCCACCACTGGTTTGCAGCAAAGTGAATATGGCTAATTGAGAGCGTTTGGCTGTAGCCCCAGTGGCGCAATTGGTTAGCGCACGGTACTTATAAGGCAGTAGCCGTGAGCAATGCCGGGGTTGTGAGTTCGAGCCTCACCTGGGGCATACTTTTATGTCGTAACAGCTGACAGCATCTGGAGGCTAGATTTCAGATGTATCAGCTACGCCAACAAGTTTAATGTGCATTATATGCGGTAGGTGCGTCTTCCTCGGTAGTATAGTGGTTAGTATCCCCGCCTGTCACGCGGGAGACCGGGGTTCGATTCCCCGCCGGGGAGGCGCGATTTTTATCTCACAAATCTGCTCGAGTGTTGCGCGTGTGGGGTGGAAGAGCATTAACTTTGCCATTAACTTGCTGCAAAATGCTACATCGTAGGAAGTAGTTCTCGCATTCCTCACACTTTCTAATTATGGGGTTCGCTGTTAATGCCGACTCTCCACGCGTAGTAATCGATCTCGACACAATCAGCAAAAGATATAATTTTAGCAGAGCGTGGTTTCGATCCACGGACCTCTGGGTTATGGGCCCAGCACGCTTCCACTGCGCCACTCTGCTGTGTGGGGGTGTTCTAGCTCTTCGTCACATCACGTGGGACACTTGGACAGTGTTGTCTGCGTGGCTTTCACACGCGTACATTTAATTGCGCAACATCTCCTACAGCTCTCAGCTTGACTTGTCTCGACTTTGCTCGACTGACGCTACGCTGACGCTTGCAGGCAGCGGCATTTACCACCATCACCTCGACATGCAGCTGCGAGATGCACAGGAATAACACTGCACTCCTCGATGCGGCGACATACGAAATCCACTGCCGAGCTGCGCGTTGGCAACTAACAAAATGCCGACAGTGCCAGGATCAGAAGCTGGAATCTTCCGATCCGTTGTCAGACGCGTTATCCCTTGCGCCATAGGGCCACGGACTGTGTCTCGTTCTACGAGACAAGTGCACCTCTCTAAGAAACGTGTTCTTCAGGGCTCTGCAAGCTCCCAAGGAAGGCACTTCTCGTCCAGCGGCGTGGTCGCGGTGCGCTTGCAGAGCTTGGACCTTGCCACATATCTGCGCCCGCTGTTCGACAGGTAGCAGGAGGCAAGGCGCGCGTTTTTCTGCGTTTTTTCGTTGACTAGAGGCAGTTGATGTGCATGTAAGCGTAGCATATGAAACACGAATAGCACGAAGCATTCGTAGTTAGGTGCCAAAGTCGCAGTGTGGCCGCAGGTGGCGATCGTATGTATTTGTGGCCACCACTGGTTTGCAGCAAAGTGAATATGGCTAATTGAGAGCGTTTGGCTGTAGCCCCAGTGGCGCAATTGGTTAGCGCACGGTACTTATAAGGCAGTAGCCGTGAGCAATGCCGGGGTTGTGAGTTCGAGCCTCACCTGGGGCATACTTTTATGTCGTAACAGCTGACAGCATCTGGAGGCTAGATTTCAGATGTATCAGCTACGCCAACAAGTTTAATGTGCATTATATGCGGTAGGTGCGTCTTCCTCGGTAGTATAGTGGTTAGTATCCCCGCCTGTCACGCGGGAGACCGGGGTTCGATTCCCCGCCGGGGAGGCGCGATTTTTATCTCACAAATCTGCTCGAGTGTTGCGCGTGTGGGGTGGAAGAGCATTAACTTTGCCATTAACTTGCTGCAAAATGCTACATCGTAGGAAGTAGTTCTCGCATTCCTCACACTTTCTAATTATGGGGTTCGCTGTTAATGCCGACTCTCCACGCGTAGTAATCGATCTCGACACAATCAGCAAAAGATATAATTTTAGCAGAGCGTGGTTTCGATCCACGGACCTCTGGGTTATGGGCCCAGCACGCTTCCACTGCGCCACTCTGCTGTGTGGGGGTGTTCTAGCTCTTCGTCACATCACGTGGGACACTTGGACAGTGTTGTCTGCGTGGCTTTCACACGCGTACATTTAATTGCGCAACATCTCCTACAGCTCTCAGCTTGACTTGTCTCGACTTTGCTCGACTGACGCTACGCTGACGCTTGCAGGCAGCGGCATTTACCACCATCACCTCGACATGCAGCTGCGAGATGCACAGGAATAACACTGCACTCCTCGATGCGGCGACATACGAAATCCACTGCCGAGCTGCGCGTTGGCAACTAACAAAATGCCGACAGTGCCAGGATCAGAAGCTGGAATCTTCCGATCCGTTGTCAGACGCGTTATCCCTTGCGCCATAGGGCCACGGACTGTGTCTCGTTCTACGAGACAAGTGCACCTCTCTAAGAAACGTGTTCTTCAGGGCTCTGCAAGCTCCCAAGGAAGGCACTTCTCGTCCAGCGGCGTGGTCGCGGTGCGCTTGCAGAGCTTGGACCTTGCCACATATCTGCGCCCGCTGTTCGACAGGTAGCAGGAGGCAAGGCGCGCGTTTTTCTGCGTTTTTTCGTTGACTAGAGGCAGTTGATGTGCATGTAAGCGTAGCATATGAAACACGAATAGCACGAAGCATTCGTAGTTAGGTGCCAAAGTCGCAGTGTGGCCGCAGGTGGCGATCGTATGTATTTGTGGCCACCACTGGTTTGCAGCAAAGTGAATATGGCTAATTGAGAGCGTTTGGCTGTAGCCCCAGTGGCGCAATTGGTTAGCGCACGGTACTTATAAGGCAGTAGCCGTGAGCAATGCCGGGGTTGTGAGTTCGAGCCTCACCTGGGGCATACTTTTATGTCGTAACAGCTGACAGCATCTGGAGGCTAGATTTCAGATGTATCAGCTACGCCAACAAGTTTAATGTGCATTATATGCGGTAGGTGCGTCTTCCTCGGTAGTATAGTGGTTAGTATCCCCGCCTGTCACGCGGGAGACCGGGGTTCGATTCCCCGCCGGGGAGGCGCGATTTTTATCTCACAAATCTGCTCGAGTGTTGCGCGTGTGGGGTGGAAGAGCATTAACTTTGCCATTAACTTGCTGCAAAATGCTACATCGTAGGAAGTAGTTCTCGCATTCCTCACACTTTCTAATTATGGGGTTCGCTGTTAATGCCGACTCTCCACGCGTAGTAATCGATCTCGACACAATCAGCAAAAGATATAATTTTAGCAGAGCGTGGTTTCGATCCACGGACCTCTGGGTTATGGGCCCAGCACGCTTCCACTGCGCCACTCTGCTGTGTGGGGGTGTTCTAGCTCTTCGTCACATCACGTGGGACACTTGGACAGTGTTGTCTGCGTGGCTTTCACACGCGTACATTTAATTGCGCAACATCTCCTACAGCTCTCAGCTTGACTTGTCTCGACTTTGCTCGACTGACGCTACGCTGACGCTTGCAGGCAGCGGCATTTACCACCATCACCTCGACATGCAGCTGCGAGATGCACAGGAATAACACTGCACTCCTCGATGCGGCGACATACGAAATCCACTGCCGAGCTGCGCGTTGGCAACTAACAAAATGCCGACAGTGCCAGGATCAGAAGCTGGAATCTTCCGATCCGTTGTCAGACGCGTTATCCCTTGCGCCATAGGGCCACGGACTGTGTCTCGTTCTACGAGACAAGTGCACCTCTCTAAGAAACGTGTTCTTCAGGGCTCTGCAAGCTCCCAAGGAAGGCACTTCTCGTCCAGCGGCGTGGTCGCGGTGCGCTTGCAGAGCTTGGACCTTGCCACATATCTGCGCCCGCTGTTCGACAGGTAGCAGGAGGCAAGGCGCGCGTTTTTCTGCGTTTTTTCGTTGACTAGAGGCAGTTGATGTGCATGTAAGCGTAGCATATGAAACACGAATAGCACGAAGCATTCGTAGTTAGGTGCCAAAGTCGCAGTGTGGCCGCAGGTGGCGATCGTATGTATTTGTGGCCACCACTGGTTTGCAGCAAAGTGAATATGGCTAATTGAGAGCGTTTGGCTGTAGCCCCAGTGGCGCAATTGGTTAGCGCACGGTACTTATAAGGCAGTAGCCGTGAGCAATGCCGGGGTTGTGAGTTCGAGCCTCACCTGGGGCATACTTTTATGTCGTAACAGCTGACAGCATCTGGAGGCTAGATTTCAGATGTATCAGCTACGCCAACAAGTTTAATGTGCATTATATGCGGTAGGTGCGTCTTCCTCGGTAGTATAGTGGTTAGTATCCCCGCCTGTCACGCGGGAGACCGGGGTTCGATTCCCCGCCGGGGAGGCGCGATTTTTATCTCACAAATCTGCTCGAGTGTTGCGCGTGTGGGGTGGAAGAGCATTAACTTTGCCATTAACTTGCTGCAAAATGCTACATCGTAGGAAGTAGTTCTCGCATTCCTCACACTTTCTAATTATGGGGTTCGCTGTTAATGCCGACTCTCCACGCGTAGTAATCGATCTCGACACAATCAGCAAAAGATATAATTTTAGCAGAGCGTGGTTTCGATCCACGGACCTCTGGGTTATGGGCCCAGCACGCTTCCACTGCGCCACTCTGCTGTGTGGGGGTGTTCTAGCTCTTCGTCACATCACGTGGGACACTTGGACAGTGTTGTCTGCGTGGCTTTCACACGCGTACATTTAATTGCGCAACATCTCCTACAGCTCTCAGCTTGACTTGTCTCGACTTTGCTCGACTGACGCTACGCTGACGCTTGCAGGCAGCGGCATTTACCACCATCACCTCGACATGCAGCTGCGAGATGCACAGGAATAACACTGCACTCCTCGATGCGGCGACATACGAAATCCACTGCCGAGCTGCGCGTTGGCAACTAACAAAATGCCGACAGTGCCAGGATCAGAAGCTGGAATCTTCCGATCCGTTGTCAGACGCGTTATCCCTTGCGCCATAGGGCCACGGACTGTGTCTCGTTCTACGAGACAAGTGCACCTCTCTAAGAAACGTGTTCTTCAGGGCTCTGCAAGCTCCCAAGGAAGGCACTTCTCGTCCAGCGGCGTGGTCGCGGTGCGCTTGCAGAGCTTGGACCTTGCCACATATCTGCGCCCGCTGTTCGACAGGTAGCAGGAGGCAAGGCGCGCGTTTTTCTGCGTTTTTTCGTTGACTAGAGGCAGTTGATGTGCATGTAAGCGTAGCATATGAAACACGAATAGCACGAAGCATTCGTAGTTAGGTGCCAAAGTCGCAGTGTGGCCGCAGGTGGCGATCGTATGTATTTGTGGCCACCACTGGTTTGCAGCAAAGTGAATATGGCTAATTGAGAGCGTTTGGCTGTAGCCCCAGTGGCGCAATTGGTTAGCGCACGGTACTTATAAGGCAGTAGCCGTGAGCAATGCCGGGGTTGTGAGTTCGAGCCTCACCTGGGGCATACTTTTATGTCGTAACAGCTGACAGCATCTGGAGGCTAGATTTCAGATGTATCAGCTACGCCAACAAGTTTAATGTGCATTATATGCGGTAGGTGCGTCTTCCTCGGTAGTATAGTGGTTAGTATCCCTGCCTGTCACGCGGGAGACCGGGGTTCGATTCCCCGCCGGGGAGGCGCGATTTTTATCTCACAAATCTGCTCGAGTGTTGCGCGTGTGGGGTGGAAGAGCATTAACTTTGCCATTAACTTGCTGCAAAATGCTACATCGTAGGAAGTAGTTCTCGCATTCCTCACACTTTCTAATTATGGGGTTCGCTGTTAATGCCGACTCTCCACGCGTAGTAATCGATCTCGACACAATCAGCAAAAGATATAATTTTAGCAGAGCGTGGTTTCGATCCACGGACCTCTGGGTTATGGGCCCAGCACGCTTCCACTGCGCCACTCTGCTGTGTGGGGGTGTTCTAGCTCTTCGTCACATCACGTGGGACACTTGGACAGTGTTGTCTGCGTGGCTTTCACACGCGTACATTTAATTGCGCAACATCTCCTACAGCTCTCAGCTTGACTTGTCTCGACTTTGCTCGACTGACGCTACGCTGACGCTTGCAGGCAGCGGCATTTACCACCATCACCTCGACATGCAGCTGCGAGATGCACAGGAATAACACTGCACTCCTCGATGCGGCGACATACGAAATCCACTGCCGAGCTGCGCGTTGGCAACTAACAAAATGCCGACAGTGCCAGGATCAGAAGCTGGAATCTTCCGATCCGTTGTCAGACGCGTTATCCCTTGCGCCATAGGGCCACGGACTGTGTCTCGTTCTACGAGACAAGTGCACCTCTCTAAGAAACGTGTTCTTCAGGGCTCTGCAAGCTCCCAAGGAAGGCACTTCTCGTCCAGCGGCGTGGTCGCGGTGCGCTTGCAGAGCTTGGACCTTGCCACATATCTGCGCCCGCTGTTCGACAGGTAGCAGGAGGCAAGGCGCGCGTTTTTCTGCGTTTTTTCGTTGACTAGAGGCAGTTGATGTGCATGTAAGCGTAGCATATGAAACACGAATAGCACGAAGCATTCGTAGTTAGGTGCCAAAGTCGCAGTGTGGCCGCAGGTGGCGATCGTATATATTTGTGGCCACCACTGGTTTGCAGCAAAGTGAATATGGCTAATTGAGAGCGTTTGGCTGTAGCCCCAGTGGCGCAATTGGTTAGCGCACGGTACTTATAAGGCAGTAGCCGTGAGCAATGCCGGGGTTGTGAGTTCGAGCCTCACCTGGGGCATACTTTTATGTCGTAACAGCTGACAGCATCTGGAGGCTAGATTTCAGATGTATCAGCTACGCCAACAAGTTTAATGTGCATTATATGCGGTAGGTGCGTCTTCCTCGGTAGTATAGTGGTTAGTATCCCCGCCTGTCACGCGGGAGACCGGGGTTCGATTCCCCGCCGGGGAGGCGCGACTTTTATCTCACAAATCTGCTCGAGTGTTGCGCGTGTGGGGTGGAAGAGCATTAACTTTGCCATTAACTTGCTGCAAAATGCTACATCGTAGGAAGTAGTTCTCGCATTCCTCACACTTTCTAATTATGGGGTTCGCTGTTAATGCCGACTCTCCACGCGTAGTAATCGATCTCGACACAATCAGCAAAAGATATAATTTTAGCAGAGCGTGGTTTCGATCCACGGACCTCTGGGTTATGGGCCCAGCACGCTTCCACTGCGCCACTCTGCTGTGTGGGGGTGTTCTAGCTCTTCGTCACATCACGTGGGACACTTGGACAGTGTTGTCTGCGTGGCTTTCACACGCGTACATTTAATTGCGCAACATCTCCTACAGCTCTCAGCTTGACTTGTCTCGACTTTGCTCGACTGACGCTACGCTGACGCTTGCAGGCAGCGGCATTTACCACCATCACCTCGACATGCAGCTGCGAGATGCACAGGAATAACACTGCACTCCTCGATGCGGCGACATACGAAATCCACTGCCGAGCTGCGCGTTGGCAACTAACAAAATGCCGACAGTGCCAGGATCAGAAGCTGGAATCTTCCGATCCGTTGTCAGACGCGTTATCCCTTGCGCCATAGGGCCACGGACTGTGTCTCGTTCTACGAGACAAGTGCACCTCTCTAAGAAACGTGTTCTTCAGGGCTCTGCAAGCTCCCAAGGAAGGCACTTCTCGTCCAGCGGCGTGGTCGCGGTGCGCTTGCAGAGCTTGGACCTTGCCACATATCTGCGCCCGCTGTTCGACAGGTAGCAGGAGGCAAGGCGCGCGTTTTTCTGCGTTTTTTCGTTGACTAGAGGCAGTTGATGTGCATGTAAGCGTAGCATATGAAACACGAATAGCACGAAGCATTCGTAGTTAGGTGCCAAAGTCGCAGTGTGGCCGCAGGTGGCGATCGTATGTATTTGTGGCCACCACTGGTTTGCAGCAAAGTGAATATGGCTAATTGAGAGCGTTTGGCTGTAGCCCCAGTGGCGCAATTGGTTAGCGCACGGTACTTATAAGGCAGTAGCCGTGAGCAATGCCGGGGTTGTGAGTTCGAGCCTCACCTGGGGCATACTTTTATGTCGTAACAGCTGACAGCATCTGGAGGCTAGATTTCAGATGTATCAGCTACGCCAACAAGTTTAATGTGCATTATATGCGGTAGGTGCGTCTTCCTCGGTAGTATAGTGGTTAGTATCCCCGCCTGTCACGCGGGAGACCGGGGTTCGATTCCCCGCCGGGGAGGCGCGATTTTTATCTCACAAATCTGCTCGAGTGTTGCGCGTGTGGGGTGGAAGAGCATTAACTTTGCCATTAACTTGCTGCAAAATGCTACATCGTAGGAAGTAGTTCTCGCATTCCTCACACTTTCTAATTATGGGGTTCGCTGTTAATGCCGACTCTCCACGCGTAGTAATCGATCTCGACACAATCAGCAAAAGATATAATTTTAGCAGAGCGTGGTTTCGATCCACGGACCTCTGGGTTATGGGCCCAGCACGCTTCCACTGCGCCACTCTGCTGTGTGGGGGTGTTCTAGCTCTTCGTCACATCACGTGGGACACTTGGACAGTGTTGTCTGCGTGGCTTTCACACGCGTACATTTAATTGCGCAACATCTCCTACAGCTCTCAGCTTGACTTGTCTCGACTTTGCTCGACTGACGCTACGCTGACGCTTGCAGGCAGCGGCATTTACCACCATCACCTCGACATGCAGCTGCGAGATGCACAGGAATAACACTGCACTCCTCGATGCGGCGACATACGAAATCCACTGCCGAGCTGCGCGTTGGCAACTAACAAAATGCCGACCGTGCCAGGATCAGAAGCTGGAATCTTCCGATCCGTTGTCAGACGCGTTATCCCTTGCGCCATAGGGCCACGGACTGTGTCTCGTTCTACGAGACAAGTGCACCTCTCTAAGAAACGTGTTCTTCAGGGCTCTGCAAGCTCCCAAGGAAGGCACTTCTCGTCCAGCGGCGTGGTCGCGGTGCGCTTGCAGAGCTTGGACCTTGCCACATATCTGCGCCCGCTGTTCGACAGGTAGCAGGAGGCAAGGCGCGCGTTTTTCTGCGTTTTTTCGTTGACTAGAGGCAGTTGATGTGCATGTAAGCGTAGCATATGAAACACGAATAGCACGAAGCATTCGTAGTTAGGTGCCAAAGTCGCAGTGTGGCCGCAGGTGGCGATCGTATGTATTTGTGGCCACCACTGGTTTGCAGCAAAGTGAATATGGCTAATTGAGAGCGTTTGGCTGTAGCCCCAGTGGCGCAATTGGTTAGCGCACGGTACTTATAAGGCAGTAGCCGTGAGCAATGCCGGGGTTGTGAGTTCGAGCCTCACCTGGGGCATACTTTTATGTCGTAACAGCTGACAGCATCTGGAGGCTAGATTTCAGATGTATCAGCTACGCCAACAAGTTTAATGTGCATTATATGCGGTAGGTGCGTCTTCCTCGGTAGTATAGTGGTTAGTATCCCCGCCTGTCACGCGGGAGACCGGGGTTCGATTCCCCGCCGGGGAGGCGCGACTTTTATCTCACAAATCTGCTCGAGTGTTGCGCGTGTGGGGTGGAAGAGCATTAACTTTGCCATTAACTTGCTGCAAAATGCTACATCGTAGGAAGTAGTTCTCGCATTCCTCACACTTTCTAATTATGGGGTTCGCTGTTAATGCCGACTCTCCACGCGTAGTAATCGATCTCGACACAATCAGCAAAAGATATAATTTTAGCAGAGCGTGGTTTCGATCCACGGACCTCTGGGTTATGGGCCCAGCACGCTTCCACTGCGCCACTCTGCTGTGTGGGGGTGTTCTAGCTCTTCGTCACATCACGTGGGACACTTGGACAGTGTTGTCTGCGTGGCTTTCACACGCGTACATTTAATTGCGCAACATCTCCTACAGCTCTCAGCTTGACTTGTCTCGACTTTGCTCGACTGACGCTACGCTGACGCTTGCAGGCAGCGGCATTTACCACCATCACCTCGACATGCAGCTGCGAGATGCACAGGAATAACACTGCACTCCTCGATGCGGCGACATACGAAATCCACTGCCGAGCTGCGCGTTGGCAACTAACAAAATGCCGACAGTGCCAGGATCAGAAGCTGGAATCTTCCGATCCGTTGTCAGACGCGTTATCCCTTGCGCCATAGGGCCACGGACTGTGTCTCGTTCTACGAGACAAGTGCACCTCTCTAAGAAACGTGTTCTTCAGGGCTCTGCAAGCTCCCAAGGAAGGCACTTCTCGTCCAGCGGCGTGGTCGCGGTGCGCTTGCAGAGCTTGGACCTTGCCACATATCTGCGCCCGCTGTTCGACAGGTAGCAGGAGGCAAGGCGCGCGTTTTTCTGCGTTTTTTCGTTGACTAGAGGCAGTTGATGTGCATGTAAGCG
The DNA here is from genome assembly GCF_023897955.1 of Schistocerca gregaria. Taxonomy (NCBI): domain Eukaryota; kingdom Metazoa; phylum Arthropoda; class Insecta; order Orthoptera; family Acrididae; genus Schistocerca; species Schistocerca gregaria. Next base: position 110,974,941 of record NC_064927.1, read on the forward strand.
TAGCATATGAAACACGAATAGCACGAAGCATTCGTAGTTAGGTGCCAAAGTCGCAGTGTGGCCGCAGGTGGCGATCGTATGTATTTGTGGCCACCACTGGTTTGCAGCAAAGTGAATATGGCTAATTGAGAGCGTTTGGCTGTAGCCCCAGTGGCGCAATTGGTTAGCGCACGGTACTTATAAGGCAGTAGCCGTGAGCAATGCCGGGGTTGTGAGTTCGAGCCTCACCTGGGGCATACTTTTATGTCGTAACAGCTGACAGCATCTGGAGGCTAGATTTCAGATGTATCAGCTACGCCAACAAGTTTAATGTGCATTATATGCGGTAGGTGCGTCTTCCTCGGTAGTATAGTGGTTAGTATCCCCGCCTGTCACGCGGGAGACCGGGGTTCGATTCCCCGCCGGGGAGGCGCGATTTTTATCTCACAAATCTGCTCGAGTGTTGCGCGTGTGGGGTGGAAGAGCATTAACTTTGCCATTAACTTGCTGCAAAATGCTACATCGTAGGAAGTAGTTCTCGCATTCCTCACACTTTCTAATTATGGGGTTCGCTGTTAATGCCGACTCTCCACGCGTAGTAATCGATCTCGACACAATCAGCAAAAGATATAATTTTAGCAGAGCGTGGTTTCGATCCACGGACCTCTGGGTTATGGGCCCAGCACGCTTCCACTGCGCCACTCTGCTGTGTGGGGGTGTTCTAGCTCTTCGTCACATCACGTGGGACACTTGGACAGTGTTGTCTGCGTGGCTTTCACACGCGTACATTTAATTGCGCAACATCTCCTACAGCTCTCAGCTTGACTTGTCTCGACTTTGCTCGACTGACGCTACGCTGACGCTTGCAGGCAGCGGCATTTACCACCATCACCTCGACATGCAGCTGCGAGATGCACAGGAATAACACTGCACTCCTCGATGCGGCGACATACGAAATCCACTGCCGAGCTGCGCGTTGGCAACTAACAAAATGCCGACAGTGCCAGGATCAGAAGCTGGAATCTTCCGATCCGTTGTCAGACGCGTTATCCCTTGCGCCATAGGGCCACGGACTGTGTCTCGTTCTACGAGACAAGTGCACCTCTCTAAGAAACGTGTTCTTCAGGGCTCTGCAAGCTCCCAAGGAAGGCACTTCTCGTCCAGCGGCGTGGTCGCGGTGCGCTTGCAGAGCTTGGACCTTGCCACATATCTGCGCCCGCTGTTCGACAGGTAGCAGGAGGCAAGGCGCGCGTTTTTCTGCGTTTTTTCGTTGACTAGAGGCAGTTGATGTGCATGTAAGCGTAGCATATGAAACACGAATAGCACGAAGCATTCGTAGTTAGGTGCCAAAGTCGCAGTGTGGCCGCAGGTGGCGATCGTATGTATTTGTGGCCACCACTGGTTTGCAGCAAAGTGAATATGGCTAATTGAGAGCGTTTGGCTGTAGCCCCAGTGGCGCAATTGGTTAGCGCACGGTACTTATAAGGCAGTAGCCGTGAGCAATGCCGGGGTTGTGAGTTCGAGCCTCACCTGGGGCATACTTTTATGTCGTAACAGCTGACAGCATCTGGAGGCTAGATTTCAGATGTATCAGCTACGCCAACAAGTTTAATGTGCATTATATGCGGTAGGTGCGTCTTCCTCGGTAGTATAGTGGTTAGTATCCCCGCCTGTCACGCGGGAGACCGGGGTTCGATTCCCCGCCGGGGAGGCGCGACTTTTATCTCACAAATCTGCTCGAGTGTTGCGCGTGTGGGGTGGAAGAGCATTAACTTTGCCATTAACTTGCTGCAAAATGCTACATCGTAGGAAGTAGTTCTCGCATTCCTCACACTTTCTAATTATGGGGTTCGCTGTTAATGCCGACTCTCCACGCGTAGTAATCGATCTCGACACAATCAGCAAAAGATATAATTTTAGCAGAGCGTGGTTTCGATCCACGGACCTCTGGGTTATGGGCCCAGCACGCTTCCACTGCGCCACTCTGCTGTGTGGGGGTGTTCTAGCTCTTCGTCACATCACGTGGGACACTTGGACAGTGTTGTCTGCGTGGCTTTCACACGCGTACATTTAATTGCGCAACATCTCCTACAGCTCTCAGCTTGACTTGTCTCGACTTTGCTCGACTGACGCTACGCTGACGCTTGCAGGCAGCGGCATTTACCACCATCACCTCGACATGCAGCTGCGAGATGCACAGGAATAACACTGCACTCCTCGATGCGGCGACATACGAAATCCACTGCCGAGCTGCGCGTTGGCAACTAACAAAATGCCGACAGTGCCAGGATCAGAAGCTGGAATCTTCCGATCCGTTGTCAGACGCGTTATCCCTTGCGCCATAGGGCCACGGACTGTGTCTCGTTCTACGAGACAAGTGCACCTCTCTAAGAAACGTGTTCTTCAGGGCTCTGCAAGCTCCCAAGGAAGGCACTTCTCGTCCAGCGGCGTGGTCGCGGTGCGCTTGCAGAGCTTGGACCTTGCCACATATCTGCGCCCGCTGTTCGACAGGTAGCAGGAGGCAAGGCGCGCGTTTTTCTGCGTTTTTTCGTTGACTAGAGGCAGTTGATGTGCATGTAAGCGTAGCATATGAAACACGAATAGCACGAAGCATTCGTAGTTAGGTGCCAAAGTCGCAGTGTGGCCGCAGGTGGCGATCGTATGTATTTGTGGCCACCACTGGTTTGCAGCAAAGTGAATATGGCTAATTGAGAGCGTTTGGCTGTAGCCCCAGTGGCGCAATTGGTTAGCGCACGGTACTTATAAGGCAGTAGCCGTGAGCAATGCCGGGGTTGTGAGTTCGAGCCTCACCTGGGGCATACTTTTATGTCGTAACAGCTGACAGCATCTGGAGGCTAGATTTCAGATGTATCAGCTACGCCAACAAGTTTAATGTGCATTATATGCGGTAGGTGCGTCTTCCTCGGTAGTATAGTGGTTAGTATCCCCGCCTGTCACGCGGGAGACTGGGGTTCGATTCCCCGCCGGGGAGGCGCGATTTTTATCTCACAAATCTGCTCGAGTGTTGCGCGTGTGGGGTGGAAGAGCATTAACTTTGCCATTAACTTGCTGCAAAATGCTACATCGTAGGAAGTAGTTCTCGCATTCCTCACACTTTCTAATTATGGGGTTCGCTGTTAATGCCGACTCTCCACGCGTAGTAATCGATCTCGACACAATCAGCAAAAGATATAATTTTAGCAGAGCGTGGTTTAGATCCACGGACCTCTGGGTTATGGGCCCAGCACGCTTCCACTGCGCCACTCTGCTGTGTGGGGGTGTTCTAGCTCTTCGTCACATCACGTGGGACACTTGGACAGTGTTGTCTGCGTGGCTTTCACACGCGTACATTTAATTGCGCAACATCTCCTACAGCTCTCAGCTTGACTTGTCTCGACTTTGCTCGACTGACGCTACGCTGACGCTTGCAGGCAGCGGCATTTACCACCATCACCTCGACATGCAGCTGCGAGATGCACAGGAATAACACTGCACTCCTCGATGCGGCGACATACGAAATCCACTGCCGAGCTGCGCGTTGGCAACTAACAAAATGCCGACAGTGCCAGGATCAGAAGCTGGAATCTTCCGATCCGTTGTCAGACGCGTTATCCCTTGCGCCATAGGGCCACGGACTGTGTCTCGTTCTACGAGACAAGTGCACCTCTCTAAGAAACGTGTTCTTCAGGGCTCTGCAAGCTCCCAAGGAAGGCACTTCTCGTCCAGCGGCGTGGTCGCGGTGCGCTTGCAGAGCTTGGACCTTGCCACATATCTGCGCCCGCTGTTCGACAGGTAGCAGGAGGCAAGGCGCGCGTTTTTCTGCGTTTTTTCGTTGACTAGAGGCAGTTGATGTGCATGTAAGCGTAGCATATGAAACACGAATAGCACGAAGCATTCGTAGTTAGGTGCCAAAGTCGCAGTGTGGCCGCAGGTGGCGATCGTATGTATTTGTGGCCACCACTGGTTTGCAGCAAAGTGAATATGGCTAATTGAGAGCGTTTGGCTGTAGCCCCAGTGGCGCAATTGGTTAGCGCACGGTACTTATAAGGCAGTAGCCGTGAGCAATGCCGGGGTTGTGAGTTCGAGCCTCACCTGGGGCATACTTTTATGTCGTAACAGCTGACAGCATCTGGAGGCTAGATTTCAGATGTATCAGCTACGCCAACAAGTTTAATGTGCATTATATGCGGTAGGTGCGTCTTCCTCGGTAGTATAGTGGTTAGTATCCCCGCCTGTCACGCGGGAGACCGGGGTTCGATTCCCCGCCGGGGAGGCGCGACTTTTATCTCACAAATCTGCTCGAGTGTTGCGCGTGTGGGGTGGAAGAGCATTAACTTTGCCATTAACTTGCTGCAAAATGCTACATCGTAGGAAGTAGTTCTCGCATTCCTCACACTTTCTAATTATGGGGTTCGCTGTTAATGCCGACTCTCCACGCGTAGTAATCGATCTCGACACAATCAGCAAAAGATATAATTTTAGCAGAGCGTGGTTTCGATCCACGGACCTCTGGGTTATGGGCCCAGCACGCTTCCACTGCGCCACTCTGCTGTGTGGGGGTGTTCTAGCTCTTCGTCACATCACGTGGGACACTTGGACAGTGTTGTCTGCGTGGCTTTCACACGCGTACATTTAATTGCGCAACATCTCCTACAGCTCTCAGCTTGACTTGTCTCGACTTTGCTCGACTGACGCTACGCTGACGCTTGCAGGCAGCGGCATTTACCACCATCACCTCGACATGCAGCTGCGAGATGCACAGGAATAACACTGCACTCCTCGATGCGGCGACATACGAAATCCACTGCCGAGCTGCGCGTTGGCAACTAACAAAATGCCGACAGTGCCAGGATCAGAAGCTGGAATCTTCCGATCCGTTGTCAGACGCGTTATCCCTTGCGCCATAGGGCCACGGACTGTGTCTCGTTCTACGAGACAAGTGCACCTCTCTAAGAAACGTGTTCTTCAGGGCTCTGCAAGCTCCCAAGGAAGGCACTTCTCGTCCAGCGGCGTGGTCGCGGTGCGCTTGCAGAGCTTGGACCTTGCCACATATCTGCGCCCGCTGTTCGACAGGTAGCAGGAGGCAAGGCGCGCGTTTTTCTGCGTTTTTTCGTTGACTAGAGGCAGTTGATGTGCATGTAAGCGTAGCATATGAAACACGAATAGCACGAAGCATTCGTAGTTAGGTGCCAAAGTCGCAGTGTGGCCGCAGGTGGCGATCGTATGTATTTGTGGCCACCACTGGTTTGCAGCAAAGTGAATATGGCTAATTGAGAGCGTTTGGCTGTAGCCCCAGTGGCGCAATTGGTTAGCGCACGGTACTTATAAGGCAGTAGCCGTGAGCAATGCCGGGGTTGTGAGTTCGAGCCTCACCTGGGGCATACTTTTATGTCGTAACAGCTGACAGCATCTGGAGGCTAGATTTCAGATGTATCAGCTACGCCAACAAGTTTAATGTGCATTATATGCGGTAGGTGCGTCTTCCTCGGTAGTATAGTGGTTAGTATCCCCGCCTGTCACGCGGGAGACCGGGGTTCGATTCCCCGCCGGGGAGGCGCGATTTTTATCTCACAAATCTGCTCGAGTGTTGCGCGTGTGGGGTGGAAGAGCATTAACTTTGCCATTAACTTGCTGCAAAATGCTACATCGTAGGAAGTAGTTCTCGCATTCCTCACACTTTCTAATTATGGGGTTCGCTGTTAATGCCGACTCTCCACGCGTAGTAATCGATCTCGACACAATCAGCAAAAGATATAATTTTAGCAGAGCGTGGTTTCGATCCACGGACCTCTGGGTTATGGGCCCAGCACGCTTCCACTGCGCCACTCTGCTGTGTGGGGGTGTTCTAGCTCTTCGTCACATCACGTGGGACACTTGGACAGTGTTGTCTGCGTGGCTTTCACACGCGTACATTTAATTGCGCAACATCTCCTACAGCTCTCAGCTTGACTTGTCTCGACTTTGCTCGACTGACGCTACGCTGACGCTTGCAGGCAGCGGCATTTACCACCATCACCTCGACATGCAGCTGCGAGATGCACAGGAATAACACTGCACTCCTCGATGCGGCGACATACGAAATCCACTGCCGAGCTGCGCGTTGGCAACTAACAAAATGCCGACAGTGCCAGGATCAGAAGCTGGAATCTTCCGATCCGTTGTCAGACGCGTTATCCCTTGCGCCATAGGGCCACGGACTGTGTCTCGTTCTACGAGACAAGTGCACCTCTCTAAGAAACGTGTTCTTCAGGGCTCTGCAAGCTCCCAAGGAAGGCACTTCTCGTCCAGCGGCGTGGTCGCGGTGCGCTTGCAGAGCTTGGACCTTGCCACATATCTGCGCCCGCTGTTCGACAGGTAGCAGGAGGCAAGGCGCGCGTTTTTCTGCGTTTTTTCGTTGACTAGAGGCAGTTGATGTGCATGTAAGCGTAGCATATGAAACACGAATAGCACGAAGCATTCGTAGTTAGGTGCCAAAGTCGCAGTGTGGCCGCAGGTGGCGATCGTATGTATTTGTGGCCACCACTGGTTTGCAGCAAAGTGAATATGGCTAATTGAGAGCGTTTGGCTGTAGCCCCAGTGGCGCAATTGGTTAGCGCACGGTACTTATAAGGCAGTAGCCGTGAGCAATGCCGGGGTTGTGAGTTCGAGCCTCACCTGGGGCATACTTTTATGTCGTAACAGCTGACAGCATCTGGAGGCTAGATTTCAGATGTATCAGCTACGCCAACAAGTTTAATGTGCATTATATGCGGTAGGTGCGTCTTCCTCGGTAGTATAGTGGTTAGTATCCCCGCCTGTCACGCGGGAGACCGGGGTTCGATTCCCCGCCGGGGATGCGCGATTTTTATCTCACAAATCTGCTCGAGTGTTGCGCGTGTGGGGTGGAAGAGCATTAACTTTGCCATTAACTTGCTGCAAAATGCTACATCGTAGGAAGTAGTTCTCGCATTCCTCACACTTTCTAATTATGGGGTTCGCTGTTAATGCCGACTCTCCACGCGTAGTAATCGATCTCGACACAATCAGCAAAAGATATAATTTTAGCAGAGCGTGGTTTCGATCCACGGACCTCTGGGTTATGGGCCCAGCACGCTTCCACTGCGCCACTCTGCTGTGTGGGGGTGTTCTAGCTCTTCGTCACATCACGTGGGACACTTGGACAGTGTTGTCTGCGTGGCTTTCACACGCGTACATTTAATTGCGCAACATCTCCTACAGCTCTCAGCTTGACTTGTCTCGACTTTGCTCGACTGACGCTACGCTGACGCTTGCAGGCAGCGGCATTTACCACCATCACCTCGACATGCAGCTGCGAGATGCACAGGAATAACACTGCACTCCTCGATGCGGCGACATACGAAATCCACTGCCGAGCTGCGCGTTGGCAACTAACAAAATGCCGACAGTGCCAGGATCAGAAGCTGGAATCTTCCGATCCGTTGTCAGACGCGTTATCCCTTGCGCCATAGGGCCACGGACTGTGTCTCGTTCTACGAGACAAGTGCACCTCTCTAAGAAACGTGTTCTTCAGGGCTCTGCAAGCTCCCAAGGAAGGCACTTCTCGTCCAGCGGCGTGGTCGCGGTGCGCTTGCAGAGCTTGGACCTTGCCACATATCTGCGCCCGCTGTTCGACAGGTAGCAGGAGGCAAGGCGCGCGTTTTTCTGCGTTTTTTCGTTGACTAGAGGCAGTTGATGTGCATGTAAGCGTAGCATATGAAACACGAATAGCACGAAGCATTCGTAGTTAGGTGCCAAAGTCGCAGTGTGGCCGCAGGTGGCGATCGTATGTATTTGTGGCCACCACTGGTTTGCAGCAAAGTGAATATGGCTAATTGAGAGCGTTTGGCTGTAGCCCCAGTGGCGCAATTGGTTAGCGCACGGTACTTATAAGGCAGTAGCCGTGAGCAATGCCGGGGTTGTGAGTTCGAGCCTCACCTGGGGCATACTTTTATGTCGTAACAGCTGACAGCATCTGGAGGCTAGATTTCAGATGTATCAGCTACGCCAACAAGTTTAATGTGCATTATATGCGGTAGGTGCGTCTTCCTCGGTAGTATAGTGGTTAGTATCCCCGCCTGTCACGCGGGAGACCGGGGTTCGATTCCCCGCCGGGGAGGCGCGATTTTTATCTCACAAATCTGCTCGAGTGTTGCGCGTGTGGGGTGGAAGAGCATTAACTTTGCCATTAACTTGCTGCAAAATGCTACATCGTAGGAAGTAGTTCTCGCATTCCTCACACTTTCTAATTATGGGGTTCGCTGTTAATGCCGACTCTCCACGCGTAGTAATCGATCTCGACACAATCAGCAAAAGATATAATTTTAGCAGAGCGTGGTTTCGATCCACGGACCTCTGGGTTATGGGCCCAGCACGCTTCCACTGCGCCACTCTGCTGTGTGGGGGTGTTCTAGCTCTTCGTCACATCACGTGGGACACTTGGACAGTGTTGTCTGCGTGGCTTTCACACGCGTACATTTAATTGCGCAACATCTCCTACAGCTCTCAGCTTGACTTGTCTCGACTTTGCTCGACTGACGCTACGCTGACGCTTGCAGGCAGCGGCATTTACCACCATCACCTCGACATGCAGCTGCGAGATGCACAGGAATAACACTGCACTCCTCGATGCGGCGACATACGAAATCCACTGCCGAGCTGCGCGTTGGCAACTAACAAAATGCCGACAGTGCCAGGATCAGAAGCTGGAATCTTCCGATCCGTTGTCAGACGCGTTATCCCTTGCGCCATAGGGCCACGGACTGTGTCTCGTTCTACGAGACAAGTGCACCTCTCTAAGAAACGTGTTCTTCAGGGCTCTGCAAGCTCCCAAGGAAGGCACTTCTCGTCCAGCGGCGTGGTCGCGGTGCGCTTGCAGAGCTTGGACCTTGCCACATATCTGCGCCCGCTGTTCGACAGGTAGCAGGAGGCAAGGCGCGCGTTTTTCTGCGTTTTTTCGTTGACTAGAGGCAGTTGATGTGCATGTAAGCGTAGCATATGAAACACGAATAGCACGAAGCATTCGTAGTTAGGTGCCAAAGTCGCAGTGTGGCCGCAGGTGGCGATCGTATGTATTTGTGGCCACCACTGGTTTGCAGCAAAGTGAATATGGCTAATTGAGAGCGTTTGGCTGTAGCCCCAGTGGCGCAATTGGTTAGCGCACGGTACTTATAAGGCAGTAGCCGTGAGCAATGCCGGGGTTGTGAGTTCGAGCCTCACCTGGGGCATACTTTTATGTCGTAACAGCTGACAGCATCTGGAGGCTAGATTTCAGATGTATCAGCTACGCCAACAAGTTTAATGTGCATTATATGCGGTAGGTGCGTCTTCCTCGGTAGTATAGTGGTTAGTATCCCCGCCTGTCACGCGGGAGACCGGGGTTCGATTCCCCGCCGGGGAGGCGCGATTTTTATCTCACAAATCTGCTCGAGTGTTGCGCGTGTGGGGTGGAAGAGCATTAACTTTGCCATTAACTTGCTGCAAAATGCTACATCGTAGGAAGTAGTTCTCGCATTCCTCACACTTTCTAATTATGGGGTTCGCTGTTAATGCCGACTCTCCACGCGTAGTAATCGATCTCGACACAATCAGCAAAAGATATAATTTTAGCAGAGCGTGGTTTCGATCCACGGACCTCTGGGTTATGGGCCCAGCACGCTTCCACTGCGCCACTCTGCTGTGTGGGGGTGTTCTAGCTCTTCGTCACATCACGTGGGACACTTGGACAGTGTTGTCTGCGTGGCTTTCACACGCGTACATTTAATTGCGCAACATCTCCTACAGCTCTCAGCTTGACTTGTCTCGACTTTGCTCGACTGACGCTACGCTGACGCTTGCAGGCAGCGGCATTTACCACCATCACCTCGACATGCAGCTGCGAGATGCACAGGAATAACACTGCACTCCTCGATGCGGCGACATACGAAATCCACTGCCGAGCTGCGCGTTGGCAACTAACAAAATGCCGACAGTGCCAGGATCAGAAGCTGGAATCTTCCGATCCGTTGTCAGACGCGTTATCCCTTGCGCCATAGGGCCACGGACTGTGTCTCGTTCTACGAGACAAGTGCACCTCTCTAAGAAACGTGTTCTTCAGGGCTCTGCAAGCTCCCAAGGAAGGCACTTCTCGTCCAGCGGCGTGGTCGCGGTGCGCTTGCAGAGCTTGGACCTTGCCACATATCTGCGCCCGCTGTTCGACAGGTAGCAGGAGGCAAGGCGCGCGTTTTTCTGCGTTTTTTCGTTGACTAGAGGCAGTTGATGTGCATGTAAGCGTAGCATATGAAACACGAATAGCACGAAGCATTCGTAGTTAGGTGCCAAAGTCGCAGTGTGGCCGCAGGTGGCGATCGTATGTATTTGTGGCCACCACTGGTTTGCAGCAAAGTGAATATGGCTAATTGAGAGCGTTTGGCTGTAGCCCCAGTGGCGCAATTGGTTAGCGCACGGTACTTATAAGGCAGTAGCCGTGAGCAATGCCGGGGTTGTGAGTTCGAGCCTCACCTGGGGCATACTTTTATGTCGTAACAGCTGACAGCATCTGGAGGCTAGATTTCAGATGTATCAGCTACGCCAACAAGTTTAATGTGCATTATATGCGGTAGGTGCGTCTTCCTCGGTAGTATAGTGGTTAGTATCCCCGCCTGTCACGCGGGAGACCGGGGTTCGATTCCCCGCCGGGGAGGCGCGATTTTTATCTCACAAATCTGCTCGAGTGTTGCGCGTGTGGGGTGGAAGAGCATTAACTTTGCCATTAACTTGCTGCAAAATGCTACATCGTAGGAAGTAGTTCTCGCATTCCTCACACTTTCTAATTATGGGGTTCGCTGTTAATGCCGACTCTCCACGCGTAGTAATCGATCTCGACACAATCAGCAAAAGATATAATTTTAGCAGAGCGTGGTTTCGATCCACGGACCTCTGGGTTATGGGCCCAGCACGCTTCCACTGCGCCACTCTGCTGTGTGGGGGTGTTCTAGCTCTTCGTCACATCACGTGGGACACTTGGACAGTGTTGTCTGCGTGGCTTTCACACGCGTACATTTAATTGCGCAACATCTCCTACAGCTCTCAGCTTGACTTGTCTCGACTTTGCTCGACTGACGCTACGCTGACGCTTGCAGGCAGCGGCATTTACCACCATCACCTCGACATGCAGCTGCGAGATGCACAGGAATAACACTGCACTCCTCGATGCGGCGACATACGAAATCCACTGCCGAGCTGCGCGTTGGCAACTAACAAAATGCCGACAGTGCCAGGATCAGAAGCTGGAATCTTCCGATCCGTTGTCAGACGCGTTATCCCTTGCGCCATAGGGCCACGGACTGTGTCTCGTTCTACGAGACAAGTGCACCTCTCTAAGAAACGTGTTCTTCAGGGCTCTGCAAGCTCCCAAGGAAGGCACTTCTCGTCCAGCGGCGTGGTCGCGGTGCGCTTGCAGAGCTTGGACCTTGCCACATATCTGCGCCCGCTGTTCGACAGGTAGCAGGAGGCAAGGCGCGCGTTTTTCTGCGTTTTTTCGTTGACTAGAGGCAGTTGATGTGCATGTAAGCGTAGCATATGAAACACGAATAGCACGAAGCATTCGTAGTTAGGTGCCAAAGTCGCAGTGTGGCCGCAGGTGGCGATCGTATGTATTTGTGGCCACCACTGGTTTGCAGCAAAGTGAATATGGCTAATTGAGAGCGTTTGGCTGTAGCCCCAGTGGCGCAATTGGTTAGCGCACGGTACTTATAAGGCAGTAGCCGTGAGCAATGCCGGGGTTGTGAGTTCGAGCCTCACCTGGGGCATACTTTTATGTCGTAACAGCTGACAGCATCTGGAGGCTAGATTTCAGATGTATCAGCTACGCCAACAAGTTTAATGTGCATTATATGCGGTAGGTGCGTCTTCCTCGGTAGTATAGTGGTTAGTATCCCCGCCTGTCACGCGGGAGACCGGGGTTCGATTCCCCGCCGGGGAGGCGCGATTTTTATCTCACAAATCTGCTCGAGTGTTGCGCGTGTGGGGTGGAAGAGCATTAACTTTGCCATTAACTTGCTGCAAAATGCTACATCGTAGGAAGTAGTTCTCGCATTCCTCACACTTTCTAATTATGGGGTTCGCTGTTAATGCCGACTCTCCACGCGTAGTAATCGATCTCGACACAATCAGCAAAAGATATAATTTTAGCAGAGCGTGGTTTCGATCCACGGACCTCTGGGTTATGGGCCCAGCACGCTTCCACTGCGCCACTCTGCTGTGTGGGGGTGTTCTAGCTCTTCGTCACATCACGTGGGACACTTGGACAGTGTTGTCTGCGTGGCTTTCACACGCGTACATTTAATTGCGCAACATCTCCTACAGCTCTCAGCTTGACTTGTCTCGACTTTGCTCGACTGACGCTACGCTGACGCTTGCAGGCAGCGGCATTTACCACCATCACCTCGACATGCAGCTGCGAGATGCACAGGAATAACACTGCACTCCTCGATGCGGCGACATACGAAATCCACTGCCGAGCTGCGCGTTGGCAACTAACAAAATGCCGACAGTGCCAGGATCAGAAGCTGGAATCTTCCGATCCGTTGTCAGACGCGTTATCCCTTGCGCCATAGGGCCACGGACTGTGTCTCGTTCTACGAGACAAGTGCACCTCTCTAAGAAACGTGTTCTTCAGGGCTCTGCAAGCTCCCAAGGAAGGCACTTCTCGTCCAGCGGCGTGGTCGCGGTGCGCTTGCAGAGCTTGGACCTTGCCACATATCTGCGCCCGCTGTTCGACAGGTAGCAGGAGGCAAGGCGCGCGTTTTTCTGCGTTTTTTCGTTGACTAGAGGCAGTTGATGTGCATGTAAGCGTAGCATATGAAACACGAATAGCACGAAGCATTCGTAGTTAGGTGCCAAAGTCGCAGTGTGGCCGCAGGTGGCGATCGTATGTATTTGTGGCCACCACTGGTTTGCAGCAAAGTGAATATGGCTAATTGAGAGCGTTTGGCTGTAGCCCCAGTGGCGCAATTGGTTAGCGCACGGTACTTATAAGGCAGTAGCCGTGAGCAATGCCGGGGTTGTGAGTTCGAGCCTCACCTGGGGCATACTTTTATGTCGTAACAGCTGACAGCATCTGGAGGCTAGATTTCAGATGTATCAGCTACGCCAACAAGTTTAATGTGCATTATATGCGGTAGGTGCGTCTTCCTCGGTAGTATAGTGGTTAGTATCCCCGCCTGTCACGCGGGAGACCGGGGTTCGATTCCCCGCCGGGGAGGCGCGACTTTTATCTCACAAATCTGCTCGAGTGTTGCGCGTGTGGGGTGGAAGAGCATTAACTTTGCCATTAACTTGCTGCAAAATGCTACATCGTAGGAAGTAGTTCTCGCATTCCTCACACTTTCTAATTATGGGGTTCGCTGTTAATGCCGACTCTCCACGCGTAGTAATCGATCTCGACACAATCAGCAAAAGATATAATTTTAGCAGAGCGTGGTTTCGATCCACGGACCTCTGGGTTATGGGCCCAGCACGCTTCCACTGCGCCACTCTGCTGTGTGGGGGTGTTCTAGCTCTTCGTCACATCACGTGGGACACTTGGACAGTGTTGTCTGCGTGGCTTTCACACGCGTACATTTAATTGCGCAACATCTCCTACAGCTCTCAGCTTGACTTGTCTCGACTTTGCTCGACTGACGCTACGCTGACGCTTGCAGGCAGCGGCATTTACCACCATCACCTCGACATGCAGCTGCGAGATGCACAGGAATAACACTGCACTCCTCGATGCGGCGACATACGAAATCCACTGCCGAGCTGCGCGTTGGCAACTAACAAAATGCCGACAGTGCCAGGATCAGAAGCTGGAATCTTCCGATCCGTTGTCAGACGCGTTATCCCTTGCGCCATAGGGCCACGGACTGTGTCTCGTTCTACGAGACAAGTGCACCTCTCTAAGAAACGTGTTCTTCAGGGCTCTGCAAGCTCCCAAGGAAGGCACTTCTCGTCCAGCGGCGTGGTCGCGGTGCGCTTGCAGAGCTTGGACCTTGCCACATATCTGCGCCCGCTGTTCGACAGGTAGCAGGAGGCAAGGCGCGCGTTTTTCTGCGTTTTTTCGTTGACTAGAGGCAGTTGATGTGCATGTAAGCGTAGCATATGAAACACGAATAGCACGAAGCATTCGTAGTTAGGTGCCAAAGTCGCAGTGTGGCCGCAGGTGGCGATCGTATGTATTTGTGGCCACCACTGGTTTGCAGCAAAGTGAATATGGCTAATTGAGAGCGTTTGGCTGTAGCCCCAGTGGCGCAATTGGTTAGCGCACGGTACTTATAAGGCAGTAGCCGTGAGCAATGCCGGGGTTGTGAGTTCGAGCCTCACCTGGGGCATACTTTTATGTCGTAACAGCTGACAGCATCTGGAGGCTAGATTTCAGATGTATCAGCTACGCCAACAAGTTTAATGTGCATTATATGCGGTAGGTGCGTCTTCCTCGGTAGTATAGTGGTTAGTATCCCCGCCTGTCACGCGGGAGACCGGGGTTCGATTCCCCGCCGGGGAGGCGCGATTTTTATCTCACAAATCTGCTCGAGTGTTGCGCGTGTGGGGTGGAAGAGCATTAACTTTGCCATTAACTTGCTGCAAAATGCTACATCGTAGGAAGTAGTTCTCGCATTCCTCACACTTTCTAATTATGGGGTTCGCTGTTAATGCCGACTCTCCACGCGTAGTAATCGATCTCGACACAATCAGCAAAAGATATAATTTTAGCAGAGCGTGGTTTCGATCCACGGACCTCTGGGTTATGGGCCCAGCACGCTTCCACTGCGCCACTCTGCTGTGTGGGGGTGTTCTAGCTCTTCGTCACATCACGTGGGACACTTGGACAGTGTTGTCTGCGTGGCTTTCACACGCGTACATTTAATTGCGCAACATCTCCTACAGCTCTCAGCTTGACTTGTCTCGACTTTGCTCGACTGACGCTACGCTGACGCTTGCAGGCAGCGGCATTTACCACCATCACCTCGACATGCAGCTGCGAGATGCACAGGAATAACACTGCACTCCTCGATGCGGCGACATACGAAATCCACTGCCGAGCTGCGCGTTGGCAACTAACAAAATGCCGACAGTGCCAGGATCAGAAGCTGGAATCTTCCGATCCGTTGTCAGACGCGTTATCCCTTGCGCCATAGGGCCACGGACTGTGTCTCGTTCTACGAGACAAGTGCACCTCTCTAAGAAACGTGTTCTTCAGGGCTCTGCAAGCTCCCAAGGAAGGCACTTCTCGTCCAGCGGCGTGGTCGCGGTGCGCTTGCAGAGCTTGGACCTTGCCACATATCTGCGCCCGCTGTTCGACAGGTAGCAGGAGGCAAGGCGCGCGTTTTTCTGCGTTTTTTCGTTGACTAGAGGCAGTTGATGTGCATGTAAGCGTAGCATATGAAACACGAATAGCACGAAGCATTCGTAGTTAGGTGCCAAAGTCGCAGTGTGGCCGCAGGTGGCGATCGTATGTATTTGTGGCCACCACTGGTTTGCAGCAAAGTGAATATGGCTAATTGAGAGCGTTTGGCTGTAGCCCCAGTGGCGCAATTGGTTAGCGCACGGTACTTATAAGGCAGTAGCCGTGAGCAATGCCGGGGTTGTGAGTTCGAGCCTCACCTGGGGCATACTTTTATGTCGTAACAGCTGACAGCATCTGGAGGCTAGATTTCAGATGTATCAGCTACGCCAACAAGTTTAATGTGCATTATATGCGGTAGGTGCGTCTTCCTCGGTAGTATAGTGGTTAGTATCCCCGCCTGTCACGCGGGAGACCGGGGTTCGATTCCCCGCCGGGGAGGCGCGATTTTTATCTCACAAATCTGCTCGAGTGTTGCGCGTGTGGGGTGGAAGAGCATTAACTTTGCCATTAACTTGCTGCAAAATGCTACATCGTACGAAGTAGTTCTCGCATTCCTCACACTTTCTAATTATGGGGTTCGCTGTTAATGCCGACTCTCCACGCGTAGTAATCGATCTCGACACAATCAGCAAAAGATATAATTTTAGCAGAGCGTGGTTTCGATCCACGGACCTCTGGGTTATGGGCCCAGCACGCTTCCACTGCGCCACTCTGCTGTGTGGGGGTGTTCTAGCTCTTCGTCACATCACGTGGGACACTTGGACAGTGTTGTCTGCGTGGCTTTCACACGCGTACATTTAATTGCGCAACATCTCCTACAGCTCTCAGCTTGACTTGTCTCGACTTTGCTCGACTGACGCTACGCTGACGCTTGCAGGCAGCGGCATTTACCACCATCACCTCGACATGCAGCTGCGAGATGCACAGGAATAACACTGCACTCCTCGATGCGGCGACATACGAAATCCACTGCCGAGCTGCGCGTTGGCAACTAACAAAATGCCGACAGTGCCAGGATCAGAAGCTGGAATCTTCCGATCCGTTGTCAGACGCGTTATCCCTTGCGCCATAGGGCCACGGACTGTGTCTCGTTCTACGAGACAAGTGCACCTCTCTAAGAAACGTGTTCTTCAGGGCTCTGCAAGCTCCCAAGGAAGGCACTTCTCGTCCAGCGGCGTGGTCGCGGTGCGCTTGCAGAGCTTGGACCTTGCCACATATCTGCGCCCGCTGTTCGACAGGTAGCAGGAGGCAAGGCGCGCGTTTTTCTGCGTTTTTTCGTTGACTAGAGGCAGTTGATGTGCATGTAAGCGTAGCATATGAAACACGAATAGCACGAAGCATTCGTAGTTAGGTGCCAAAGTCGCAGTGTGGCCGCAGGTGGCGATCGTATGTATTTGTGGCCACCACTGGTTTGCAGCAAAGTGAATATGGCTAATTGAGAGCGTTTGGCTGTAGCCCCAGTGGCGCAATTGGTTAGCGCACGGTACTTATAAGGCAGTAGCCGTGAGCAATGCCGGGGTTGTGAGTTCGAGCCTCACCTGGGGCATACTTTTATGTCGTAACAGCTGACAGCATCTGGAGGCTAGATTTCAGATGTATCAGCTACGCCAACAAGTTTAATGTGCATTATATGCGGTAGGTGCGTCTTCCTCGGTAGTATAGTGGTTAGTATCCCCGCCTGTCACGCGGGAGACCGGGGTTCGATTCCCCGCCGGGGAGGCGCGATTTTTATCTCACAAATCTGCTCGAGTGTTGCGCGTGTGGGGTGGAAGAGCATTAACTTTGCCATTAACTTGCTGCAAAATGCTACATCGTAGGAAGTAGTTCTCGCATTCCTCACACTTTCTAATTATGGGGTTCGCTGTTAATGCCGACTCTCCACGCGTAGTAATCGATCTCGACACAATCAGCAAAAGATATAATTTTAGCAGAGCGTGGTTTCGATCCACGGACCTCTGGGTTATGGGCCCAGCACGCTTCCACTGCGCCACTCTGCTGTGTGGGGGTGTTCTAGCTCTTCGTCACATCACGTGGGACACTTGGACAGTGTTGTCTGCGTGGCTTTCACACGCGTACATTTAATTGCGCAACATCTCCTACAGCTCTCAGCTTGACTTGTCTCGACTTTGCTCGACTGACGCTACGCTGACGCTTGCAGGCAGCGGCATTTACCACCATCACCTCGACATGCAGCTGCGAGATGCACAGGAATAACACTGCACTCCTCGATGCGGCGACATACGAAATCCACTGCCGAGCTGCGCGTTGGCAACTAACAAAATGCCGACAGTGCCAGGATCAGAAGCTGGAATCTTCCGATCCGTTGTCAGACGCGTTATCCCTTGCGCCATAGGGCCACGGACTGTGTCTCGTTCTACGAGACAAGTGCACCTCTCTAAGAAACGTGTTCTTCAGGGCTCTGCAAGCTCCCAAGGAAGGCACTTCTCGTCCAGTGGCGTGGTCGCGGTGCGCTTGCAGAGCTTGGACCTTGCCACATATCTGCGCCCGCTGTTCGACAGGTAGCAGGAGGCAAGGCGCGCGTTTTTCTGCGTTTTTTCGTTGACTAGAGGCAGTTGATGTGCATGTAAGCGTAGCATATGAAACACGAATAGCACGAAGCATTCGTAGTTAGGTGCCAAAGTCGCAGTGTGGCCGCAGGTGGCGATCGTATGTATTTGTGGCCACCACTGGTTTGCAGCAAAGTGAATATGGCTAATTGAGAGCGTTTGGCTGTAGCCCCAGTGGCGCAATTGGTTAGCGCACGGTACTTATAAGGCAGTAGCCGTGAGCAATGCCGGGGTTGTGAGTTCGAGCCTCACCTGGGGCATACTTTTATGTCGTAACAGCTGACAGCATCTGGAGGCTAGATTTCAGATGTATCAGCTACGCCAACAAGTTTAATGTGCATTATATGCGGTAGGTGCGTCTTCCTCGGTAGTATAGTGGTTAGTATCCCCGCCTGTCACGCGGGAGACCGGGGTTCGATTCCCCGCCGGGGAGGCGCGATTTTTATCTCACAAATCTGCTCGAGTGTTGCGCGTGTGGGGTGGAAGAGCATTAACTTTGCCATTAACTTGCTGCAAAATGCTACATCGTAGGAAGTAGTTCTCGCATTCCTCACAGTTTCTAATTATGGGGTTCGCTGTTAATGCCGACTCTCCACGCGTAGTAATCGATCTCGACACAATCAGCAAAAGATATAATTTTAGCAGAGCGTGGTTTCGATCCACGGACCTCTGGGTTATGGGCCCAGCACGCTTCCACTGCGCCACTCTGCTGTGTGGGGGTGTTCTAGCTCTTCGTCACATCACGTGGGACACTTGGACAGTGTTGTCTGCGTGGCTTTCACACGCGTACATTTAATTGCGCAACATCTCCTACAGCTCTCAGCTTGACTTGTCTCGACTTTGCTCGACTGACGCTACGCTGACGCTTGCAGGCAGCGGCATTTACCACCATCACCTCGACATGCAGCTGCGAGATGCACAGGAATAACACTGCACTCCTCGATGCGGCGACATACGAAATCCACTGCCGAGCTGCGCGTTGGCAACTAACAAAATGCCGACAGTGCCAGGATCAGAAGCTGGAATCTTCCGATCCGTTGTCAGACGCGTTATCCCTTGCGCCATAGGGCCACGGACTGTGTCTCGTTCTACGAGACAAGTGCACCTCTCTAAGAAACGTGTTCTTCAAGGCTCTGCAAGCTCCCAAGGAAGGCACTTCTCGTCCAGCGGCGTGGTCGCGGTGCGCTTGCAGAGCTTGGACCTTGCCACATATCTGCGCCCGCTGTTCGACAGGTAGCAGGAGGCAAGGCGCGCGTTTTTCTGCGTTTTTTCGTTGACTAGAGGCAGTTGATGTGCATGTAAGCGTAGCATATGAAACACGAATAGCACGAAGCATTCGTAGTTAGGTGCCAAAGTCGCAGTGTGGCCGCAGGTGGCGATCGTATGTATTTGTGGCCACCACTGGTTTGCAGCAAAGTGAATATGGCTAATTGAGAGCGTTTGGCTGTAGCCCCAGTGGCGCAATTGGTTAGCGCACGGTACTTATAAGGCAGTAGCCGTGAGCAATGCCGGGGTTGTGAGTTCGAGCCTCACCTGGGGCATACTTTTATGTCGTAACAGCTGACAGCATCTGGAGGCTAGATTTCAGATGTATCAGCTACGCCAACAAGTTTAATGTGCATTATATGCGGTAGGTGCGTCTTCCTCGGTAGTATAGTGGTTAGTATCCCCGCCTGTCACGCGGGAGACCGGGGTTCGATTCCCCGCCGGGGAGGCGCGATTTTTATCTCACAAATCTGCTCGAGTGTTGCGCGTGTGGGGTGGAAGAGCATTAACTTTGCCATTAACTTGCTGCAAAATGCTACATCGTAGGAAGTAGTTCTCGCATTCCTCACACTTTCTAATTATGGGGTTCGCTGTTAATGCCGACTCTCCACGCGTAGTAATCGATCTCGACACAATCAGCAAAAGATATAATTTTAGCAGAGCGTGGTTTCGATCCACGGACCTCTGGGTTATGGGCCCAGCACGCTTCCACTGCGCCACTCTGCTGTGTGGGGGTGTTCTAGCTCTTCGTCACATCACGTGGGACACTTGGACAGTGTTGTCTGCGTGGCTTTCACACGCGTACATTTAATTGCGCAACATCTCCTACAGCTCTCAGCTTGACTTGTCTCGACTTTGCTCGACTGACGCTACGCTGACGCTTGCAGGCAGCGGCATTTACCACCATCACCTCGACATGCAGCTGCGAGATGCACAGGAATAACACTGCACTCCTCGATGCGGCGACATACGAAATCCACTGCCGAGCTGCGCGTTGGCAACTAACAAAATGCCGACAGTGCCAGGATCAGAAGCTGGAATCTTCCGATCCGTTGTCAGACGCGTTATCCCTTGCGCCATAGGGCCACGGACTGTGTCTCGTTCTACGAGACAAGTGCACCTCTCTAAGAAACGTGTTCTTCAGGGCTCTGCAAGCTCCCAAGGAAGGCACTTCTCGTCCAGCGGCGTGGTCGCGGTGCGCTTGCAGAGCTTGGACCTTGCCACATATCTGCGCCCGCTGTTCGACAGGTAGCAGGAGGCAAGGCGCGCGTTTTTCTGCGTTTTTTCGTTGACTAGAGGCAGTTGATGTGCATGTAAGCGTAGCATATGAAACACGAATAGCACGAAGCATTCGTAGTTAGGTGCCAAAGTCGCAGTGTGGCCGCAGGTGGCGATCGTATGTATTTGTGGCCACCACTGGTTTGCAGCAAAGTGAATATGGCTAATTGAGAGCGTTTGGCTGTAGCCCCAGTGGCGCAATTGGTTAGCGCACGGTACTTATAAGGCAGTAGCCGTGAGCAATGCCGGGGTTGTGAGTTCGAGCCTCACCTGGGGCATACTTTTATGTCGTAACAGCATCTGGAGGCTAGATTTCAGATGTATCAGCTACGCCAACAAGTTTAATGTGCATTATATGCGGTAGGTGCGTCTTCCTCGGTAGTATAGTGGTTAGTATCCCCGCCTGTCACGCGGGAGACCGGGGTTCGATTCCCCGCCGGGGAGGCGCGATTTTTATCTCACAAATCTGCTCGAGTGTTGCGCGTGTGGGGTGGAAGAGCATTAACTTTGCCATTAACTTGCTGCAAAATGCTACATCGTAGGAAGTAGTTCTCGCATTCCTCACACTTTCTAATTATGGGGTTCGCTGTTAATGCCGACTCTCCACGCGTAGTAATCGATCTCGACACAATCAGCAAAAGATATAATTTTAGCAGAGCGTGGTTTCGATCCACGGACCTCTGGGTTATGGGCCCAGCACGCTTCCACTGCGCCACTCTGCTGTGTGGGGGTGTTCTAGCTCTTCGTCACATCACGTGGGACACTTGGACAGTGTTGTCTGCGTGGCTTTCACACGCGTACATTTAATTGCGCAACATCTCCTACAGCTCTCAGCTTGACTTGTCTCGACTTTGCTCGACTGACGCTACGCTGACGCTTGCAGGCAGCGGCATTTACCACCATCACCTCGACATGCAGCTGCGAGATGCACAGGAATAACACTGCACTCCTCGATGCGGCGACATACGAAATCCACTGCCGAGCTGCGCGTTGGCAACTAACAAAATGCCGACAGTGCCAGGATCAGAAGCTGGAATCTTCCGATCCGTTGTCAGACGCGTTATCCCTTGCGCCATAGGGCCACGGACTGTGTCTCGTTCTACGAGACAAGTGCACCTCTCTAAGAAACGTGTTCTTCAGGGCTCTGCAATCTCCCAAGGAAGGCACTTCTCGTCCAGCGGCGTGGTCGCGGTGCGCTTGCAGAGCTTGGACCTTGCCACATATCTGCGCCCGCTGTTCGACAGGTAGCAGGAGGCAAGGCGCGCGTTTTTCTGCGTTTTTTCGTTGACTAGAGGCAGTTGATGTGCATGTAAGCGTAGCATATGAAACACGAATAGCACGAAGCATTCGTAGTTAGGTGCCAAAGTCGCAGTGTGGCCGCAGGTGGCGATCGTATGTATTTGTGGCCACCACTGGTTTGCAGCAAAGTGAATATGGCTAATTGAGAGCGTTTGGCTGTAGCCCCAGTGGCGCAATTGGTTAGCGCACGGTACTTATAAGGCAGTAGCCGTGAGCAATGCCGGGGTTGTGAGTTCGAGCCTCACCTGGGGCATACTTTTATGTCGTAACAGCTGACAGCATCTGGAGGCTAGATTTCAGATGTATCAGCTACGCCAACAAGTTTAATGTGCATTATATGCGGTAGGTGCGTCTTCCTCGGTAGTATAGTGGTTAGTATCCCCGCCTGTTACGCGGGAGACCGGGGTTCGATTCCCCGCCGGGGAGGCGCGATTTTTATCTCACAAATCTGCTCGAGTGTTGCGCGTGTGGGGTGGAAGAGCATTAACTTTGCCATTAACTTGCTGCAAAATGCTACATCGTAGGAAGTAGTTCTCGCATTCCTCACACTTTCTAATTATGGGGTTCGCTGTTAATGCCGACTCTCCACGCGTAGTAATCGATCTCGACACAATCAGCAAAAGATATAATTTTAGCAGAGCGTGGTTTCGATCCACGGACCTCTGGGTTATGGGCCCAGCACGCTTCCACTGCGCCACTCTGCTGTGTGGGGGTGTTCTAGCTCTTCGTCACATCACGTGGGACACTTGGACAGTGTTGTCTGCGTGGCTTTCACACGCGTACATTTAATTGCGCAACATCTCCTACAGCTCTCAGCTTGACTTGTCTCGACTTTGCTCGACTGACGCTACGCTGACGCTTGCAGGCAGCGGCATTTACCACCATCACCTCGACATGCAGCTGCGAGATGCACAGGAATAACACTGCACTCCTCGATGCGGCGACATACGAAATCCACTGCCGAGCTGCGCGTTGGCAACTAACAAAATGCCGACAGTGCCAGGATCAGAAGCTGGAATCTTCCGATCCGTTGTCAGACGCGTTATCCCTTGCGCCATAGGGCCACGGACTGTGTCTCGTTCTACGAGACAAGTGCACCTCTCTAAGAAACGTGTTCTTCAGGGCTCTGCAAGCTCCCAAGGAAGGCACTTCTCGTCCAGCGGCGTGGTCGCGGTGCGCTTGCAGAGCTTGGACCTTGCCACATATCTGCGCCCGCTGTTCGACAGGTAGCAGGAGGCAAGGCGCGCGTTTTTCTGCGTTTTTTCGTTGACTAGAGGCAGTTGATGTGCATGTAAGCGTAGCATATGAAACACGAATAGCACGAAGCATTCGTAGTTAGGTGCCAAAGTCGCAGTGTGGCCGCAGGTGGCGATCGTATGTATTTGTGGCCACCACTGGTTTGCAGCAAAGTGAATATGGCTAATTGAGAGCGTTTGGCTGTAGCCCCAGTGGCGCAATTGGTTAGCGCACGGTACTTATAAGGCAGTAGCCGTGAGCAATGCCGGGGTTGTGAGTTCGAGCCTCACCTGGGGCATACTTTTATGTCGTAACAGCTGACAGCATCTGGAGGCTAGATTTCAGATGTATCAGCTACGCCAACAAGTTTAATGTGCATTATATGCGGTAGGTGCGTCTTCCTCGGTAGTATAGTGGTTAGTATCCCCGCCTGTCACGCGGGAGACCGGGGTTCGATTCCCCGCCGGGGAGGCGCGATTTTTATCTCACAAATCTGCTCGAGTGTTGCGCGTGTGGGGTGGAAGAGCATTAACTTTGCCATTAACTTGCTGCAAAATGCTACATCGTTGGAAGTAGTTCTCGCATTCCTCACACTTTCTAATTATGGGGTTCGCTGTTAATGCCGACTCTCCACGCGTAGTAATCGATCTCGACACAATCAGCAAAAGATATAATTTTAGCAGAGCGTGGTTTCGATCCACGGACCTCTGGGTTATGGGCCCAGCACGCTTCCACTGCGCCACTCTGCTGTGTGGGGGTGTTCTAGCTCTTCGTCACATCACGTGGGACACTTGGACAGTGTTGTCTGCGTGGCTTTCACACGCGTACATTTAATTGCGCAACATCTCCTACAGCTCTCAGCTTGACTTGTCTCGACTTTGCTCGACTGACGCTACGCTGACGCTTGCAGGCAGCGGCATTTACCACCATCACCTCGACATGCAGCTGCGAGATGCACAGGAATAACACTGCACTCCTCGATGCGGCGACATACGAAATCCACTGCCGAGCTCCGCGTTGGCAACTAACAAAATGCCGACAGTGCCAGGATCAGAAGCTGGAATCTTCCGATCCGTTGTCAGACGCGTTATCCCTTGCGCCATAGGGCCACAGACTGTGTCTCGTTCTACGAGACAAGTGCACCTCTCTAAGAAACGTGTTCTTCAGGGCTCTGCAAGCTCCCAAGGAAGGCACTTCTCGTCCAGCGGCGTGGTCGCGGTGCGCTTGCAGAGCTTGGACCTTGCCACATATCTGCGCCCGCTGTTCGACAGGTAGCAGGAGGCAAGGCGCGCGTTTTTCTGCGTTTTTTCGTTGACTAGAGGCAGTTGATGTGCATGTAAGCGTAGCATATGAAACACGAATAGCACGAAGCATTCGTAGTTAGGTGCCAAAGTCGCAGTGTGGCCGCAGGTGGCGATCGTATGTATTTGTGGCCACCACTGGTTTGCAGCAAAGTGAATATGGCTAATTGAGAGCGTTTGGCTGTAGTCCCAGTGGCGCAATTGGTTAGCGCACGGTACTTATAAGGCAGTAGCCGTGAGCAATGCCGGGGTTGTAATTCGAGCCTCACCTGGGGCATACTTTTATGTCGTAACAGCTGACAGCATCTGGAGGCTAGATTTCAGATGTATCAGCTACGCCAACAAGTTTAATGTGCATTATATGCGGTAGGTGCGTCTTCCTCGGTAGTATAGTGGTTAGTATCCCCGCCTGTCACGCGGGAGACCGGGGTTCGATTCCCCGCCGGGGAGGCGCGATTTTTATCTCACAAATCTGCTCGAGTGTTGCGCGTGTGGGGTGGAAGAGCATTAACTTTGCCATTAACTTGCTGCAAAATGCTACATCGTACGAAGTAGTTCTCGCATTCCTCACACTTTCTAATTATGGGGTTCGCTGTTAATGCCGACTCTCCACGCGTAGTAATCGATCTCGACACAATCAGCAAAAGATATAATTTTAGCAGAGCGTGGTTTCGATCCACGGACCTCTGGGTTATGGGCCCAGCACGCTTCCACTGCGCCACTCTGCTGTGTGGGGGTGTTCTAGCTCTTCGTCACATCACGTGGGACACTTGGACAGTGTTGTCTGCGTGGCTTTCACACGCGTACATTTAATTGCGCAACATCTCCTACAGCTCTCAGCTTGACTTGTCTCGACTTTGCTCGACTGACGCTACGCTGACGCTTGCAGGCAGCGGCATTTAC
Source organism: Schistocerca gregaria (assembly GCF_023897955.1). Lineage (NCBI taxonomy): Eukaryota > Metazoa > Arthropoda > Insecta > Orthoptera > Acrididae > Schistocerca > Schistocerca gregaria. Next base: position 111,000,134 of record NC_064927.1, read on the forward strand.
CACCATCACCTCGACATGCAGCTGCGAGATGCACAGGAATAACACTGCACTCCTCGATGCGGCGACATACGAAATCCACTGCCGAGCTGCGCGTTGGCAACTAACAAAATGCCGACAGTGCCAGGATCAGAAGCTGGAATCTTCCGATCCGTTGTCAGACGCGTTATCCCTTGCGCCATAGGGCCACGGACTGTGTCTCGTTCTACGAGACAAGTGCACCTCTCTAAGAAACGTGTTCTTCAGGGCTCTGCAAGCTCCCAAGGAAGGCACTTCTCGTCCAGCGGCGTGGTCGCGGTGCGCTTGCAGAGCTTGGACCTTGCCACATATCTGCGCCCGCTGTTCGACAGGTAGCAGGAGGCAAGGCGCGCGTTTTTCTGCGTTTTTTCGTTGACTAGAGGCAGTTGATGTGCATGTAAGCGTAGCATATGAAACACGAATAGCACGAAGCATTCGTAGTTAGGTGCCAAAGTCGCAGTGTGGCCGCAGGTGGCGATCGTATGTATTTGTGGCCACCACTGGTTTGCAGCAAAGTGAATATGGCTAATTGAGAGCGTTTGGCTGTAGCCCCAGTGGCGCAATTGGTTAGCGCACGGTACTTATAAGGCAGTAGCCGTGAGCAATGCCGGGGTTGTGAGTTCGAGCCTCACCTGGGGCATACTTTTATGTCGTAACAGCTGACAGCATCTGGAGGCTAGATTTCAGATGTATCAGCTACGCCAACAAGTTTAATGTGCATTATATGCGGTAGGTGCGTCTTCCTCGGTAGTATAGTGGTTAGTATCCCCGCCTGTCACGCGGGAGACCGGGGTTCGATTCCCCGCCGGGGAGGCGCGATTTTTATCTCACAAATCTGCTCGAGTGTTGCGCGTGTGGGGTGGAAGAGCATTAACTTTGCCATTAACTTGCTGCAAAATGCTACATCGTAGGAAGTAGTTCTCGCATTCCTCACACTTTCTAATTATGGGGTTCGCTGTTAATGCCGACTCTCCACGCGTAGTAATCGATCTCGACACAATCAGCAAAAGATATAATTTTAGCAGAGCGTGGTTTCGATCCACGGACCTCTGGGTTATGGGCCCAGCACGCTTCCACTGCGCCACTCTGCTGTGTGGGGGTGTTCTAGCTCTTCGTCACATCACGTGGGACACTTGGACAGTGTTGTCTGCGTGGCTTTCACACGCGTACATTTAATTGCGCAACATCTCCTACAGCTCTCAGCTTGACTTGTCTCGACTTTGCTCGACTGACGCTACGCTGACGCTTGCAGGCAGCGGCATTTACCACCATCACCTCGACATGCAGCTGCGAGATGCACAGGAATAACACTGCACTCCTCGATGCGGCGACATACGAAATCCACTGCCGAGCTGCGCGTTGGCAACTAACAAAATGCCGACAGTGCCAGGATCAGAAGCTGGAATCTTCCGATCCGTTGTCAGACGCGTTATCCCTTGCGCCATAGGGCCACGGACTGTGTCTCGTTCTACGAGACAAGTGCACCTCTCTAAGAAACGTGTTCTTCAGGGCTCTGCAAGCTCCCAAGGAAGGCACTTCTCGTCCAGCGGCGTGGTCGCGGTGCGCTTGCAGAGCTTGGACCTTGCCACATATCTGCGCCCGCTGTTCGACAGGTAGCAGGAGGCAAGGCGCGCGTTTTTCTGCGTTTTTTCGTTGACTAGAGGCAGTTGATGTGCATGTAAGCGTAGCATATGAAACACGAATAGCACGAAGCATTCGTAGTTAGGTGCCAAAGTCGCAGTGTGGCCGCAGGTGGCGATCGTATGTATTTGTGGCCACCACTGGTTTGCAGCAAAGTGAATATGGCTAATTGAGAGCGTTTGGCTGTAGCCCCAGTGGCGCAATTGGTTAGCGCACGGTACTTATAAGGCAGTAGCCGTGAGCAATGCCGGGGTTGTGAGTTCGAGCCTCACCTGGGGCATACTTTTATGTCGTAACAGCTGACAGCATCTGGAGGCTAGATTTCAGATGTATCAGCTACGCCAACAAGTTTAATGTGCATTATATGCGGTAGGTGCGTCTTCCTCGGTAGTATAGTGGTTAGTATCCCCGCCTGTCACGCGGGAGACCGGGGTTCGATTCCCCGCCGGGGAGGCGCGATTTTTATCTCACAAATCTGCTCGAGTGTTGCGCGTGTGGGGTGGAAGAGCATTAACTTTGCCATTAACTTGCTGCAAAATGCTACATCGTTGGAAGTAGTTCTCGCATTCCTCACACTTTCTAATTATGGGGTTCGCTGTTAATGCCGACTCTCCACGCGTAGTAATCGATCTCGACACAATCAGCAAAAGATATAATTTTAGCAGAGCGTGGTTTCGATCCACGGACCTCTGGGTTATGGGCCCAGCACGCTTCCACTGCGCCACTCTGCTGTGTGGGGGTGTTCTAGCTCTTCGTCACATCACGTGGGACACTTGGACAGTGTTGTCTGCGTGGCTTTCACACGCGTACATTTAATTGCGCAACATCTCCTACAGCTCTCAGCTTGACTTGTCTCGACTTTGCTCGACTGACGCTACGCTGACGCTTGCAGGCAGCGGCATTTACCACCATCACCTCGACATGCAGCTGCGAGATGCACAGGAATAACACTGCACTCCTCGATGCGGCGACATACGAAATCCACTGCCGAGCTCCGCGTTGGCAACTAACAAAATGCCGACAGTGCCAGGATCAGAAGCTGGAATCTTCCGATCCGTTGTCAGACGCGTTATCCCTTGCGCCATAGGGCCACAGACTGTGTCTCGTTCTACGAGACAAGTGCACCTCTCTAAGAAACGTGTTCTTCAGGGCTCTGCAAGCTCCCAAGGAAGGCACTTCTCGTCCAGCGGCGTGGTCGCGGTGCGCTTGCAGAGCTTGGACCTTGCCACATATCTGCGCCCGCTGTTCGACAGGTAGCAGGAGGCAAGGCGCGCGTTTTTCTGCGTTTTTTCGTTGACTAGAGGCAGTTGATGTGCATGTAAGCGTAGCATATGAAACACGAATAGCACGAAGCATTCGTAGTTAGGTGCCAAAGTCGCAGTGTGGCCGCAGGTGGCGATCGTATGTATTTGTGGCCACCACTGGTTTGCAGCAAAGTGAATATGGCTAATTGAGAGCGTTTGGCTGTAGTCCCAGTGGCGCAATTGGTTAGCGCACGGTACTTATAAGGCAGTAGCCGTGAGCAATGCCGGGGTTGTAATTCGAGCCTCACCTGGGGCATACTTTTATGTCGTAACAGCTGACAGCATCTGGAGGCTAGATTTCAGATGTATCAGCTACGCCAACAAGTTTAATGTGCATTATATGCGGTAGGTGCGTCTTCCTCGGTAGTATAGTGGTTAGTATCCCCGCCTGTCACGCGGGAGACCGGGGTTCGATTCCCCGCCGGGGAGGCGCGACTTTTATCTCACAAATCTGCTCGAGTGTTGCGCGTGTGGGGTGGAAGAGCATTAACTTTGCCATTAACTTGCTGCAAAATGCTACATCGTAGGAAGTAGTTCTCGCATTCCTCACACTTTCTAATTATGGGGTTCGCTGTTAATGCCGACTCTCCACGCGTAGTAATCGATCTCGACACAATCAGCAAAAGATATAATTTTAGCAGAGCGTGGTTTCGATCCACGGACCTCTGGGTTATGGGCCCAGCACGCTTCCACTGCGCCACTCTGCTGTGTGGGGGTGTTCTAGCTCTTCGTCACATCACGTGGGACACTTGGACAGTGTTGTCTGCGTGGCTTTCACACGCGTACATTTAATTGCGCAACATCTCCTACAGCTCTCAGCTTGACTTGTCTCGACTTTGCTCGACTGACGCTACGCTGACGCTTGCAGGCAGCGGCATTTACCACCATCACCTCGACATGCAGCTGCGAGATGCACAGGAATAACACTGCACTCCTCGATGCGGCGACATACGAAATCCACTGCCGAGCTGCGCGTTGGCAACTAACAAAATGCCGACAGTGCCAGGATCAGAAGCTGGAATCTTCCGATCCGTTGTCAGACGCGTTATCCCTTGCGCCATAGGGCCACGGACTGTGTCTCGTTCTACGAGACAAGTGCACCTCTCTAAGAAACGTGTTCTTCAGGGCTCTGCAAGCTCCCAAGGAAGGCACTTCTCGTCCAGCGGCGTGGTCGCGGTGCGCTTGCAGAGCTTGGACCTTGCCACATATCTGCGCCCGCTGTTCGACAGGTAGCAGGAGGCAAGGCGCGCGTTTTTCTGCGTTTTTTCGTTGACTAGAGGCAGTTGATGTGCATGTAAGCGTAGCATATGAAACACGAATAGCACGAAGCATTCGTAGTTAGGTGCCAAAGTCGCAGTGTGGCCGCAGGTGGCGATCGTATGTATTTGTGGCCACCACTGGTTTGCAGCAAAGTGAATATGGCTAATTGAGAGCGTTTGGCTGTAGCCCCAGTGGCGCAATTGGTTAGCGCACGGTACTTATAAGGCAGTAGCCGTGAGCAATGCCGGGGTTGTGAGTTCGAGCCTCACCTGGGGCATACTTTTATGTCGTAACAGCTGACAGCATCTGGAGGCTAGATTTCAGATGTATCAGCTACGCCAACAAGTTTAATGTGCATTATATGCGGTAGGTGCGTCTTCCTCGGTAGTATAGTGGTTAGTATCCCCGCCTGTCACGCGGGAGACCGGGGTTCGATTCCCCGCCTTGGAGGCGCGATTTTTATCTCACAAATCTGCTCGAGTGTTGCGCGTGTGGGGTGGAAGAGCATTAACTTTGCCATTAACTTGCTGCAAAATGCTACATCGTAGGAAGTAGTTCTCGCATTCCTCACACTTTCTAATTATGGGGTTCGCTGTTAATGCCGACTCTCCACGCGTAGTAATCGATCTCGACACAATCAGCAAAAGATATAATTTTAGCAGAGCGTGGTTTCGATCCACGGACCTCTGGGTTATGGGCCCAGCACGCTTCCACTGCGCCACTCTGCTGTGTGGGGGTGTTCTAGCTCTTCGTCACATCACGTGGGACACTTGGACAGTGTTGTCTGCGTGGCTTTCACACGCGTACATTTAATTGCGCAACATCTCCTACAGCTCTCAGCTTGACTTGTCTCGACTTTGCTCGACTGACGCTACGCTGACGCTTGCAGGCAGCGGCATTTACCACCATCACCTCGACATGCAGCTGCGAGATGCACAGGAATAACACTGCACTCCTCGATGCGGCGACATACGAAATCCACTGCCGAGCTGCGCGTTGGCAACTAACAAAATGCCGACAGTGCCAGGATCAGAAGCTGGAATCTTCCGATCCGTTGTCAGACGCGTTATCCCTTGCGCCATAGGGCCACAGACTGTGTCTCGTTCTACGAGACAAGTGCACCTCTCTAAGAAACGTGTTCTTCAGGGCTCTGCAAGCTCCCAAGGAAGGCACTTCTCGTCCAGCGGCGTGGTCGCGGTGCGCTTGCAGAGCTTGGACCTTGCCACATATCTGCGCCCGCTGTTCGACAGGTAGCAGGAGGCAAGGCGCGCGTTTTTCTGCGTTTTTTCGTTGACTAGAGGCAGTTGATGTGCATGTAAGCGTAGCATATGAAACACGAATAGCACGAAGCATTCGTAGTTAGGTGCCAAAGTCGCAGTGTGGCCGCAGGTGGCGATCGTATGTATTTGTGGCCACCACTGGTTTGCAGCAAAGTGAATATGGCTAATTGAGAGCGTTTGGCTGTAGCCCCAGTGGCGCAATTGGTTAGCGCACGGTACTTATAAGGCAGTAGCCGTGAGCAATGCCGGGGTTGTGAGTTCGAGCCTCACCTGGGGCATACTTTTATGTCGTAACAGCTGACAGCATCTGGAGGCTAGATTTCAGATGTATCAGCTACGCCAACAAGTTTAATGTGCATTATATGCGGTAGGTGCGTCTTCCTCGGTAGTATAGTGGTTAGTATCCCCGCCTGTCACGCGGGAGACCGGGGTTCGATTCCCCGCCGGGGAGGCGCGATTTTTATCTCACAAATCTGCTCGAGTGTTGCGCGTGTGGGGTGGAAGAGCATTAACTTTGCCATTAACTTGCTGCAAAATGCTACATCGTAGGAAGTAGTTCTCGCATTCCTCACACTTTCTAATTATGGGGTTCGCTGTTAATGCCGACTCTCCACGCGTAGTAATCGATCTCGACACAATCAGCAAAAGATATAATTTTAGCAGAGCGTGGTTTCGATCCACGGACCTCTGGGTTATGGGCCCAGCACGCTTCCACTGCGCCACTCTGCTGTGTGGGGGTGTTCTAGCTCTTCGTCACATCACGTGGGACACTTGGACAGTGTTGTCTGCGTGGCTTTCACACGCGTACATTTAATTGCGCAACATCTCCTACAGCTCTCAGCTTGACTTGTCTCGACTTTGCTCGACTGACGCTACGCTGACGCTTGCAGGCAGCGGCATTTACCACCATCACCTCGACATGCAGCTGCGAGATGCACAGGAATAACACTGCACTCCTCGATGCGGCGACATACGAAATCCACTGCCGAGCTCCGCGTTGGCAACTAACAAAATGCCGACAGTGCCAGGATCAGAAGCTGGAATCTTCCGATCCGTTGTCAGACGCGTTATCCCTTGCGCCATAGGGCCACAGACTGTGTCTCGTTCTACGAGACAAGTGCACCTCTCTAAGAAACGTGTTCTTCAGGGCTCTGCAAGCTCCCAAGGAAGGCACTTCTCGTCCAGCGGCGTGGTCGCGGTGCGCTTGCAGAGCTTGGACCTTGCCACATATCTGCGCCCGCTGTTCGACAGGTAGCAGGAGGCAAGGCGCGCGTTTTTCTGCGTTTTTTCGTTGACTAGAGGCAGTTGATGTGCATGTAAGCGTAGCATATGAAACACGAATAGCACGAAGCATTCGTAGTTAGGTGCCAAAGTCGCAGTGTGGCCGCAGGTGGCGATCGTATGTATTTGTGGCCACCACTGGTTTGCAGCAAAGTGAATATGGCTAATTGAGAGCGTTTGGCTGTAGCCCCAGTGGCGCAATTGGTTAGCGCACGGTACTTATAAGGCAGTAGCCGTGAGCAATGCCGGGGTTGTGAGTTCGAGCCTCACCTGGGGCATACTTTTATGTCGTAACAGCTGACAGCATCTGGAGGCTAGATTTCAGATGTATCAGCTACGCCAACAAGTTTAATGTGCATTATAGGCGGTAGGTGCGTCTTCCTCGGTAGTATAGTGGTTAGTATCCCCGCCTGTCACGCGGGAGACCGGGGTTCGATTCCCCGCCGGGGAGGCGCGACTTTTATCTCACAAATCTGCTCGAGTGTTGCGCGTGTGGGGTGGAAGAGCATTAACTTTGCCATTAACTTGCTGCAAAATGCTACATCGTAGGAAGTAGTTCTCGCATTCCTCACACTTTCTAATTATGGGGTTCGCTGTTAATGCCGACTCTCCACGCGTAGTAATCGATCTCGACACAATCAGCAAAAGATATAATTTTAGCAGAGCGTGGTTTCGATCCACGGACCTCTGGGTTATGGGCCCAGCACGCTTCCACTGCGCCACTCTGCTGTGTGGGGGTGTTCTAGCTCTTCGTCACATCACGTGGGACACTTGGACAGTGTTGTCTGCGTGGCTTTCACACGCGTACATTTAATTGCGCAACATCTCCTACAGCTCTCAGCTTGACTTGTCTCGACTTTGCTCGACTGACGCTACGCTGACGCTTGCAGGCAGCGGCATTTACCACCATCACCTCGACATGCAGCTGCGAGATGCACAGGAATAACACTGCACTCCTCGATGCGGCGACATACGAAATCCACTGCCGAGCTCCGCGTTGGCAACTAACAAAATGCCGACAGTGCCAGGATCAGAAGCTGGAATCTTCTGATCCGTTGTCAGACGCGTTATCCCTTGCGCCATAGGGCCACAGACTGTGTCTCGTTCTACGAGACAAGTGCACCTCTCTAAGAAACGTGTTCTTCAGGGCTCTGCAAGCTCCCAAGGAAGGCACTTCTCGTCCAGCGGCGTGGTCGCGGTGCGCTTGCAGAGCTTGGACCTTGCCACATATCTGCGCCCGCTGTTCGACAGGTAGCAGGAGGCAAGGCGCGCGTTTTTCTGCGTTTTTTCGTTGACTAGAGGCAGTTGATGTGCATGTAAGCGTAGCATATGAAACACGAATAGCACGAAGCATTCGTAGTTAGGTGCCAAAGTCGCAGTGTGGCCGCAGGTGGCGATCGTATGTATTTGTGGCCACCACTGGTTTGCAGCAAAGTGAATATGGCTAATTGAGAGCGTTTGGCTGTAGCCCCAGTGGCGCAATTGGTTAGCGCACGGTACTTATAAGGCAGTAGCCGTGAGCAATGCCGGGGTTGTGAGTTCGAGCCTCACCTGGGGCATACTTTTATGTCGTAACAGCTGACAGCATCTGGAGGCTAGATTTCAGATGTATCAGCTACGCCAACAAGTTTAATGTGCATTATATGCGGTAGGTGCGTCTTCCTCGGTAGTATAGTGGTTAGTATCCCCGCCTGTCACGCGGGAGACCGGGGTTCGATTCCCCGCCGGGGAGGCGCGATTTTTATCTCACAAATCTGCTCGAGTGTTGCGCGTGTGGGGTGGAAGAGCATTAACTTTGCCATTAACTTGCTGCAAAATGCTACATCGTTGGAAGTAGTTCTCGCATTCCTCACACTTTCTAATTATGGGGTTCGCTGTTAATGCCGACTCTCCACGCGTAGTAATCGATCTCGACACAATCAGCAAAAGATATAATTTTAGCAGAGCGTGGTTTCGATCCACGGACCTCTGGGTTATGGGCCCAGCACGCTTCCACTGCGCCACTCTGCTGTGTGGGGGTGTTCTAGCTCTTCGTCACATCACGTGGGACACTTGGACAGTGTTGTCTGCGTGGCTTTCACACGCGTACATTTAATTGCGCAACATCTCCTACAGCTCTCAGCTTGACTTGTCTCGACTTTGCTCGACTGACGCTACGCTGACGCTTGCAGGCAGCGGCATTTACCACCATCACCTCGACATGCAGCTGCGAGATGCACAGGAATAACACTGCACTCCTCGATGCGGCGACATACGAAATCCACTGCCGAGCTCCGCGTTGGCAACTAACAAAATGCCGACAGTGCCAGGATCAGAAGCTGGAATCTTCCGATCCGTTGTCAGACGCGTTATCCCTTGCGCCATAGGGCCACAGACTGTGTCTCGTTCTACGAGACAAGTGCACCTCTCTAAGAAACGTGTTCTTCAGGGCTCTGCAAGCTCCCAAGGAAGGCACTTCTCGTCCAGCGGCGTGGTCGCGGTGCGCTTGCAGAGCTTGGACCTTGCCACATATCTGCGCCCGCTGTTCGACAGGTAGCAGGAGGCAAGGCGCGCGTTTTTCTGCGTTTTTTCGTTGACTAGAGGCAGTTGATGTGCATGTAAGCGTAGCATATGAAACACGAATAGCACGAAGCATTCGTAGTTAGGTGCCAAAGTCGCAGTGTGGCCGCAGGTGGCGATCGTATGTATTTGTGGCCACCACTGGTTTGCAGCAAAGTGAATATGGCTAATTGAGAGCGTTTGGCTGTAGTCCCAGTGGCGCAATTGGTTAGCGCACGGTACTTATAAGGCAGTAGCCGTGAGCAATGCCGGGGTTGTAATTCGAGCCTCACCTGGGGCATACTTTTATGTCGTAACAGCTGACAGCATCTGGAGGCTAGATTTCAGATGTATCAGCTACGCCAACAAGTTTAATGTGCATTATATGCGGTAGGTGCGTCTTCCTCGGTAGTATAGTGGTTAGTATCCCCGCCTGTCACGCGGGAGACCGGGGTTCGATTCCCCGCCGGGGAGGCGCGACTTTTATCTCACAAATCTGCTCGAGTGTTGCGCGTGTGGGGTGGAAGAGCATTAACTTTGCCATTAACTTGCTGCAAAATGCTACATCGTAGGAAGTAGTTCTCGCATTCCTCACACTTTCTAATTATGGGGTTCGCTGTTAATGCCGACTCTCCACGCGTAGTAATCGATCTCGACACAATCAGCAAAAGATATAATTTTAGCAGAGCGTGGTTTCGATCCACGGACCTCTGGGTTATGGGCCCAGCACGCTTCCACTGCGCCACTCTGCTGTGTGGGGGTGTTCTAGCTCTTCGTCACATCACGTGGGACACTTGGACAGTGTTGTCTGCGTGGCTTTCACACGCGTACATTTAATTGCGCAACATCTCCTACAGCTCTCAGCTTGACTTGTCTCGACTTTGCTCGACTGACGCTACGCTGACGCTTGCAGGCAGCGGCATTTACCACCATCACCTCGACATGCAGCTGCGAGATGCACAGGAATAACACTGCACTCCTCGATGCGGCGACATACGAAATCCACTGCCGAGCTGCGCGTTGGCAACTAACAAAATGCCGACAGTGCCAGGATCAGAAGCTGGAATCTTCCGATCCGTTGTCAGACGCGTTATCCCTTGCGCCATAGGGCCACGGACTGTGTCTCGTTCTACGAGACAAGTGCACCTCTCTAAGAAACGTGTTCTTCAGGGCTCTGCAAGCTCCCAAGGAAGGCACTTCTCGTCCAGCGGCGTGGTCGCGGTGCGCTTGCAGAGCTTGGACCTTGCCACATATCTGCGCCCGCTGTTCGACAGGTAGCAGGAGGCAAGGCGCGCGTTTTTCTGCGTTTTTTCGTTGACTAGAGGCAGTTGATGTGCATGTAAGCGTAGCATATGAAACACGAATAGCACGAAGCATTCGTAGTTAGGTGCCAAAGTCGCAGTGTGGCCGCAGGTGGCGATCGTATGTATTTGTGGCCACCACTGGTTTGCAGCAAAGTGAATATGGCTAATTGAGAGCGTTTGGCTGTAGCCCCAGTGGCGCAATTGGTTAGCGCACGGTACTTATAAGGCAGTAGCCGTGAGCAATGCCGGGGTTGTGAGTTCGAGCCTCACCTGGGGCATACTTTTATGTCGTAACAGCTGACAGCATCTGGAGGCTAGATTTCAGATGTATCAGCTACGCCAACAAGTTTAATGTGCATTATATGCGGTAGGTGCGTCTTCCTCGGTAGTATAGTGGTTAGTATCCCCGCCTGTCACGCGGGAGACCGGGGTTCGATTCCCCGCCGGGGAGGCGCGATTTTTATCTCACAAATCTGCTCGAGTGTTGCGCGTGTGGGGTGGAAGAGCATTAACTTTGCCATTAACTTGCTGCAAAATGCTACATCGTAGGAAGTAGTTCTCGCATTCCTCACACTTTCTAATTATGGGGTTCGCTGTTAATGCCGACTCTCCACGCGTAGTAATCGATCTCGACACAATCAGCAAAAGATATAATTTTAGCAGAGCGTGGTTTCGATCCACGGACCTCTGGGTTATGGGCCCAGCACGCTTCCACTGCGCCACTCTGCTGTGTGGGGGTGTTCTAGCTCTTCGTCACATCACGTGGGACACTTGGACAGTGTTGTCTGCGTGGCTTTCACACGCGTACATTTAATTGCGCAACATCTCCTACAGCTCTCAGCTTGACTTGTCTCGACTTTGCTCGACTGACGCTACGCTGACGCTTGCAGGCAGCGGCATTTACCACCATCACCTCGACATGCAGCTGCGAGATGCACAGGAATAACACTGCACTCCTCGATGCGGCGACATACGAAATCCACTGCCGAGCTCCGCGTTGGCAACTAACAAAATGCCGACAGTGCCAGGATCAGAAGCTGGAATCTTCCGATCCGTTGTCAGACGCGTTATCCCTTGCGCCATAGGGCCACAGACTGTGTCTCGTTCTACGAGACAAGTGCACCTCTCTAAGAAACGTGTTCTTCAGGGCTCTGCAAGCTCCCAAGGAAGGCACTTCTCGTCCAGCGGCGTGGTCGCGGTGCGCTTGCAGAGCTTGGACCTTGCCACATATCTGCGCCCGCTGTTCGACAGGTAGCAGGAGGCAAGGCGCGCGTTTTTCTGCGTTTTTTCGTTGACTAGAGGCAGTTGATGTGCATGTAAGCGTAGCATATGAAACACGAATAGCACGAAGCATTCGTAGTTAGGTGCCAAAGTCGCAGTGTGGCCGCAGGTGGCGATCGTATGTATTTGTGGCCACCACTGGTTTGCAGCAAAGTGAATATGGCTAATTGAGAGCGTTTGGCTGTAGCCCCAGTGGCGCAATTGGTTAGCGCACGGTACTTATAAGGCAGTAGCCGTGAGCAATGCCGGGGTTGTGAGTTCGAGCCTCACCTGGGGCATACTTTTATGTCGTAACAGCTGACAGCATCTGGAGGCTAGATTTCAGATGTATCAGCTACGCCAACAAGTTTAATGTGCATTATAGGCGGTAGGTGCGTCTTCCTCGGTAGTATAGTGGTTAGTATCCCCGCCTGTCACGCGGGAGACCGGGGTTCGATTCCCCGCCGGGGAGGCGCGACTTTTATCTCACAAATCTGCTCGAGTGTTGCGCGTGTGGGGTGGAAGAGCATTAACTTTGCCATTAACTTGCTGCAAAATGCTACATCGTAGGAAGTAGTTCTCGCATTCCTCACACTTTCTAATTATGGGGTTCGCTGTTAATGCCGACTCTCCACGCGTAGTAATCGATCTCGACACAATCAGCAAAAGATATAATTTTAGCAGAGCGTGGTTTCGATCCACGGACCTCTGGGTTATGGGCCCAGCACGCTTCCACTGCGCCACTCTGCTGTGTGGGGGTGTTCTAGCTCTTCGTCACATCACGTGGGACACTTGGACAGTGTTGTCTGCGTGGCTTTCACACGCGTACATTTAATTGCGCAACATCTCCTACAGCTCTCAGCTTGACTTGTCTCGACTTTGCTCGACTGACGCTACGCTGACGCTTGCAGGCAGCGGCATTTACCACCATCACCTCGACATGCAGCTGCGAGATGCACAGGAATAACACTGCACTCCTCGATGCGGCGACATACGAAATCCACTGCCGAGCTCCGCGTTGGCAACTAACAAAATGCCGACAGTGCCAGGATCAGAAGCTGGAATCTTCCGATCCGTTGTCAGACGCGTTATCCCTTGCGCCATAGGGCCACAGACTGTGTCTCGTTCTACGAGACAAGTGCACCTCTCTAAGAAACGTGTTCTTCAGGGCTCTGCAAGCTCCCAAGGAAGGCACTTCTCGTCCAGCGGCGTGGTCGCGGTGCGCTTGCAGAGCTTGGACCTTGCCACATATCTGCGCCCGCTGTTCGACAGGTAGCAGGAGGCAAGGCGCGCGTTTTTCTGCGTTTTTTCGTTGACTAGAGGCAGTTGATGTGCATGTAAGCGTAGCATATGAAACACGAATAGCACGAAGCATTCGTAGTTAGGTGCCAAAGTCGCAGTGTGGCCGCAGGTGGCGATCGTATGTATTTGTGGCCACCACTGGTTTGCAGCAAAGTGAATATGGCTAATTGAGAGCGTTTGGCTGTAGCCCCAGTGGCGCAATTGGTTAGCGCACGGTACTTATAAGGCAGTAGCCGTGAGCAATGCCGGGGTTGTGAGTTCGAGCCTCACCTGGGGCATACTTTTATGTCGTAACAGCTGACAGCATCTGGAGGCTAGATTTCAGATGTATCAGCTACGCCAACAAGTTTAATGTGCATTATATGCGGTAGGTGCGTCTTCCTCGGTAGTATAGTGGTTAGTATCCCCGCCTGTCACGCGGGAGACCGGGGTTCGATTCCCCGCCGGGGAGGCGCGATTTTTATCTCACAAATCTGCTCGAGTGTTGCGCGTGTGGGGTGGAAGAGCATTAACTTTGCCATTAACTTGCTGCAAAATGCTACATCGTTGGAAGTAGTTCTCGCATTCCTCACACTTTCTAATTATGGGGTTCGCTGTTAATGCCGACTCTCCACGCGTAGTAATCGATCTCGACACAATCAGCAAAAGATATAATTTTAGCAGAGCGTGGTTTCGATCCACGGACCTCTGGGTTATGGGCCCAGCACGCTTCCACTGCGCCACTCTGCTGTGTGGGGGTGTTCTAGCTCTTCGTCACATCACGTGGGACACTTGGACAGTGTTGTCTGCGTGGCTTTCACACGCGTACATTTAATTGCGCAACATCTCCTACAGCTCTCAGCTTGACTTGTCTCGACTTTGCTCGACTGACGCTACGCTGACGCTTGCAGGCAGCGGCATTTACCACCATCACCTCGACATGCAGCTGCGAGATGCACAGGAATAACACTGCACTCCTCGATGCGGCGACATACGAAATCCACTGCCGAGCTCCGCGTTGGCAACTAACAAAATGCCGACAGTGCCAGGATCAGAAGCTGGAATCTTCCGATCCGTTGTCAGACGCGTTATCCCTTGCGCCATAGGGCCACAGACTGTGTCTCGTTCTACGAGACAAGTGCACCTCTCTAAGAAACGTGTTCTTCAGGGCTCTGCAAGCTCCCAAGGAAGGCACTTCTCGTCCAGCGGCGTGGTCGCGGTGCGCTTGCAGAGCTTGGACCTTGCCACATATCTGCGCCCGCTGTTCGACAGGTAGCAGGAGGCAAGGCGCGCGTTTTTCTGCGTTTTTTCGTTGACTAGAGGCAGTTGATGTGCATGTAAGCGTAGCATATGAAACACGAATAGCACGAAGCATTCGTAGTTAGGTGCCAAAGTCGCAGTGTGGCCGCAGGTGGCGATCGTATGTATTTGTGGCCACCACTGGTTTGCAGCAAAGTGAATATGGCTAATTGAGAGCGTTTGGCTGTAGTCCCAGTGGCGCAATTGGTTAGCGCACGGTACTTATAAGGCAGTAGCCGTGAGCAATGCCGGGGTTGTAATTCGAGCCTCACCTGGGGCATACTTTTATGTCGTAACAGCTGACAGCATCTGGAGGCTAGATTTCAGATGTATCAGCTACGCCAACAAGTTTAATGTGCATTATATGCGGTAGGTGCGTCTTCCTCGGTAGTATAGTGGTTAGTATCCCCGCCTGTCACGCGGGAGACCGGGGTTCGATTCCCCGCCGGGGAGGCGCGACTTTTATCTCACAAATCTGCTCGAGTGTTGCGCGTGTGGGGTGGAAGAGCATTAACTTTGCCATTAACTTGCTGCAAAATGCTACATCGTAGGAAGTAGTTCTCGCATTCCTCACACTTTCTAATTATGGGGTTCGCTGTTAATGCCGACTCTCCACGCGTAGTAATCGATCTCGACACAATCAGCAAAAGATATAATTTTAGCAGAGCGTGGTTTCGATCCACGGACCTCTGGGTTATGGGCCCAGCACGCTTCCACTGCGCCACTCTGCTGTGTGGGGGTGTTCTAGCTCTTCGTCACATCACGTGGGACACTTGGACAGTGTTGTCTGCGTGGCTTTCACACGCGTACATTTAATTGCGCAACATCTCCTACAGCTCTCAGCTTGACTTGTCTCGACTTTGCTCGACTGACGCTACGCTGACGCTTGCAGGCAGCGGCATTTACCACCATCACCTCGACATGCAGCTGCGAGATGCACAGGAATAACACTGCACTCCTCGATGCGGCGACATACGAAATCCACTGCCGAGCTGCGCGTTGGCAACTAACAAAATGCCGACAGTGCCAGGATCAGAAGCTGGAATCTTCCGATCCGTTGTCAGACGCGTTATCCCTTGCGCCATAGGGCCACGGACTGTGTCTCGTTCTACGAGACAAGTGCACCTCTCTAAGAAACGTGTTCTTCAGGGCTCTGCAAGCTCCCAAGGAAGGCACTTCTCGTCCAGCGGCGTGGTCGCGGTGCGCTTGCAGAGCTTGGACCTTGCCACATATCTGCGCCCGCTGTTCGACAGGTAGCAGGAGGCAAGGCGCGCGTTTTTCTGCGTTTTTTCGTTGACTAGAGGCAGTTGATGTGCATGTAAGCGTAGCATATGAAACACGAATAGCACGAAGCATTCGTAGTTAGGTGCCAAAGTCGCAGTGTGGCCGCAGGTGGCGATCGTATGTATTTGTGGCCACCACTGGTTTGCAGCAAAGTGAATATGGCTAATTGAGAGCGTTTGGCTGTAGCCCCAGTGGCGCAATTGGTTAGCGCACGGTACTTATAAGGCAGTAGCCGTGAGCAATGCCGGGGTTGTGAGTTCGAGCCTCACCTGGGGCATACTTTTATGTCGTAACAGCTGACAGCATCTGGAGGCTAGATTTCAGATGTATCAGCTACGCCAACAAGTTTAATGTGCATTATATGCGGTAGGTGCGTCTTACTCGGTAGTATAGTGGTTAGTATCCCCGCCTGTCACGCGGGAGACCGGGGTTCGATTCCCCGCCTTGGAGGCGCGATTTTTATCTCACAAATCTGCTCGAGTGTTGCGCGTGTGGGGTGGAAGAGCATTAACTTTGCCATTAACTTGCTGCAAAATGCTACATCGTAGGAAGTAGTTCTCGCATTCCTCACACTTTCTAATTATGGGGTTCGCTGTTAATGCCGACTCTCCACGCGTAGTAATCGATCTCGACACAATCAGCAAAAGATATAATTTTAGCAGAGCGTGGTTTCGATCCACGGACCTCTGGGTTATGGGCCCAGCACGCTTCCACTGCGCCACTCTGCTGTGTGGGGGTGTTCTAGCTCTTCGTCACATCACGTGGGACACTTGGACAGTGTTGTCTGCGTGGCTTTCACACGCGTACATTTAATTGCGCAACATCTCCTACAGCTCTCAGCTTGACTTGTCTCGACTTTGCTCGACTGACGCTACGCTGACGCTTGCAGGCAGCGGCATTTACCACCATCACCTCGACATGCAGCTGCGAGATGCACAGGAATAACACTGCACTCCTCGATGCGGCGACATACGAAATCCACTGCCGAGCTGCGCGTTGGCAACTAACAAAATGCCGACAGTGCCAGGATCAGAAGCTGGAATCTTCCGATCCGTTGTCAGACGCGTTATCCCTTGCGCCATAGGGCCACAGACTGTGTCTCGTTCTACGAGACAAGTGCACCTCTCTAAGAAACGTGTTCTTCAGGGCTCTGCAAGCTCCCAAGGAAGGCACTTCTCGTCCAGCGGCGTGGTCGCGGTGCGCTTGCAGAGCTTGGACCTTGCCACATATCTGCGCCCGCTGTTCGACAGGTAGCAGGAGGCAAGGCGCGCGTTTTTCTGCGTTTTTTCGTTGACTAGAGGCAGTTGATGTGCATGTAAGCGTAGCATATGAAACACGAATAGCACGAAGCATTCGTAGTTAGGTGCCAAAGTCGCAGTGTGGCCGCAGGTGGCGATCGTATGTATTTGTGGCCACCACTGGTTTGCAGCAAAGTGAATATGGCTAATTGAGAGCGTTTGGCTGTAGCCCCAGTGGCGCAATTGGTTAGCGCACGGTACTTATAAGGCAGTAGCCGTGAGCAATGCCGGGGTTGTGAGTTCGAGCCTCACCTGGGGCATACTTTTATGTCGTAACAGCTGACAGCATCTGGAGGCTAGATTTCAGATGTATCAGCTACGCCAACAAGTTTAATGTGCATTATATGCGGTAGGTGCGTCTTCCTCGGTAGTATAGTGGTTAGTATCCCCGCCTGTCACGCGGGAGACCGGGGTTCGATTCCCCGCCGGGGAGGCGCGATTTTTATCTCACAAATCTGCTCGAGTGTTGCGCGTGTGGGGTGGAAGAGCATTAACTTTGCCATTAACTTGCTGCAAAATGCTACATCGTAGGAAGTAGTTCTCGCATTCCTCACACTTTCTAATTATGGGGTTCGCTGTTAATGCCGACTCTCCACGCGTAGTAATCGATCTCGACACAATCAGCAAAAGATATAATTTTAGCAGAGCGTGGTTTCGATCCACGGACCTCTGGGTTATGGGCCCAGCACGCTTCCACTGCGCCACTCTGCTGTGTGGGGGTGTTCTAGCTCTTCGTCACATCACGTGGGACACTTGGACAGTGTTGTCTGCGTGGCTTTCACACGCGTACATTTAATTGCGCAACATCTCCTACAGCTCTCAGCTTGACTTGTCTCGACTTTGCTCGACTGACGCTACGCTGACGCTTGCAGGCAGCGGCATTTACCACCATCACCTCGACATGCAGCTGCGAGATGCACAGGAATAACACTGCACTCCTCGATGCGGCGACATACGAAATCCACTGCCGAGCTCCGCGTTGGCAACTAACAAAATGCCGACAGTGCCAGGATCAGAAGCTGGAATCTTCCGATCCGTTGTCAGACGCGTTATCCCTTGCGCCATAGGGCCACAGACTGTGTCTCGTTCTACGAGACAAGTGCACCTCTCTAAGAAACGTGTTCTTCAGGGCTCTGCAAGCTCCCAAGGAAGGCACTTCTCGTCCAGCGGCGTGGTCGCGGTGCGCTTGCAGAGCTTGGACCTTGCCACATATCTGCGCCCGCTGTTCGACAGGTAGCAGGAGGCAAGGCGCGCGTTTTTCTGCGTTTTTTCGTTGACTAGAGGCAGTTGATGTGCATGTAAGCGTAGCATATGAAACACGAATAGCACGAAGCATTCGTAGTTAGGTGCCAAAGTCGCAGTGTGGCCGCAGGTGGCGATCGTATGTATTTGTGGCCACCACTGGTTTGCAGCAAAGTGAATATGGCTAATTGAGAGCGTTTGGCTGTAGCCCCAGTGGCGCAATTGGTTAGCGCACGGTACTTATAAGGCAGTAGCCGTGAGCAATGCCGGGGTTGTGAGTTCGAGCCTCACCTGGGGCATACTTTTATGTCGTAACAGCTGACAGCATCTGGAGGCTAGATTTCAGATGTATCAGCTACGCCAACAAGTTTAATGTGCATTATAGGCGGTAGGTGCGTCTTCCTCGGTAGTATAGTGGTTAGTATCCCCGCCTGTCACGCGGGAGACCGGGGTTCGATTCCCCGCCGGGGAGGCGCGACTTTTATCTCACAAATCTGCTCGAGTGTTGCGCGTGTGGGGTGGAAGAGCATTAACTTTGCCATTAACTTGCTGCAAAATGCTACATCGTAGGAAGTAGTTCTCGCATTCCTCACACTTTCTAATTATGGGGTTCGCTGTTAATGCCGACTCTCCACGCGTAGTAATCGATCTCGACACAATCAGCAAAAGATATAATTTTAGCAGAGCGTGGTTTCGATCCACGGACCTCTGGGTTATGGGCCCAGCACGCTTCCACTGCGCCACTCTGCTGTGTGGGGGTGTTCTAGCTCTTCGTCACATCACGTGGGACACTTGGACAGTGTTGTCTGCGTGGCTTTCACACGCGTACATTTAATTGCGCAACATCTCCTACAGCTCTCAGCTTGACTTGTCTCGACTTTGCTCGACTGACGCTACGCTGACGCTTGCAGGCAGCGGCATTTACCACCATCACCTCGACATGCAGCTGCGAGATGCACAGGAATAACACTGCACTCCTCGATGCGGCGACATACGAAATCCACTGCCGAGCTGCGCGTTGGCAACTAACAAAATGCCGACCGTGCCAGGATCAGAAGCTGGAATCTTCCGATCCGTTGTCAGACGCGTTATCCCTTGCGCCATAGGGCCACGGACTGTGTCTCGTTCTACGAGACAAGTGCACCTCTCTAAGAAACGTGTTCTTCAGGGCTCTGCAAGCTCCCAAGGAAGGCACTTCTCGTCCAGCGGCGTGGTCGCGGTGCGCTTGCAGAGCTTGGACCTTGCCACATATCTGCGCCCGCTGTTCGACAGGTAGCAGGAGGCAAGGCGCGCGTTTTTCTGCGTTTTTTCGTTGACTAGAGGCAGTTGATGTGCATGTAAGCGTAGCATATGAAACACGAATAGCACGAAGCATTCGTAGTTAGGTGCCAAAGTCGCAGTGTGGCCGCAGGTGGCGATCGTATGTATTTGTGGCCACCACTGGTTTGCAGCAAAGTGAATATGGCTAATTGAGAGCGTTTGGCTGTAGCCCCAGTGGCGCAATTGGTTAGCGCACGGTACTTATAAGGCAGTAGCCGTGAGCAATGCCGGGGTTGTGAGTTCGAGCCTCACCTGGGGCATACTTTTATGTCGTAACAGCTGACAGCATCTGGAGGCTAGATTTCAGATGTATCAGCTACGCCAACAAGTTTAATGTGCATTATATGCGGTAGGTGCGTCTTCCTCGGTAGTATAGTGGTTAGTATCCCCGCCTGTCACGCGGGAGACCGGGGTTCGATTCCCCGCCGGGGAGGCGCGATTTTTATCTCACAAATCTGCTCGAGTGTTGCGCGTGTGGGGTGGAAGAGCATTAACTTTGCCATTAACTTGCTGCAAAATGCTACATCGTTGGAAGTAGTTCTCGCATTCCTCACACTTTCTAATTATGGGGTTCGCTGTTAATGCCGACTCTCCACGCGTAGTAATCGATCTCGACACAATCAGCAAAAGATATAATTTTAGCAGAGCGTGGTTTCGATCCACGGACCTCTGGGTTATGGGCCCAGCACGCTTCCACTGCGCCACTCTGCTGTGTGGGGGTGTTCTAGCTCTTCGTCACATCACGTGGGACACTTGGACAGTGTTGTCTGCGTGGCTTTCACACGCGTACATTTAATTGCGCAACATCTCCTACAGCTCTCAGCTTGACTTGTCTCGACTTTGCTCGACTGACGCTACGCTGACGCTTGCAGGCAGCGGCATTTACCACCATCACCTCGACATGCAGCTGCGAGATGCACAGGAATAACACTGCACTCCTCGATGCGGCGACATACGAAATCCACTGCCGAGCTCCGCGTTGGCAACTAACAAAATGCCGACAGTGCCAGGATCAGAAGCTGGAATCTTCCGATCCGTTGTCAGACGCGTTATCCCTTGCGCCATAGGGCCACAGACTGTGTCTCGTTCTACGAGACAAGTGCACCTCTCTAAGAAACGTGTTCTTCAGGGCTCTGCAAGCTCCCAAGGAAGGCACTTCTCGTCCAGCGGCGTGGTCGCGGTGCGCTTGCAGAGCTTGGACCTTGCCACATATCTGCGCCCGCTGTTCGACAGGTAGCAGGAGGCAAGGCGCGCGTTTTTCTGCGTTTTTTCGTTGACTAGAGGCAGTTGATGTGCATGTAAGCGTAGCATATGAAACACGAATAGCACGAAGCATTCGTAGTTAGGTGCCAAAGTCGCAGTGTGGCCGCAGGTGGCGATCGTATGTATTTGTGGCCACCACTGGTTTGCAGCAAAGTGAATATGGCTAATTGAGAGCGTTTGGCTGTAGCCCCAGTGGCGCAATTGGTTAGCGCACGGTACTTATAAGGCAGTAGCCGTGAGCAATGCCGGGGTTGTAATTCGAGCCTCACCTGGGGCATACTTTTATGTCGTAACAGCTGACAGCATCTGGAGGCTAGATTTCAGATGTATCAGCTACGCCAACAAGTTTAATGTGCATTATATGCGGTAGGTGCGTCTTCCTCGGTAGTATAGTGGTTAGTATCCCCGCCTGTCACGCGGGAGACCGGGGTTCGATTCCCCGCCGGGGAGGCGCGACTTTTATCTCACAAATCTGCTCGAGTGTTGCGCGTGTGGGGTGGAAGAGCATTAACTTTGCCATTAACTTGCTGCAAAATGCTACATCGTAGGAAGTAGTTCTCGCATTCCTCACACTTTCTAATTATGGGGTTCGCTGTTAATGCCGACTCTCCACGCGTAGTAATCGATCTCGACACAATCAGCAAAAGATATAATTTTAGCAGAGCGTGGTTTCGATCCACGGACCTCTGGGTTATGGGCCCAGCACGCTTCCACTGCGCCACTCTGCTGTGTGGGGGTGTTCTAGCTCTTCGTCACATCACGTGGGACACTTGGACAGTGTTGTCTGCGTGGCTTTCACACGCGTACATTTAATTGCGCAACATCTCCTACAGCTCTCAGCTTGACTTGTCTCGACTTTGCTCGACTGACGCTACGCTGACGCTTGCAGGCAGCGGCATTTACCACCATCACCTCGACATGCAGCTGCGAGATGCACAGGAATAACACTGCACTCCTCGATGCGGCGACATACGAAATCCACTGCCGAGCTGCGCGTTGGCAACTAACAAAATGCCGACAGTGCCAGGATCAGAAGCTGGAATCTTCCGATCCGTTGTCAGACGCGTTATCCCTTGCGCCATAGGGCCACAGACTGTGTCTCGTTCTACGAGACAAGTGCACCTCTCTAAGAAACGTGTTCTTCAGGGCTCTGCAAGCTCCCAAGGAAGGCACTTCTCGTCCAGCGGCGTGGTCGCGGTGCGCTTGCAGAGCTTGGACCTTGCCACATATCTGCGCCCGCTGTTCGACAGGTAGCAGGAGGCAAGGCGCGCGTTTTTCTGCGTTTTTTCGTTGACTAGAGGCAGTTGATGTGCATGTAAGCGTAGCATATGAAACACGAATAGCACGAAGCATTCGTAGTTAGGTGCCAAAGTCGCAGTGTGGCCGCAGGTGGCGATCGTATGTATTTGTGGCCACCACTGGTTTGCAGCAAAGTGAATATGGCTAATTGAGAGCGTTTGGCTGTAGCCCCAGTGGCGCAATTGGTTAGCGCACGGTACTTATAAGGCAGTAGCCGTGAGCAATGCCGGGGTTGTAATTCGAGCCTCACCTGGGGCATACTTTTATGTCGTAACAGCTGACAGCATCTGGAGGCTAGATTTCAGATGTATCAGCTACGCCAACAAGTTTAATGTGCATTATATGCGGTAGGTGCGTCTTCCTCGGTAGTATAGTGGTTAGTATCCCCGCCTGTCACGCGGGAGACCGGGGTTCGATTCCCCGCCGGGGAGGCGCGACTTTTATCTCACAAATCTGCTCGAGTGTTGCGCGTGTGGGGTGGAAGAGCATTAACTTTGCCATTAACTTGCTGCAAAATGCTACATCGTAGGAAGTAGTTCTCGCATTCCTCACACTTTCTAATTATGGGGTTCGCTGTTAATGCCGACTCTCCACGCGTAGTAATCGATCTCGACACAATCAGCAAAAGATATAATTTTAGCAGAGCGTGGTTTCGATCCACGGACCTCTGGGTTATGGGCCCAGCACGCTTCCACTGCGCCACTCTGCTGTGTGGGGGTGTTCTAGCTCTTCGTCACATCACG
Source organism: Schistocerca gregaria (assembly GCF_023897955.1). Taxonomy (NCBI): domain Eukaryota; kingdom Metazoa; phylum Arthropoda; class Insecta; order Orthoptera; family Acrididae; genus Schistocerca; species Schistocerca gregaria. The sequence continues at coordinate 111,023,046 of NC_064927.1, forward strand.
TGGGACACTTGGACAGTGTTGTCTGCGTGGCTTTCACACGCGTACATTTAATTGCGCAACATCTCCTACAGCTCTCAGCTTGACTTGTCTCGACTTTGCTCGACTGACGCTACGCTGACGCTTGCAGGCAGCGGCATTTACCACCATCACCTCGACATGCAGCTGCGAGATGCACAGGAATAACACTGCACTCCTCGATGCGGCGACATACGAAATCCACTGCCGAGCTGCGCGTTGGCAACTAACAAAATGCCGACAGTGCCAGGATCAGAAGCTGGAATCTTCCGATCCGTTGTCAGACGCGTTATCCCTTGCGCCATAGGGCCACAGACTGTGTCTCGTTCTACGAGACAAGTGCACCTCTCTAAGAAACGTGTTCTTCAGGGCTCTGCAAGCTCCCAAGGAAGGCACTTCTCGTCCAGCGGCGTGGTCGCGGTGCGCTTGCAGAGCTTGGACCTTGCCACATATCTGCGCCCGCTGTTCGACAGGTAGCAGGAGGCAAGGCGCGCGTTTTTCTGCGTTTTTTCGTTGACTAGAGGCAGTTGATGTGCATGTAAGCGTAGCATATGAAACACGAATAGCACGAAGCATTCGTAGTTAGGTGCCAAAGTCGCAGTGTGGCCGCAGGTGGCGATCGTATGTATTTGTGGCCACCACTGGTTTGCAGCAAAGTGAATATGGCTAATTGAGAGCGTTTGGCTGTAGCCCCAGTGGCGCAATTGGTTAGCGCACGGTACTTATAAGGCAGTAGCCGTGAGCAATGCCGGGGTTGTAATTCGAGCCTCACCTGGGGCATACTTTTATGTCGTAACAGCTGACAGCATCTGGAGGCTAGATTTCAGATGTATCAGCTACGCCAACAAGTTTAATGTGCATTATATGCGGTAGGTGCGTCTTCCTCGGTAGTATAGTGGTTAGTATCCCCGCCTGTCACGCGGGAGACCGGGGTTCGATTCCCCGCCGGGGAGGCGCGACTTTTATCTCACAAATCTGCTCGAGTGTTGCGCGTGTGGGGTGGAAGAGCATTAACTTTGCCATTAACTTGCTGCAAAATGCTACATCGTAGGAAGTAGTTCTCGCATTCCTCACACTTTCTAATTATGGGGTTCGCTGTTAATGCCGACTCTCCACGCGTAGTAATCGATCTCGACACAATCAGCAAAAGATATAATTTTAGCAGAGCGTGGTTTCGATCCACGGACCTCTGGGTTATGGGCCCAGCACGCTTCCACTGCGCCACTCTGCTGTGTGGGGGTGTTCTAGCTCTTCGTCACATCACGTGGGACACTTGGACAGTGTTGTCTGCGTGGCTTTCACACGCGTACATTTAATTGCGCAACATCTCCTACAGCTCTCAGCTTGACTTGTCTCGACTTTGCTCGACTGACGCTACGCTGACGCTTGCAGGCAGCGGCATTTACCACCATCACCTCGACATGCAGCTGCGAGATGCACAGGAATAACACTGCACTCCTCGATGCGGCGACATACGAAATCCACTGCCGAGCTGCGCGTTGGCAACTAACAAAATGCCGACCGTGCCAGGATCAGAAGCTGGAATCTTCCGATCCGTTGTCAGACGCGTTATCCCTTGCGCCATAGGGCCACGGACTGTGTCTCGTTCTACGAGACAAGTGCACCTCTCTAAGAAACGTGTTCTTCAGGGCTCTGCAAGCTCCCAAGGAAGGCACTTCTCGTCCAGCGGCGTGGTCGCGGTGCGCTTGCAGAGCTTGGACCTTGCCACATATCTGCGCCCGCTGTTCGACAGGTAGCAGGAGGCAAGGCGCGCGTTTTTCTGCGTTTTTTCGTTGACTAGAGGCAGTTGATGTGCATGTAAGCGTAGCATATGGAAACACGAATAGCACGAAGCATTCGTAGTTAGGTGCCAAAGTCGCAGTGTGGCCGCAGGTGGCGATCGTATGTATTTGTGGCCACCACTGGTTTGCAGCAAAGTGAATATGGCTAATTGAGAGCGTTTGGCTGTAGCCCCAGTGGCGCAATTGGTTAGCGCACGGTACTTATAAGGCAGTAGCCGTGAGCAATGCCGGGGTTGTGAGTTCGAGCCTCACCTGGGGCATACTTTTATGTCGTAACAGCTGACAGCATCTGGAGGCTAGATTTCAGATGTATCAGCTACGCCAACAAGTTTAATGTGCATTATATGCGGTAGGTGCGTCTTCCTCGGTAGTATAGTGGTTAGTATCCCCGCCTGTCACGCGGGAGACCGGGGTTCGATTCCCCGCCGGGGAGGTGCGATTTTTATCTCACAAATCTGCTCGAGTGTTGCGCGTGTGGGGTGGAAGAGCATTAACTTTGCCATTAACTTGCTGCAAAATGCTACATCGTAGGAAGTAGTTCTCGCATTCCTCACACTTTCTAATTATGGGGTTCGCTGTTAATGCCGACTCTCCACGCGTAGTAATCGATCTCGACACAATCAGCAAAAGATATAATTTTAGCAGAGCGTGGTTTCGATCCACGGACCTCTGGGTTATGGGCCCAGCACGCTTCCACTGCGCCACTCTGCTGTGTGGGGGTGTTCTAGCTCTTCGTCACATCACGTGGGACACTTGGACAGTGTTGTCTGCGTGGCTTTCACACGCGTACATTTAATTGCGCAACATCTCCTACAGCTCTCAGCTTGACTTGTCTCGACTTTGCTCGACTGACGCTACGCTGACGCTTGCAGGCAGCGGCATTTACCACCATCACCTCGACATGCAGCTGCGAGATGCACAGGAATAACACTGCACTCCTCGATGCGGCGACATACGAAATCCACTGCCGAGCTGCGCGTTGGCAACTAACAAAATGCCGACCGTGCCAGGATCAGAAGCTGGAATCTTCCGATCCGTTGTCAGACGCGTTATCCCTTGCGCCATAGGGCCACGGACTGTGTCTCGTTCTACGAGACAAGTGCACCTCTCTAAGAAACGTGTTCTTCAGGGCTCTGCAAGCTCCCAAGGAAGGCACTTCTCGTCCAGCGGCGTGGTCGCGGTGCGCTTGCAGAGCTTGGACCTTGCCACATATCTGCGCCCGCTGTTCGACAGGTAGCAGGAGGCAAGGCGCGCGTTTTTCTGCGTTTTTTCGTTGACTAGAGGCAGTTGATGTGCATGTAAGCGTAGCATATGAAACACGAATAGCACGAAGCATTCGTAGTTAGGTGCCAAAGTCGCAGTGTGGCCGCAGGTGGCGATCGTATGTATTTGTGGCCACCACTGGTTTGCAGCAAAGTGAATATGGCTAATTGAGAGCGTTTGGCTGTAGCCCCAGTGGCGCAATTGGTTAGCGCACGGTACTTATAAGGCAGTAGCCGTGAGCAATGCCGGGGTTGTAATTCGAGCCTCACCTGGGGCATACTTTTATGTCGTAACAGCTGACAGCATCTGGAGGCTAGATTTCAGATGTATCAGCTACGCCAACAAGTTTAATGTGCATTATATGCGGTAGGTGCGTCTTCCTCGGTAGTATAGTGGTTAGTATCCCCGCCTGTCACGCGGGAGACCGGGGTTCGATTCCCCGCCGGGGAGGCGCGACTTTTATCTCACAAATCTGCTCGAGTGTTGCGCGTGTGGGGTGGAAGAGCATTAACTTTGCCATTAACTTGCTGCAAAATGCTACATCGTAGGAAGTAGTTCTCGCATTCCTCACACTTTCTAATTATGGGGTTCGCTGTTAATGCCGACTCTCCACGCGTAGTAATCGATCTCGACACAATCAGCAAAAGATATAATTTTAGCAGAGCGTGGTTTCGATCCACGGACCTCTGGGTTATGGGCCCAGCACGCTTCCACTGCGCCACTCTGCTGTGTGGGGGTGTTCTAGCTCTTCGTCACATCACGTGGGACACTTGGACAGTGTTGTCTGCGTGGCTTTCACACGCGTACATTTAATTGCGCAACATCTCCTACAGCTCTCAGCTTGACTTGTCTCGACTTTGCTCGACTGACGCTACGCTGACGCTTGCAGGCAGCGGCATTTACCACCATCACCTCGACATGCAGCTGCGAGATGCACAGGAATAACACTGCACTCCTCGATGCGGCGACATACGAAATCCACTGCCGAGCTGCGCGTTGGCAACTAACAAAATGCCGACCGTGCCAGGATCAGAAGCTGGAATCTTCCGATCCGTTGTCAGACGCGTTATCCCTTGCGCCATAGGGCCACGGACTGTGTCTCGTTCTACGAGACAAGTGCACCTCTCTAAGAAACGTGTTCTTCAGGGCTCTGCAAGCTCCCAAGGAAGGCACTTCTCGTCCAGCGGCGTGGTCGCGGTGCGCTTGCAGAGCTTGGACCTTGCCACATATCTGCGCCCGCTGTTCGACAGGTAGCAGGAGGCAAGGCGCGCGTTTTTCTGCGTTTTTTCGTTGACTAGAGGCAGTTGATGTGCATGTAAGCGTAGCATATGAAACACGAATAGCACGAAGCATTCGTAGTTAGGTGCCAAAGTCGCAGTGTGGCCGCAGGTGGCGATCGTATGTATTTGTGGCCACCACTGGTTTGCAGCAAAGTGAATATGGCTAATTGAGAGCGTTTGGCTGTAGCCCCAGTGGCGCAATTGGTTAGCGCACGGTACTTATAAGGCAGTAGCCGTGAGCAATGCCGGGGTTGTGAGTTCGAGCCTCACCTGGGGCATACTTTTATGTCGTAACAGCTGACAGCATCTGGAGGCTAGATTTCAGATGTATCAGCTACGCCAACAAGTTTAATGTGCATTATATGCGGTAGGTGCGTCTTCCTCGGTAGTATAGTGGTTAGTATCCCCGCCTGTCACGCGGGAGACCGGGGTTCGATTCCCCGCCGGGGAGGCGCGATTTTTATCTCACAAATCTGCTCGAGTGTTGCGCGTGTGGGGTGGAAGAGCATTAACTTTGCCATTAACTTGCTGCAAAATGCTACATCGTAGGAAGTAGTTCTCGCATTCCTCACACTTTCTAATTATGGGGTTCGCTGTTAATGCCGACTCTCCACGCGTAGTAATCGATCTCGACACAATCAGCAAAAGATATAATTTTAGCAGAGCGTGGTTTCGATCCACGGACCTCTGGGTTATGGGCCCAGCACGCTTCCACTGCGCCACTCTGCTGTGTGGGGGTGTTCTAGCTCTTCGTCACATCACGTGGGACACTTGGACAGTGTTGTCTGCGTGGCTTTCACACGCGTACATTTAATTGCGCAACATCTCCTACAGCTCTCAGCTTGACTTGTCTCGACTTTGCTCGACTGACGCTACGCTGACGCTTGCAGGCAGCGGCATTTACCACCATCACCTCGACATGCAGCTGCGAGATGCACAGGAATAACACTGCACTCCTCGATGCGGCGACATACGAAATCCACTGCCGAGCTGCGCGTTGGCAACTAACAAAATGCCGACCGTGCCAGGATCAGAAGCTGGAATCTTCCGATCCGTTGTCAGACGCGTTATCCCTTGCGCCATAGGGCCACGGACTGTGTCTCGTTCTACGAGACAAGTGCACCTCTCTAAGAAACGTGTTCTTCAGGGCTCTGCAAGCTCCCAAGGAAGGCACTTCTCGTCCAGCGGCGTGGTCGCGGTGCGCTTGCAGAGCTTGGACCTTGCCACATATCTGCGCCCGCTGTTCGACAGGTAGCAGGAGGCAAGGCGCGCGTTTTTCTGCGTTTTTTCGTTGACTAGAGGCAGTTGATGTGCATGTAAGCGTAGCATATGAAACACGAATAGCACGAAGCATTCGTAGTTAGGTGCCAAAGTCGCAGTGTGGCCGCAGGTGGCGATCGTATGTATTTGTGGCCACCACTGGTTTGCAGCAAAGTGAATATGGCTAATTGAGAGCGTTTGGCTGTAGCCCCAGTGGCGCAATTGGTTAGCGCACGGTACTTATAAGGCAGTAGCCGTGAGCAATGCCGGGGTTGTAATTCGAGCCTCACCTGGGGCATACTTTTATGTCGTAACAGCTGACAGCATCTGGAGGCTAGATTTCAGATGTATCAGCTACGCCAACAAGTTTAATGTGCATTATATGCGGTAGGTGCGTCTTCCTCGGTAGTATAGTGGTTAGTATCCCCGCCTGTCACGCGGGAGACCGGGGTTCGATTCCCCGCCGGGGAGGCGCGACTTTTATCTCACAAATCTGCTCGAGTGTTGCGCGTGTGGGGTGGAAGAGCATTAACTTTGCCATTAACTTGCTGCAAAATGCTACATCGTAGGAAGTAGTTCTCGCATTCCTCACACTTTCTAATTATGGGGTTCGCTGTTAATGCCGACTCTCCACGCGTAGTAATCGATCTCGACACAATCAGCAAAAGATATAATTTTAGCAGAGCGTGGTTTCGATCCACGGACCTCTGGGTTATGGGCCCAGCACGCTTCCACTGCGCCACTCTGCTGTGTGGGGGTGTTCTAGCTCTTCGTCACATCACGTGGGACACTTGGACAGTGTTGTCTGCGTGGCTTTCACACGCGTACATTTAATTGCGCAACATCTCCTACAGCTCTCAGCTTGACTTGTCTCGACTTTGCTCGACTGACGCTACGCTGACGCTTGCAGGCAGCGGCATTTACCACCATCACCTCGACATGCAGCTGCGAGATGCACAGGAATAACACTGCACTCCTCGATGCGGCGACATACGAAATCCACTGCCGAGCTGCGCGTTGGCAACTAACAAAATGCCGACCGTGCCAGGATCAGAAGCTGGAATCTTCCGATCCGTTGTCAGACGCGTTATCCCTTGCGCCATAGGGCCACGGACTGTGTCTCGTTCTACGAGACAAGTGCACCTCTCTAAGAAACGTGTTCTTCAGGGCTCTGCAAGCTCCCAAGGAAGGCACTTCTCGTCCAGCGGCGTGGTCGCGGTGCGCTTGCAGAGCTTGGACCTTGCCACATATCTGCGCCCGCTGTTCGACAGGTAGCAGGAGGCAAGGCGCGCGTTTTTCTGCGTTTTTTCGTTGACTAGAGGCAGTTGATGTGCATGTAAGCGTAGCATATGAAACACGAATAGCACGAAGCATTCGTAGTTAGGTGCCAAAGTCGCAGTGTGGCCGCAGGTGGCGATCGTATGTATTTGTGGCCACCACTGGTTTGCAGCAAAGTGAATATGGCTAATTGAGAGCGTTTGGCTGTAGCCCCAGTGGCGCAATTGGTTAGCGCACGGTACTTATAAGGCAGTAGCCGTGAGCAATGCCGGGGTTGTAATTCGAGCCTCACCTGGGGCATACTTTTATGTCGTAACAGCTGACAGCATCTGGAGGCTAGATTTCAGATGTATCAGCTACGCCAACAAGTTTAATGTGCATTATATGCGGTAGGTGCGTCTTCCTCGGTAGTATAGTGGTTAGTATCCCCGCCTGTCACGCGGGAGACCGGGGTTCGATTCCCCGCCGGGGAGGCGCGACTTTTATCTCACAAATCTGCTCGAGTGTTGCGCGTGTGGGGTGGAAGAGCATTAACTTTGCCATTAACTTGCTGCAAAATGCTACATCGTAGGAAGTAGTTCTCGCATTCCTCACACTTTCTAATTATGGGGTTCGCTGTTAATGCCGACTCTCCACGCGTAGTAATCGATCTCGACACAATCAGCAAAAGATATAATTTTAGCAGAGCGTGGTTTCGATCCACGGACCTCTGGGTTATGGGCCCAGCACGCTTCCACTGCGCCACTCTGCTGTGTGGGGGTGTTCTAGCTCTTCGTCACATCACGTGGGACACTTGGACAGTGTTGTCTGCGTGGCTTTCACACGCGTACATTTAATTGCGCAACATCTCCTACAGCTCTCAGCTTGACTTGTCTCGACTTTGCTCGACTGACGCTACGCTGACGCTTGCAGGCAGCGGCATTTACCACCATCACCTCGACATGCAGCTGCGAGATGCACAGGAATAACACTGCACTCCTCGATGCGGCGACATACGAAATCCACTGCCGAGCTGCGCGTTGGCAACTAACAAAATGCCGACCGTGCCAGGATCAGAAGCTGGAATCTTCCGATCCGTTGTCAGACGCGTTATCCCTTGCGCCATAGGGCCACGGACTGTGTCTCGTTCTACGAGACAAGTGCACCTCTCTAAGAAACGTGTTCTTCAGGGCTCTGCAAGCTCCCAAGGAAGGCACTTCTCGTCCAGCGGCGTGGTCGCGGTGCGCTTGCAGAGCTTGGACCTTGCCACATATCTGCGCCCGCTGTTCGACAGGTAGCAGGAGGCAAGGCGCGCGTTTTTCTGCGTTTTTTCGTTGACTAGAGGCAGTTGATGTGCATGTAAGCGTAGCATATGAAACACGAATAGCACGAAGCATTCGTAGTTAGGTGCCAAAGTCGCAGTGTGGCCGCAGGTGGCGATCGTATGTATTTGTGGCCACCACTGGTTTGCAGCAAAGTGAATATGGCTAATTGAGAGCGTTTGGCTGTAGCCCCAGTGGCGCAATTGGTTAGCGCACGGTACTTATAAGGCAGTAGCCGTGAGCAATGCCGGGGTTGTGAGTTCGAGCCTCACCTGGGGCATACTTTTATGTCGTAACAGCTGACAGCATCTGGAGGCTAGATTTCAGATGTATCAGCTACGCCAACAAGTTTAATGTGCATTATATGCGGTAGGTGCGTCTTCCTCGGTAGTATAGTGGTTAGTATCCCCGCCTGTCACGCGGGAGACCGGGGTTCGATTCCCCGCCGGGGAGGTGCGATTTTTATCTCACAAATCTGCTCGAGTGTTGCGCGTGTGGGGTGGAAGAGCATTAACTTTGCCATTAACTTGCTGCAAAATGCTACATCGTAGGAAGTAGTTCTCGCATTCCTCACACTTTCTAATTATGGGGTTCGCTGTTAATGCCGACTCTCCACGCGTAGTAATCGATCTCGACACAATCAGCAAAAGATATAATTTTAGCAGAGCGTGGTTTCGATCCACGGACCTCTGGGTTATGGGCCCAGCACGCTTCCACTGCGCCACTCTGCTGTGTGGGGGTGTTCTAGCTCTTCGTCACATCACGTGGGACACTTGGACAGTGTTGTCTGCGTGGCTTTCACACGCGTACATTTAATTGCGCAACATCTCCTACAGCTCTCAGCTTGACTTGTCTCGACTTTGCTCGACTGACGCTACGCTGACGCTTGCAGGCAGCGGCATTTACCACCATCACCTCGACATGCAGCTGCGAGATGCACAGGAATAACACTGCACTCCTCGATGCGGCGACATACGAAATCCACTGCCGAGCTGCGCGTTGGCAACTAACAAAATGCCGACCGTGCCAGGATCAGAAGCTGGAATCTTCCGATCCGTTGTCAGACGCGTTATCCCTTGCGCCATAGGGCCACGGACTGTGTCTCGTTCTACGAGACAAGTGCACCTCTCTAAGAAACGTGTTCTTCAGGGCTCTGCAAGCTCCCAAGGAAGGCACTTCTCGTCCAGCGGCGTGGTCGCGGTGCGCTTGCAGAGCTTGGACCTTGCCACATATCTGCGCCCGCTGTTCGACAGGTAGCAGGAGGCAAGGCGCGCGTTTTTCTGCGTTTTTTCGTTGACTAGAGGCAGTTGATGTGCATGTAAGCGTAGCATATGAAACACGAATAGCACGAAGCATTCGTAGTTAGGTGCCAAAGTCGCAGTGTGGCCGCAGGTGGCGATCGTATGTATTTGTGGCCACCACTGGTTTGCAGCAAAGTGAATATGGCTAATTGAGAGCGTTTGGCTGTAGCCCCAGTGGCGCAATTGGTTAGCGCACGGTACTTATAAGGCAGTAGCCGTGAGCAATGCCGGGGTTGTGAGTTCGAGCCTCACCTGGGGCATACTTTTATGTCGTAACAGCTGACAGCATCTGGAGGCTAGATTTCAGATGTATCAGCTACGCCAACAAGTTTAATGTGCATTATATGCGGTAGGTGCGTCTTCCTCGGTAGTATAGTGGTTAGTATCCCCGCCTGTCACGCGGGAGACCGGGGTTCGATTCCCCGCCGGGGAGGTGCGATTTTTATCTCACAAATCTGCTCGAGTGTTGCGCGTGTGGGGTGGAAGAGCATTAACTTTGCCATTAACTTGCTGCAAAATGCTACATCGTAGGAAGTAGTTCTCGCATTCCTCACACTTTCTAATTATGGGGTTCGCTGTTAATGCCGACTCTCCACGCGTAGTAATCGATCTCGACACAATCAGCAAAAGATATAATTTTAGCAGAGCGTGGTTTCGATCCACGGACCTCTGGGTTATGGGCCCAGCACGCTTCCACTGCGCCACTCTGCTGTGTGGGGGTGTTCTAGCTCTTCGTCACATCACGTGGGACACTTGGACAGTGTTGTCTGCGTGGCTTTCACACGCGTACATTTAATTGCGCAACATCTCCTACAGCTCTCAGCTTGACTTGTCTCGACTTTGCTCGACTGACGCTACGCTGACGCTTGCAGGCAGCGGCATTTACCACCATCACCTCGACATGCAGCTGCGAGATGCACAGGAATAACACTGCACTCCTCGATGCGGCGACATACGAAATCCACTGCCGAGCTGCGCGTTGGCAACTAACAAAATGCCGACCGTGCCAGGATCAGAAGCTGGAATCTTCCGATCCGTTGTCAGACGCGTTATCCCTTGCGCCATAGGGCCACGGACTGTGTCTCGTTCTACGAGACAAGTGCACCTCTCTAAGAAACGTGTTCTTCAGGGCTCTGCAAGCTCCCAAGGAAGGCACTTCTCGTCCAGCGGCGTGGTCGCGGTGCGCTTGCAGAGCTTGGACCTTGCCACATATCTGCGCCCGCTGTTCGACAGGTAGCAGGAGGCAAGGCGCGCGTTTTTCTGCGTTTTTTCGTTGACTAGAGGCAGTTGATGTGCATGTAAGCGTAGCATATGAAACACGAATAGCACGAAGCATTCGTAGTTAGGTGCCAAAGTCGCAGTGTGGCCGCAGGTGGCGATCGTATGTATTTGTGGCCACCACTGGTTTGCAGCAAAGTGAATATGGCTAATTGAGAGCGTTTGGCTGTAGCCCCAGTGGCGCAATTGGTTAGCGCACGGTACTTATAAGGCAGTAGCCGTGAGCAATGCCGGGGTTGTAATTCGAGCCTCACCTGGGGCATACTTTTATGTCGTAACAGCTGACAGCATCTGGAGGCTAGATTTCAGATGTATCAGCTACGCCAACAAGTTTAATGTGCATTATATGCGGTAGGTGCGTCTTCCTCGGTAGTATAGTGGTTAGTATCCCCGCCTGTCACGCGGGAGACCGGGGTTCGATTCCCCGCCGGGGAGGCGCGACTTTTATCTCACAAATCTGCTCGAGTGTTGCGCGTGTGGGGTGGAAGAGCATTAACTTTGCCATTAACTTGCTGCAAAATGCTACATCGTAGGAAGTAGTTCTCGCATTCCTCACACTTTCTAATTATGGGGTTCGCTGTTAATGCCGACTCTCCACGCGTAGTAATCGATCTCGACACAATCAGCAAAAGATATAATTTTAGCAGAGCGTGGTTTCGATCCACGGACCTCTGGGTTATGGGCCCAGCACGCTTCCACTGCGCCACTCTGCTGTGTGGGGGTGTTCTAGCTCTTCGTCACATCACGTGGGACACTTGGACAGTGTTGTCTGCGTGGCTTTCACACGCGTACATTTAATTGCGCAACATCTCCTACAGCTCTCAGCTTGACTTGTCTCGACTTTGCTCGACTGACGCTACGCTGACGCTTGCAGGCAGCGGCATTTACCACCATCACCTCGACATGCAGCTGCGAGATGCACAGGAATAACACTGCACTCCTCGATGCGGCGACATACGAAATCCACTGCCGAGCTGCGCGTTGGCAACTAACAAAATGCCGACCGTGCCAGGATCAGAAGCTGGAATCTTCCGATCCGTTGTCAGACGCGTTATCCCTTGCGCCATAGGGCCACGGACTGTGTCTCGTTCTACGAGACAAGTGCACCTCTCTAAGAAACGTGTTCTTCAGGGCTCTGCAAGCTCCCAAGGAAGGCACTTCTCGTCCAGCGGCGTGGTCGCGGTGCGCTTGCAGAGCTTGGACCTTGCCACATATCTGCGCCCGCTGTTCGACAGGTAGCAGGAGGCAAGGCGCGCGTTTTTCTGCGTTTTTTCGTTGACTAGAGGCAGTTGATGTGCATGTAAGCGTAGCATATGAAACACGAATAGCACGAAGCATTCGTAGTTAGGTGCCAAAGTCGCAGTGTGGCCGCAGGTGGCGATCGTATGTATTTGTGGCCACCACTGGTTTGCAGCAAAGTGAATATGGCTAATTGAGAGCGTTTGGCTGTAGCCCCAGTGGCGCAATTGGTTAGCGCACGGTACTTATAAGGCAGTAGCCGTGAGCAATGCCGGGGTTGTGAGTTCGAGCCTCACCTGGGGCATACTTTTATGTCGTAACAGCTGACAGCATCTGGAGGCTAGATTTCAGATGTATCAGCTACGCCAACAAGTTTAATGTGCATTATATGCGGTAGGTGCGTCTTCCTCGGTAGTATAGTGGTTAGTATCCCCGCCTGTCACGCGGGAGACCGGGGTTCGATTCCCCGCCGGGGAGGCGCGATTTTTATCTCACAAATCTGCTCGAGTGTTGCGCGTGTGGGGTGGAAGAGCATTAACTTTGCCATTAACTTGCTGCAAAATGCTACATCGTAGGAAGTAGTTCTCGCATTCCTCACACTTTCTAATTATGGGGTTCGCTGTTAATGCCGACTCTCCACGCGTAGTAATCGATCTCGACACAATCAGCAAAAGATATAATTTTAGCAGAGCGTGGTTTCGATCCACGGACCTCTGGGTTATGGGCCCAGCACGCTTCCACTGCGCCACTCTGCTGTGTGGGGGTGTTCTAGCTCTTCGTCACATCACGTGGGACACTTGGACAGTGTTGTCTGCGTGGCTTTCACACGCGTACATTTAATTGCGCAACATCTCCTACAGCTCTCAGCTTGACTTGTCTCGACTTTGCTCGACTGACGCTACGCTGACGCTTGCAGGCAGCGGCATTTACCACCATCACCTCGACATGCAGCTGCGAGATGCACAGGAATAACACTGCACTCCTCGATGCGGCGACATACGAAATCCACTGCCGAGCTGCGCGTTGGCAACTAACAAAATGCCGACCGTGCCAGGATCAGAAGCTGGAATCTTCCGATCCGTTGTCAGACGCGTTATCCCTTGCGCCATAGGGCCACGAACACGCGATCTAGTGTCGAGACAAGTGCACCTCTCTAAGAAACGTGTTCTTCAGGGCTCTGCAAGCTCCCAAGGAAGGCACTTCTCGTCCAGCGGCGTGGTCGCGGTGCGCTTGCAGAGCTTGGACCTTGCCACATATCTGCGCCCGCTGTTCGACAGGTAGCAGGAGGCAAGGCGCGCGTTTTTCTGCGTTTTTTCGTTGACTAGAGGCAGTTGATGTGCATGTAAGCGTAGCATATGAAACACGAATAGCACGAAGCATTCGTAGTTAGGTGCCAAAGTCGCAGTGTGGCCGCAGGTGGCGATCGTATGTATTTGTGGCCACCACTGGTTTGCAGCAAAGTGAATATGGCTAATTGAGAGCGTTTGGCTGTAGCCCCAGTGGCGCAATTGGTTAGCGCACGGTACTTATAAGGCAGTAGCCGTGAGCAATGCCGGGGTTGTAATTCGAGCCTCACCTGGGGCATACTTTTATGTCGTAACAGCTGACAGCATCTGGAGGCTAGATTTCAGATGTATCAGCTACGCCAACAAGTTTAATGTGCATTATATGCGGTAGGTGCGTCTTCCTCGGTAGTATAGTGGTTAGTATCCCCGCCTGTCACGCGGGAGACCGGGGTTCGATTCCCCGCCGGGGAGGCGCGACTTTTATCTCACAAATCTGCTCGAGTGTTGCGCGTGTGGGGTGGAAGAGCATTAACTTTGCCATTAACTTGCTGCAAAATGCTACATCGTAGGAAGTAGTTCTCGCATTCCTCACACTTTCTAATTATGGGGTTCGCTGTTAATGCCGACTCTCCACGCGTAGTAATCGATCTCGACACAATCAGCAAAAGATATAATTTTAGCAGAGCGTGGTTTCGATCCACGGACCTCTGGGTTATGGGCCCAGCACGCTTCCACTGCGCCACTCTGCTGTGTGGGGGTGTTCTAGCTCTTCGTCACATCACGTGGGACACTTGGACAGTGTTGTCTGCGTGGCTTTCACACGCGTACATTTAATTGCGCAACATCTCCTACAGCTCTCAGCTTGACTTGTCTCGACTTTGCTCGACTGACGCTACGCTGACGCTTGCAGGCAGCGGCATTTACCACCATCACCTCGACATGCAGCTGCGAGATGCACAGGAATAACACTGCACTCCTCGATGCGGCGACATACGAAATCCACTGCCGAGCTGCGCGTTGGCAACTAACAAAATGCCGACCGTGCCAGGATCAGAAGCTGGAATCTTCCGATCCGTTGTCAGACGCGTTATCCCTTGCGCCATAGGGCCACGGACTGTGTCTCGTTCTACGAGACAAGTGCACCTCTCTAAGAAACGTGTTCTTCAGGGCTCTGCAAGCTCCCAAGGAAGGCACTTCTCGTCCAGCGGCGTGGTCGCGGTGCGCTTGCAGAGCTTGGACCTTGCCACATATCTGCGCCCGCTGTTCGACAGGTAGCAGGAGGCAAGGCGCGCGTTTTTCTGCGTTTTTTCGTTGACTAGAGGCAGTTGATGTGCATGTAAGCGTAGCATATGAAACACGAATAGCACGAAGCATTCGTAGTTAGGTGCCAAAGTCGCAGTGTGGCCGCAGGTGGCGATCGTATGTATTTGTGGCCACCACTGGTTTGCAGCAAAGTGAATATGGCTAATTGAGAGCGTTTGGCTGTAGCCCCAGTGGCGCAATTGGTTAGCGCACGGTACTTATAAGGCAGTAGCCGTGAGCAATGCCGGGGTTGTAATTCGAGCCTCACCTGGGGCATACTTTTATGTCGTAACAGCTGACAGCATCTGGAGGCTAGATTTCAGATGTATCAGCTACGCCAACAAGTTTAATGTGCATTATATGCGGTAGGTGCGTCTTCCTCGGTAGTATAGTGGTTAGTATCCCCGCCTGTCACGCGGGAGACCGGGGTTCGATTCCCCGCCGGGGAGGCGCGACTTTTATCTCACAAATCTGCTCGAGTGTTGCGCGTGTGGGGTGGAAGAGCATTAACTTTGCCATTAACTTGCTGCAAAATGCTACATCGTAGGAAGTAGTTCTCGCATTCCTCACACTTTCTAATTATGGGGTTCGCTGTTAATGCCGACTCTCCACGCGTAGTAATCGATCTCGACACAATCAGCAAAAGATATAATTTTAGCAGAGCGTGGTTTCGATCCACGGACCTCTGGGTTATGGGCCCAGCACGCTTCCACTGCGCCACTCTGCTGTGTGGGGGTGTTCTAGCTCTTCGTCACATCACGTGGGACACTTGGACAGTGTTGTCTGCGTGGCTTTCACACGCGTACATTTAATTGCGCAACATCTCCTACAGCTCTCAGCTTGACTTGTCTCGACTTTGCTCGACTGACGCTACGCTGACGCTTGCAGGCAGCGGCATTTACCACCATCACCTCGACATGCAGCTGCGAGATGCACAGGAATAACACTGCACTCCTCGATGCGGCGACATACGAAATCCACTGCCGAGCTGCGCGTTGGCAACTAACAAAATGCCGACCGTGCCAGGATCAGAAGCTGGAATCTTCCGATCCGTTGTCAGACGCGTTATCCCTTGCGCCATAGGGCCACGGACTGTGTCTCGTTCTACGAGACAAGTGCACCTCTCTAAGAAACGTGTTCTTCAGGGCTCTGCAAGCTCCCAAGGAAGGCACTTCTCGTCCAGCGGCGTGGTCGCGGTGCGCTTGCAGAGCTTGGACCTTGCCACATATCTGCGCCCGCTGTTCGACAGGTAGCAGGAGGCAAGGCGCGCGTTTTTCTGCGTTTTTTCGTTGACTAGAGGCAGTTGATGTGCATGTAAGCGTAGCATATGAAACACGAATAGCACGAAGCATTCGTAGTTAGGTGCCAAAGTCGCAGTGTGGCCGCAGGTGGCGATCGTATGTATTTGTGGCCACCACTGGTTTGCAGCAAAGTGAATATGGCTAATTGAGAGCGTTTGGCTGTAGCCCCAGTGGCGCAATTGGTTAGCGCACGGTACTTATAAGGCAGTAGCCGTGAGCAATGCCGGGGTTGTAATTCGAGCCTCACCTGGGGCATACTTTTATGTCGTAACAGCTGACAGCATCTGGAGGCTAGATTTCAGATGTATCAGCTACGCCAACAAGTTTAATGTGCATTATATGCGGTAGGTGCGTCTTCCTCGGTAGTATAGTGGTTAGTATCCCCGCCTGTCACGCGGGAGACCGGGGTTCGATTCCCCGCCGGGGAGGCGCGACTTTTATCTCACAAATCTGCTCGAGTGTTGCGCGTGTGGGGTGGAAGAGCATTAACTTTGCCATTAACTTGCTGCAAAATGCTACATCGTAGGAAGTAGTTCTCGCATTCCTCACACTTTCTAATTATGGGGTTCGCTGTTAATGCCGACTCTCCACGCGTAGTAATCGATCTCGACACAATCAGCAAAAGATATAATTTTAGCAGAGCGTGGTTTCGATCCACGGACCTCTGGGTTATGGGCCCAGCACGCTTCCACTGCGCCACTCTGCTGTGTGGGGGTGTTCTAGCTCTTCGTCACATCACGTGGGACACTTGGACAGTGTTGTCTGCGTGGCTTTCACACGCGTACATTTAATTGCGCAACATCTCCTACAGCTCTCAGCTTGACTTGTCTCGACTTTGCTCGACTGACGCTACGCTGACGCTTGCAGGCAGCGGCATTTACCACCATCACCTCGACATGCAGCTGCGAGATGCACAGGAATAACACTGCACTCCTCGATGCGGCGACATACGAAATCCACTGCCGAGCTGCGCGTTGGCAACTAACAAAATGCCGACCGTGCCAGGATCAGAAGCTGGAATCTTCCGATCCGTTGTCAGACGCGTTATCCCTTGCGCCATAGGGCCACGGACTGTGTCTCGTTCTACGAGACAAGTGCACCTCTCTAAGAAACGTGTTCTTCAGGGCTCTGCAAGCTCCCAAGGAAGGCACTTCTCGTCCAGCGGCGTGGTCGCGGTGCGCTTGCAGAGCTTGGACCTTGCCACATATCTGCGCCCGCTGTTCGACAGGTAGCAGGAGGCAAGGCGCGCGTTTTTCTGCGTTTTTTCGTTGACTAGAGGCAGTTGATGTGCATGTAAGCGTAGCATATGAAACACGAATAGCACGAAGCATTCGTAGTTAGGTGCCAAAGTCGCAGTGTGGCCGCAGGTGGCGATCGTATGTATTTGTGGCCACCACTGGTTTGCAGCAAAGTGAATATGGCTAATTGAGAGCGTTTGGCTGTAGCCCCAGTGGCGCAATTGGTTAGCGCACGGTACTTATAAGGCAGTAGCCGTGAGCAATGCCGGGGTTGTGAGTTCGAGCCTCACCTGGGGCATACTTTTATGTCGTAACAGCTGACAGCATCTGGAGGCTAGATTTCAGATGTATCAGCTACGCCAACAAGTTTAATGTGCATTATATGCGGTAGGTGCGTCTTCCTCGGTAGTATAGTGGTTAGTATCCCCGCCTGTCACGCGGGAGACCGGGGTTCGATTCCCCGCCGGGGAGGCGCGATTTTTATCTCACAAATCTGCTCGAGTGTTGCGCGTGTGGGGTGGAAGAGCATTAACTTTGCCATTAACTTGCTGCAAAATGCTACATCGTAGGAAGTAGTTCTCGCATTCCTCACACTTTCTAATTATGGGGTTCGCTGTTAATGCCGACTCTCCACGCGTAGTAATCGATCTCGACACAATCAGCAAAAGATATAATTTTAGCAGAGCGTGGTTTCGATCCACGGACCTCTGGGTTATGGGCCCAGCACGCTTCCACTGCGCCACTCTGCTGTGTGGGGGTGTTCTAGCTCTTCGTCACATCACGTGGGACACTTGGACAGTGTTGTCTGCGTGGCTTTCACACGCGTACATTTAATTGCGCAACATCTCCTACAGCTCTCAGCTTGACTTGTCTCGACTTTGCTCGACTGACGCTACGCTGACGCTTGCAGGCAGCGGCATTTACCACCATCACCTCGACATGCAGCTGCGAGATGCACAGGAATAACACTGCACTCCTCGATGCGGCGACATACGAAATCCACTGCCGAGCTGCGCGTTGGCAACTAACAAAATGCCGACCGTGCCAGGATCAGAAGCTGGAATCTTCCGATCCGTTGTCAGACGCGTTATCCCTTGCGCCATAGGGCCACGGACTGTGTCTCGTTCTACGAGACAAGTGCACCTCTCTAAGAAACGTGTTCTTCAGGGCTCTGCAAGCTCCCAAGGAAGGCACTTCTCGTCCAGCGGCGTGGTCGCGGTGCGCTTGCAGAGCTTGGACCTTGCCACATATCTGCGCCCGCTGTTCGACAGGTAGCAGGAGGCAAGGCGCGCGTTTTTCTGCGTTTTTTCGTTGACTAGAGGCAGTTGATGTGCATGTAAGCGTAGCATATGAAACACGAATAGCACGAAGCATTCGTAGTTAGGTGCCAAAGTCGCAGTGTGGCCGCAGGTGGCGATCGTATGTATTTGTGGCCACCACTGGTTTGCAGCAAAGTGAATATGGCTAATTGAGAGCGTTTGGCTGTAGCCCCAGTGGCGCAATTGGTTAGCGCACGGTACTTATAAGGCAGTAGCCGTGAGCAATGCCGGGGTTGTAATTCGAGCCTCACCTGGGGCATACTTTTATGTCGTAACAGCTGACAGCATCTGGAGGCTAGATTTCAGATGTATCAGCTACGCCAACAAGTTTAATGTGCATTATATGCGGTAGGTGCGTCTTCCTCGGTAGTATAGTGGTTAGTATCCCCGCCTGTCACGCGGGAGACCGGGGTTCGATTCCCCGCCGGGGAGGCGCGACTTTTATCTCACAAATCTGCTCGAGTGTTGCGCGTGTGGGGTGGAAGAGCATTAACTTTGCCATTAACTTGCTGCAAAATGCTACATCGTAGGAAGTAGTTCTCGCATTCCTCACACTTTCTAATTATGGGGTTCGCTGTTAATGCCGACTCTCCACGCGTAGTAATCGATCTCGACACAATCAGCAAAAGATATAATTTTAGCAGAGCGTGGTTTCGATCCACGGACCTCTGGGTTATGGGCCCAGCACGCTTCCACTGCGCCACTCTGCTGTGTGGGGGTGTTCTAGCTCTTCGTCACATCACGTGGGACACTTGGACAGTGTTGTCTGCGTGGCTTTCACACGCGTACATTTAATTGCGCAACATCTCCTACAGCTCTCAGCTTGACTTGTCTCGACTTTGCTCGACTGACGCTACGCTGACGCTTGCAGGCAGCGGCATTTACCACCATCACCTCGACATGCAGCTGCGAGATGCACAGGAATAACACTGCACTCCTCGATGCGGCGACATACGAAATCCACTGCCGAGCTGCGCGTTGGCAACTAACAAAATGCCGACCGTGCCAGGATCAGAAGCTGGAATCTTCCGATCCGTTGTCAGACGCGTTATCCCTTGCGCCATAGGGCCACGGACTGTGTCTCGTTCTACGAGACAAGTGCACCTCTCTAAGAAACGTGTTCTTCAGGGCTCTGCAAGCTCCCAAGGAAGGCACTTCTCGTCCAGCGGCGTGGTCGCGGTGCGCTTGCAGAGCTTGGACCTTGCCACATATCTGCGCCCGCTGTTCGACAGGTAGCAGGAGGCAAGGCGCGCGTTTTTCTGCGTTTTTTCGTTGACTAGAGGCAGTTGATGTGCATGTAAGCGTAGCATATGAAACACGAATAGCACGAAGCATTCGTAGTTAGGTGCCAAAGTCGCAGTGTGGCCGCAGGTGGCGATCGTATGTATTTGTGGCCACCACTGGTTTGCAGCAAAGTGAATATGGCTAATTGAGAGCGTTTGGCTGTAGCCCCAGTGGCGCAATTGGTTAGCGCACGGTACTTATAAGGCAGTAGCCGTGAGCAATGCCGGGGTTGTAATTCGAGCCTCACCTGGGGCATACTTTTATGTCGTAACAGCTGACAGCATCTGGAGGCTAGATTTCAGATGTATCAGCTACGCCAACAAGTTTAATGTGCATTATATGCGGTAGGTGCGTCTTCCTCGGTAGTATAGTGGTTAGTATCCCCGCCTGTCACGCGGGAGACCGGGGTTCGATTCCCCGCCGGGGAGGCGCGACTTTTATCTCACAAATCTGCTCGAGTGTTGCGCGTGTGGGGTGGAAGAGCATTAACTTTGCCATTAACTTGCTGCAAAATGCTACATCGTAGGAAGTAGTTCTCGCATTCCTCACACTTTCTAATTATGGGGTTCGCTGTTAATGCC
This sequence comes from Schistocerca gregaria, assembly GCF_023897955.1. Classification (NCBI taxonomy): domain Eukaryota; kingdom Metazoa; phylum Arthropoda; class Insecta; order Orthoptera; family Acrididae; genus Schistocerca; species Schistocerca gregaria. The sequence goes on from NC_064927.1 coordinate 111,043,374, forward strand.
GACTCTCCACGCGTAGTAATCGATCTCGACACAATCAGCAAAAGATATAATTTTAGCAGAGCGTGGTTTCGATCCACGGACCTCTGGGTTATGGGCCCAGCACGCTTCCACTGCGCCACTCTGCTGTGTGGGGGTGTTCTAGCTCTTCGTCACATCACGTGGGACACTTGGACAGTGTTGTCTGCGTGGCTTTCACACGCGTACATTTAATTGCGCAACATCTCCTACAGCTCTCAGCTTGACTTGTCTCGACTTTGCTCGACTGACGCTACGCTGACGCTTGCAGGCAGCGGCATTTACCACCATCACCTCGACATGCAGCTGCGAGATGCACAGGAATAACACTGCACTCCTCGATGCGGCGACATACGAAATCCACTGCCGAGCTGCGCGTTGGCAACTAACAAAATGCCGACCGTGCCAGGATCAGAAGCTGGAATCTTCCGATCCGTTGTCAGACGCGTTATCCCTTGCGCCATAGGGCCACGGACTGTGTCTCGTTCTACGAGACAAGTGCACCTCTCTAAGAAACGTGTTCTTCAGGGCTCTGCAAGCTCCCAAGGAAGGCACTTCTCGTCCAGCGGCGTGGTCGCGGTGCGCTTGCAGAGCTTGGACCTTGCCACATATCTGCGCCCGCTGTTCGACAGGTAGCAGGAGGCAAGGCGCGCGTTTTTCTGCGTTTTTTCGTTGACTAGAGGCAGTTGATGTGCATGTAAGCGTAGCATATGAAACACGAATAGCACGAAGCATTCGTAGTTAGGTGCCAAAGTCGCAGTGTGGCCGCAGGTGGCGATCGTATGTATTTGTGGCCACCACTGGTTTGCAGCAAAGTGAATATGGCTAATTGAGAGCGTTTGGCTGTAGCCCCAGTGGCGCAATTGGTTAGCGCACGGTACTTATAAGGCAGTAGCCGTGAGCAATGCCGGGGTTGTAATTCGAGCCTCACCTGGGGCATACTTTTATGTCGTAACAGCTGACAGCATCTGGAGGCTAGATTTCAGATGTATCAGCTACGCCAACAAGTTTAATGTGCATTATATGCGGTAGGTGCGTCTTCCTCGGTAGTATAGTGGTTAGTATCCCCGCCTGTCACGCGGGAGACCGGGGTTCGATTCCCCGCCGGGGAGGCGCGACTTTTATCTCACAAATCTGCTCGAGTGTTGCGCGTGTGGGGTGGAAGAGCATTAACTTTGCCATTAACTTGCTGCAAAATGCTACATCGTAGGAAGTAGTTCTCGCATTCCTCACACTTTCTAATTATGGGGTTCGCTGTTAATGCCGACTCTCCACGCGTAGTAATCGATCTCGACACAATCAGCAAAAGATATAATTTTAGCAGAGCGTGGTTTCGATCCACGGACCTCTGGGTTATGGGCCCAGCACGCTTCCACTGCGCCACTCTGCTGTGTGGGGGTGTTCTAGCTCTTCGTCACATCACGTGGGACACTTGGACAGTGTTGTCTGCGTGGCTTTCACACGCGTACATTTAATTGCGCAACATCTCCTACAGCTCTCAGCTTGACTTGTCTCGACTTTGCTCGACTGACGCTACGCTGACGCTTGCAGGCAGCGGCATTTACCACCATCACCTCGACATGCAGCTGCGAGATGCACAGGAATAACACTGCACTCCTCGATGCGGCGACATACGAAATCCACTGCCGAGCTGCGCGTTGGCAACTAACAAAATGCCGACCGTGCCAGGATCAGAAGCTGGAATCTTCCGATCCGTTGTCAGACGCGTTATCCCTTGCGCCATAGGGCCACGGACTGTGTCTCGTTCTACGAGACAAGTGCACCTCTCTAAGAAACGTGTTCTTCAGGGCTCTGCAAGCTCCCAAGGAAGGCACTTCTCGTCCAGCGGCGTGGTCGCGGTGCGCTTGCAGAGCTTGGACCTTGCCACATATCTGCGCCCGCTGTTCGACAGGTAGCAGGAGGCAAGGCGCGCGTTTTTCTGCGTTTTTTCGTTGACTAGAGGCAGTTGATGTGCATGTAAGCGTAGCATATGAAACACGAATAGCACGAAGCATTCGTAGTTAGGTGCCAAAGTCGCAGTGTGGCCGCAGGTGGCGATCGTATGTATTTGTGGCCACCACTGGTTTGCAGCAAAGTGAATATGGCTAATTGAGAGCGTTTGGCTGTAGCCCCAGTGGCGCAATTGGTTAGCGCACGGTACTTATAAGGCAGTAGCCGTGAGCAATGCCGGGGTTGTGAGTTCGAGCCTCACCTGGGGCATACTTTTATGTCGTAACAGCTGATAGCATCTGGAGGCTAGATTTCAGATGTATCAGCTACGCCAACAAGTTTAATGTGCATTATATGCGGTAGGTGCGTCTTCCTCGGTAGTATAGTGGTTAGTATCCCCGCCTGTCACGCGGGAGACCGGGGTTCGATTCCCCGCCGGGGAGGCGCGACTTTTATCTCACAAATCTGCTCGAGTGTTGCGCGTGTGGGGTGGAAGAGCATTAACTTTGCCATTAACTTGCTGCAAAATGCTACATCGTAGGAAGTAGTTCTCGCATTCCTCACACTTTCTAATTATGGGGTTCGCTGTTAATGCCGACTCTCCACGCGTAGTAATCGATCTCGACACAATCAGCAAAAGATATAATTTTAGCAGAGCGTGGTTTCGATCCACGGACCTCTGGGTTATGGGCCCAGCACGCTTCCACTGCGCCACTCTGCTGTGTGGGGGTGTTCTAGCTCTTCGTCACATCACGTGGGACACTTGGACAGTGTTGTCTGCGTGGCTTTCACACGCGTACATTTAATTGCGCAACATCTCCTACAGCTCTCAGCTTGACTTGTCTCGACTTTGCTCGACTGACGCTACGCTGACGCTTGCAGGCAGCGGCATTTACCACCATCACCTCGACATGCAGCTGCGAGATGCACAGGAATAACACTGCACTCCTCGATGCGGCGACATACGAAATCCACTGCCGAGCTGCGCGTTGGCAACTAACAAAATGCCGACCGTGCCAGGATCAGAAGCTGGAATCTTCCGATCCGTTGTCAGACGCGTTATCCCTTGCGCCATAGGGCCACGGACTGTGTCTCGTTCTACGAGACAAGTGCACCTCTCTAAGAAACGTGTTCTTCAGGGCTCTGCAAGCTCCCAAGGAAGGCACTTCTCGTCCAGCGGCGTGGTCGCGGTGCGCTTGCAGAGCTTGGACCTTGCCACATATCTGCGCCCGCTGTTCGACAGGTAGCAGGAGGCAAGGCGCGCGTTTTTCTGCGTTTTTTCGTTGACTAGAGGCAGTTGATGTGCATGTAAGCGTAGCATATGAAACACGAATAGCACGAAGCATTCGTAGTTAGGTGCCAAAGTCGCAGTGTGGCCGCAGGTGGCGATCGTATGTATTTGTGGCCACCACTGGTTTGCAGCAAAGTGAATATGGCTAATTGAGAGCGTTTGGCTGTAGCCCCAGTGGCGCAATTGGTTAGCGCACGGTACTTATAAGGCAGTAGCCGTGAGCAATGCCGGGGTTGTAATTCGAGCCTCACCTGGGGCATACTTTTATGTCGTAACAGCTGACAGCATCTGGAGGCTAGATTTCAGATGTATCAGCTACGCCAACAAGTTTAATGTGCATTATATGCGGTAGGTGCGTCTTCCTCGGTAGTATAGTGGTTAGTATCCCCGCCTGTCACGCGGGAGACCGGGGTTCGATTCCCCGCCGGGGAGGCGCGACTTTTATCTCACAAATCTGCTCGAGTGTTGCGCGTGTGGGGTGGAAGAGCATTAACTTTGCCATTAACTTGCTGCAAAATGCTACATCGTAGGAAGTAGTTCTCGCATTCCTCACACTTTCTAATTATGGGGTTCGCTGTTAATGCCGACTCTCCACGCGTAGTAATCGATCTCGACACAATCAGCAAAAGATATAATTTTAGCAGAGCGTGGTTTCGATCCACGGACCTCTGGGTTATGGGCCCAGCACGCTTCCACTGCGCCACTCTGCTGTGTGGGGGTGTTCTAGCTCTTCGTCACATCACGTGGGACACTTGGACAGTGTTGTCTGCGTGGCTTTCACACGCGTACATTTAATTGCGCAACATCTCCTACAGCTCTCAGCTTGACTTGTCTCGACTTTGCTCGACTGACGCTACGCTGACGCTTGCAGGCAGCGGCATTTACCACCATCACCTCGACATGCAGCTGCGAGATGCACAGGAATAACACTGCACTCCTCGATGCGGCGACATACGAAATCCACTGCCGAGCTGCGCGTTGGCAACTAACAAAATGCCGACCGTGCCAGGATCAGAAGCTGGAATCTTCCGATCCGTTGTCAGACGCGTTATCCCTTGCGCCATAGGGCCACGGACTGTGTCTCGTTCTACGAGACAAGTGCACCTCTCTAAGAAACGTGTTCTTCAGGGCTCTGCAAGCTCCCAAGGAAGGCACTTCTCGTCCAGCGGCGTGGTCGCGGTGCGCTTGCAGAGCTTGGACCTTGCCACATATCTGCGCCCGCTGTTCGACAGGTAGCAGGAGGCAAGGCGCGCGTTTTTCTGCGTTTTTTCGTTGACTAGAGGCAGTTGATGTGCATGTAAGCGTAGCATATGAAACACGAATAGCACGAAGCATTCGTAGTTAGGTGCCAAAGTCGCAGTGTGGCCGCAGGTGGCGATCGTATGTATTTGTGGCCACCACTGGTTTGCAGCAAAGTGAATATGGCTAATTGAGAGCGTTTGGCTGTAGCCCCAGTGGCGCAATTGGTTAGCGCACGGTACTTATAAGGCAGTAGCCGTGAGCAATGCCGGGGTTGTAATTCGAGCCTCACCTGGGGCATACTTTTATGTCGTAACAGCTGACAGCATCTGGAGGCTAGATTTCAGATGTATCAGCTACGCCAACAAGTTTAATGTGCATTATATGCGGTAGGTGCGTCTTCCTCGGTAGTATAGTGGTTAGTATCCCCGCCTGTCACGCGGGAGACCGGGGTTCGATTCCCCGCCGGGGAGGCGCGACTTTTATCTCACAAATCTGCTCGAGTGTTGCGCGTGTGGGGTGGAAGAGCATTAACTTTGCCATTAACTTGCTGCAAAATGCTACATCGTAGGAAGTAGTTCTCGCATTCCTCACACTTTCTAATTATGGGGTTCGCTGTTAATGCCGACTCTCCACGCGTAGTAATCGATCTCGACACAATCAGCAAAAGATATAATTTTAGCAGAGCGTGGTTTCGATCCACGGACCTCTGGGTTATGGGCCCAGCACGCTTCCACTGCGCCACTCTGCTGTGTGGGGGTGTTGTAGCTCTTCGTCACATCACGTGGGACACTTGGACAGTGTTGTCTGCGTGGCTTTCACACGCGTACATTTAATTGCGCAACATCTCCTACAGCTCTCAGCTTGACTTGTCTCGACTTTGCTCGACTGACGCTACGCTGACGCTTGCAGGCAGCGGCATTTACCACCATCACCTCGACATGCAGCTGCGAGATGCACAGGAATAACACTGCACTCCTCGATGCGGCGACATACGAAATCCACTGCCGAGCTGCGCGTTGGCAACTAACAAAATGCCGACCGTGCCAGGATCAGAAGCTGGAATCTTCCGATCCGTTGTCAGACGCGTTATCCCTTGCGCCATAGGGCCACGGACTGTGTCTCGTTCTACGAGACAAGTGCACCTCTCTAAGAAACGTGTTCTTCAGGGCTCTGCAAGCTCCCAAGGAAGGCACTTCTCGTCCAGCGGCGTGGTCGCGGTGCGCTTGCAGAGCTTGGACCTTGCCACATATCTGCGCCCGCTGTTCGACAGGTAGCAGGAGGCAAGGCGCGCGTTTTTCTGCGTTTTTTCGTTGACTAGAGGCAGTTGATGTGCATGTAAGCGTAGCATATGAAACACGAATAGCACGAAGCATTCGTAGTTAGGTGCCAAAGTCGCAGTGTGGCCGCAGGTGGCGATCGTATGTATTTGTGGCCACCACTGGTTTGCAGCAAAGTGAATATGGCTAATTGAGAGCGTTTGGCTGTAGCCCCAGTGGCGCAATTGGTTAGCGCACGGTACTTATAAGGCAGTAGCCGTGAGCAATGCCGGGGTTGTAATTCGAGCCTCACCTGGGGCATACTTTTATGTCGTAACAGCTGACAGCATCTGGAGGCTAGATTTCAGATGTATCAGCTACGCCAACAAGTTTAATGTGCATTATATGCGGTAGGTGCGTCTTCCTCGGTAGTATAGTGGTTAGTATCCCCGCCTGTCACGCGGGAGACCGGGGTTCGATTCCCCGCCGGGGAGGCGCGACTTTTATCTCACAAATCTGCTCGAGTGTTGCGCGTGTGGGGTGGAAGAGCATTAACTTTGCCATTAACTTGCTGCAAAATGCTACATCGTAGGAAGTAGTTCTCGCATTCCTCACACTTTCTAATTATGGGGTTCGCTGTTAATGCCGACTCTCCACGCGTAGTAATCGATCTCGACACAATCAGCAAAAGATATAATTTTAGCAGAGCGTGGTTTCGATCCACGGACCTCTGGGTTATGGGCCCAGCACGCTTCCACTGCGCCACTCTGCTGTGTGGGGGTGTTCTAGCTCTTCGTCACATCACGTGGGACACTTGGACAGTGTTGTCTGCGTGGCTTTCACACGCGTACATTTAATTGCGCAACATCTCCTACAGCTCTCAGCTTGACTTGTCTCGACTTTGCTCGACTGACGCTACGCTGACGCTTGCAGGCAGCGGCATTTACCACCATCACCTCGACATGCAGCTGCGAGATGCACAGGAATAACACTGCACTCCTCGATGCGGCGACATACGAAATCCACTGCCGAGCTGCGCGTTGGCAACTAACAAAATGCCGACCGTGCCAGGATCAGAAGCTGGAATCTTCCGATCCGTTGTCAGACGCGTTATCCCTTGCGCCATAGGGCCACGGACTGTGTCTCGTTCTACGAGACAAGTGCACCTCTCTAAGAAACGTGTTCTTCAGGGCTCTGCAAGCTCCCAAGGAAGGCACTTCTCGTCCAGCGGCGTGGTCGCGGTGCGCTTGCAGAGCTTGGACCTTGCCACATATCTGCGCCCGCTGTTCGACAGGTAGCAGGAGGCAAGGCGCGCGTTTTTCTGCGTTTTTTCGTTGACTAGAGGCAGTTGATGTGCATGTAAGCGTAGCATATGAAACACGAATAGCACGAAGCATTCGTAGTTAGGTGCCAAAGTCGCAGTGTGGCCGCAGGTGGCGATCGTATGTATTTGTGGCCACCACTGGTTTGCAGCAAAGTGAATATGGCTAATTGAGAGCGTTTGGCTGTAGCCCCAGTGGCGCAATTGGTTAGCGCACGGTACTTATAAGGCAGTAGCCGTGAGCAATGCCGGGGTTGTAATTCGAGCCTCACCTGGGGCATACTTTTATGTCGTAACAGCTGACAGCATCTGGAGGCTAGATTTCAGATGTATCAGCTACGCCAACAAGTTTAATGTGCATTATATGCGGTAGGTGCGTCTTCCTCGGTAGTATAGTGGTTAGTATCCCCGCCTGTCACGCGGGAGACCGGGGTTCGATTCCCCGCCGGGGAGGCGCGACTTTTATCTCACAAATCTGCTCGAGTGTTGCGCGTGTGGGGTGGAAGAGCATTAACTTTGCCATTAACTTGCTGCAAAATGCTACATCGTAGGAAGTAGTTCTCGCATTCCTCACACTTTCTAATTATGGGGTTCGCTGTTAATGCCGACTCTCCACGCGTAGTAATCGATCTCGACACAATCAGCAAAAGATATAATTTTAGCAGAGCGTGGTTTCGATCCACTGACCTCTGGGTTATGGGCCCAGCACGCTTCCACTGCGCCACGCTGCTGTGTGGGGGTGTTCTAGCTCTTCGTCACATCACGTGGGACACTTGGACAGTGTTGTCTGCGTGGCTTTCACACGCGTACATTTAATTGCGCAACATCTCCTACAGCTCTCAGCTTGACTTGTCTCGACTTTGCTCGACTGACGCTACGCTGACGCTTGCAGGCAGCGGCATTTACCACCATCACCTCGACATGCAGCTGCGAGATGCACAGGAATAACACTGCACTCCTCGATGCGGCGACATACGAAATCCACTGCCGAGCTGCGCGTTGGCAACTAACAAAATGCCGACCGTGCCAGGATCAGAAGCTGGAATCTTCCGATCCGTTGTCAGACGCGTTATCCCTTGCGCCATAGGGCCACGGACTGTGTCTCGTTCTACGAGACAAGTGCACCTCTCTAAGAAACGTGTTCTTCAGGGCTCTGCAAGCTCCCAAGGAAGGCACTTCTCGTCCAGCGGCGTGGTCGCGGTGCGCTTGCAGAGCTTGGACCTTGCCACATATCTGCGCCCGCTGTTCGACAGGTAGCAGGAGGCAAGGCGCGCGTTTTTCTGCGTTTTTTCGTTGACTAGAGGCAGTTGATGTGCATGTAAGCGTAGCATATGAAACACGAATAGCACGAAGCATTCGTAGTTAGGTGCCAAAGTCGCAGTGTGGCCGCAGGTGGCGATCGTATGTATTTGTGGCCACCACTGGTTTGCAGCAAAGTGAATATGGCTAATTGAGAGCGTTTGGCTGTAGCCCCAGTGGCGCAATTGGTTAGCGCACGGTACTTATAAGGCAGTAGCCGTGAGCAATGCCGGGGTTGTAATTCGAGCCTCACCTGGGGCATACTTTTATGTCGTAACAGCTGACAGCATCTGGAGGCTAGATTTCAGATGTATCAGCTACGCCAACAAGTTTAATGTGCATTATATGCGGTAGGTGCGTCTTCCTCGGTAGTATAGTGGTTAGTATCCCCGCCTGTCACGCGGGAGACCGGGGTTCGATTCCCCGCCGGGGAGGCGCGACTTTTATCTCACAAATCTGCTCGAGTGTTGCGCGTGTGGGGTGGAAGAGCATTAACTTTGCCATTAACTTGCTGCAAAATGCTACATCGTAGGAAGTAGTTCTCGCATTCCTCACACTTTCTAATTATGGGGTTCGCTGTTAATGCCGACTCTCCACGCGTAGTAATCGATCTCGACACAATCAGCAAAAGATATAATTTTAGCAGAGCGTGGTTTCGATCCACGGACCTCTGGGTTATGGGCCCAGCACGCTTCCACTGCGCCACGCTGCTGTGTGGGGGTGTTCTAGCTCTTCGTCACATCACGTGGGACACTTGGACAGTGTTGTCTGCGTGGCTTTCACACGCGTACATTTAATTGCGCAACATCTCCTACAGCTCTCAGCTTGACTTGTCTCGACTTTGCTCGACTGACGCTACGCTGACGCTTGCAGGCAGCGGCATTTACCACCATCACCTCGACATGCAGCTGCGAGATGCACAGGAATAACACTGCACTCCTCGATGCGGCGACATACGAAATCCACTGCCGAGCTGCGCGTTGGCAACTAACAAAATGCCGACCGTGCCAGGATCAGAAGCTGGAATCTTCCGATCCGTTGTCAGACGCGTTATCCCTTGCGCCATAGGGCCACGGACTGTGTCTCGTTCTACGAGACAAGTGCACCTCTCTAAGAAACGTGTTCTTCAGGGCTCTGCAAGCTCCCAAGGAAGGCACTTCTCGTCCAGCGGCGTGGTCGCGGTGCGCTTGCAGAGCTTGGACCTTGCCACATATCTGCGCCCGCTGTTCGACAGGTAGCAGGAGGCAAGGCGCGCGTTTTTCTGCGTTTTTTCGTTGACTAGAGGCAGTTGATGTGCATGTAAGCGTAGCATATGAAACACGAATAGCACGAAGCATTCGTAGTTAGGTGCCAAAGTCGCAGTGTGGCCGCAGGTGGCGATCGTATGTATTTGTGGCCACCACTGGTTTGCAGCAAAGTGAATATGGCTAATTGAGAGCGTTTGGCTGTAGCCCCAGTGGCGCAATTGGTTAGCGCACGGTACTTATAAGGCAGTAGCCGTGAGCAATGCCGGGGTTGTAATTCGAGCCTCACCTGGGGCATACTTTTATGTCGTAACAGCTGACAGCATCTGGAGGCTAGATTTCAGATGTATCAGCTTCGCCAACAAGATTAATGTACATTATATGTTGTAGGTGCGTCTTCCTCGGTAGTATAGTGGTTAGTATCCCCGCCTGTCACGCGGAACCCTGGGGTTCGATTCCCCGCTGCGGAGGAGCGATTTTTATCTCACAAATCTGCTCGAGTGTTGCGCATGTGGTGTGGAAGAGCATTAACTTTGCCATTAACTTGCTGCAAAATGCTACATCGTAGGAAGTAGTTCTCGCATTCCTGAGACTTCGGAATTATGGGGTTTGCTGTTAAAGCCGACTCTCCACGCGTAGTAATCTATCTCGACACAATCAGGAAAAGATATAATTATAGCAGAGCGTGGTTTCGATCCACGGACCTCTGGGTTATGGGTCCAGCACGCTTCCTCTGCACCACTCTGCTGTGTGGGGGTGTTCTAGCTCTTCGTCACATCACGTGGGACACTTGGACAGTGTTGTCTGCGTGGCTTTCACACGCGTACATTTAATTGCGCAACGTCTACTACACCTCTCAGCTTGACTTGTCTCGACTTTGCTCGACTGACGCTACTATGACGCTTGCAGGCAGCGGCATTTACCACCATCACCTCGACATGCAGCTGCGCTATGTACAGGAATAACACTGCACTCCTCGATGCGGCGACATACGAAATCCACTGCCGAGCTGCGCATTGGCAACTAACAAAATGCCGACCCTGCCAGGATTAGAAGCTGGAATTTTCCGATCCGTAGTCAGACGCGTTATCCCTTGCGCCACAGGGTCACGGACTGTGTCTCGTTCTACGAGACAAGTGCACCTCTCTAAGAAACGTGTTCTCCAGGGCTCAGCAATCTCCCAAGGAAGGCACCTCTCGTCTAGCTGCGTGGTCGCGGTGCGCTTGCAGAGCTTGGACCTTGCCACATATCTGCGCCCGCTGTTCGACAGGTAGCAGGAGGCAAGGCGCGCGTTTTTTTGCATTTTTTCGTTGACTAGAGGCAGTTGATGTGCATGTAAGTGTAGCATATGAAACACGAATAGCACGAAGCATTCGTAGTTAGGTGCCAAAGTCGCTGTGTGGCCGCAGGTGGCGATCGTATGTTTTTGTGGCCACCACTGGTTTGCAGCAAAATGAATATGGCTAACTGAGAGCGTTTGGCTGTAGCTCCAGTGGCATTCCCTAGCAGGCAGCTGTGCGGTGCGGACGTATTGAGCGGCTGGTCGAGTTTACTTTGTCGCTGCCGGCGGCGGTCGCTGTGTATGGTGAGTGCCCGATTACAGCGTTAACACTAACCTCGGTAATGAATACTCGAACCCAATCATGAATCAGTCAGAACGGAAAGACACTCTTAATTTAACATTCGAACCGAAATTTGCTAGACCAAAATACTTTGAGGTAGAATTATTTGTTCGAGATGTTATGAAGTTAACTCTTGTCGATTTAATTGCCATACACTTATCGCTCAGTAATAGTACCGTCTACTTGAAATTGGTGACGCCTGAATGATGCGAGCAAGTTGTTGAGTCTTGTGGCAGATCTCTTTCGTTTAAACATTCAGACGGGAACGTTGGCGACGTACAAATAACGCAGGCAGGCCTGGGGTTGCGAATCATTAGAATATTTGAATTGCCTTTCGAAGTAACTGCCGAGCATATTAACTCCAAACTACGGGAATATGGATCGGTAGTAAACAACGTTGCTGGGAAATGGTCAGGTCAACATATATTCCCAGTATTAAACGGTGAGCAGCAAGTGAGAATCGAGTTGCTGAAGCATATTCCATCTTACATCATTATAACTGGATACAGGGCCATAGTAATTTATGACGGGCAACCACGGACATGCTCGGGATGTGGATCTACAGCACACGTCCGTGCACAGTGTATTCGAAGGCGCGTAGCGCAGAGCCCGACTTGCGAGTGTGAGCAGTCTGGCTCAAGTTCTACGTTGCCGATCACTTACGTAGCCGCCCCCCCCCCCCCCCCCCCCCCCCCTTGTAAACACCGCTCCAGGGCTCAGCGTCGATTTTACCCTAGATGCGTACACTGATCACAAAGTGGAGATCATACCAATGGAGGCTAGTAATGTACCGGAAACCCGCGGTGCTTCCTTACAGGAAGTTAAGGAGGGAAATAAGGAGACGCAGGGTGGCAGTGTTGTCTCCGGACAGCCGCAAGTGGCGGAAGTTTTTCCCGTGGACGCAGACTGTGCCACTCATGAGAACACTGCTCAAAACTCCAAGTGCCCTTCCCCGAAAAGGTAGAAGAATCGCGCAACAGGGTGCCGACACAACAGCGCAACTGCTGCGCGAGAAGGCCAACCAGGTGCGTCAGAAGCTGACCGAGGTGATGTCTCAGGTTTCCACTGCAACTCCCCAGACGTCCAAAAACTCCCGTACTGACGACTCAGAGGCTGTCTCCAACAACAGACTCTCCCCATCACAGACGAAGATTATGTCAGTAGATACAGAAGGTACAGGTGGCCACCTGCCAGATAGCAGTGCAGATCCGCGTGTAGTTCACCATCCGCGTAACTGGGCGGACGACGGCGAAGAATGCTCTCACGACAACGATGTGACCGAAGTACAGGGACAACACCGAGAAAAAGTGTCAGAAGTCCGGGAAACGGAATCGCAAGGGCAACGGAAGACTGAAACTAATGTTACGGCGGTGGATGCCGACCCCGACTTCTTTTAATTCATGCCCCTCCGTCATCACTAAGGGAGCGGCTCAACGCCACGCATACCTCTCCCATCATGCCACCTTTACAGGCATACCGTGTTGCCACGGTCAACATCGACAAGATCAGCAGCACGACAAACCTGAAGAATCTTACGGACTTCTTACATGCAGCTCATATCGACATTGCGCTGTTGCAAGAGGTCGCCGATATTGATCTGGAACGTATCACAGGTTACAATGCGTTAATCAATCCGGAACTTGGCAGTGAACTCGGAACCGCCCTTTTGACCAAAGGAGGCATCACCGTAGCCAATGTCGACAGACTGCCAAACAGCATAGGTATCGCGGGGACGATCCACAACACCAGATTCATAAATGTTTACGCCCCTTCTGGAACGGGAAAAAAGCGTCAGAGATTGGAGTGTTTTAAGGAGGAGATCGTGCCACTTTTTACAACCCCCACAGGCCAAGTAATATTTGCAGGTGATTTTAAAGGTGTACTAAAACCAAAAGACCATAGGCCAAATTTTAACACTTCCATAGAACTTCTGGACATTTTTAGAGTCTTAAACCTACTCGGCACGTGGGAACTTAAACACGGCGACACGCCCGGTTTTACTCACGTCACCAGCCATTCTGCCAGCCGCACTGACAGAATTTATGCAACTTCCAATTTACGGCACAATATTTTGCAAGTGGAGAGATGGCCACTTATATTCTCTGACCATGTAGCACATATATGTACCATAAATATGGAAAAACAGGGTATGTATAGAGCAAGAGGCCTGTGCAAACTGAATGTTACCCATTTATCAGATCCAGGGTGCCACGCCGTCTTCCAACACACATGGGCAGATTGTGAAAGGAAATTTCCACTGTACAATTCAGCTTTCTGGTGGTGGATAAAATGTGCAAAGCCAGGTCTAATAAAAGCGATCACTGCTGGCAAAAATGCGAACTGGCATACGGCAACATAGCCTGCGAACTGTAAATGTCATTCAAAGAGTGTCTTTAGTTAATACCTACAAAATTTCCAAAGTAAATTACGTTGCCCAAGTACTGCCATTACTAAAGACTATAGCACAACATGCTTGGCCACTTTGTTACCAGGGGTCAGATATTTAAAGTAAAGTATGAAACCCTTCACCCCCCCCCCCCCCCCCAGTTTGGAAGGGAGGCCCCAATTTGACAGATGTCTACCTCAAAGCAAAAGCCTTGTATGTTAGTCAAACATACAAACAGTGGCACAGATCACCTAACACACTGACGGCTCACATTTTGAATGAAATAGTGCCTCCCAATCTGGACCCACCTGTAGATGTAAAACACATTCTGAACTCGCTCTGTCACTTAAGGTATTTCATCTTAGAACTTAGCTACATACAAAGAAGAAAACCAGAGGCAGACCGACACAAAGTCAAAGCAATTTACACCACAATGACGGAAAGTAAACCAAACCACGCAATATAGTGGAGGAGAAATGTAGTGGTTATAACTGGAAACAAGTCTGGGAGAACGTTCACGAACCGCATCTTTCATCTACAGTGCGCTCAACTTGGCACATGGCAGTCAATAGGAAATTACCGACTAATTCGAGGTTACACGAGATTCACCTGGCTGAAATACTGAATTGTATCAGATGTCACTTAGTCGACACAGACTAGCATAGATTTACTTGAGACGCTGTACAAGACATATGGACCCTTTGCACACAGAAACTCGCAAGCATAATGCGAACATCACCAAGAACGATAACACCGACACGCCTACTCAACCCTGACGAAGTTCCCTATCCCAATACAATGCAGTCAATTGGCTAAAGGGCCAGACTGTATACTACATCCTATCCGAGAAAGAGAAGGGTAAAGACGAATATTGGATACATTTAACGATGGAACACCAGACACTGATACGAACGAAATATAGCGAAAACTATGCTTGTTTTTTTTTATTAAGAACGTTGACATAGAGTTACTATATTGCAAGCATCTTTACTTTATCACTTCCTTTAATCTCTTTACTAGTTTATTTCATATAATTTGCCATACTAATGGGGAGACATTTTTATTCTTTAATTTACTTTATGTTAGAAAACCAAAAAGGTTTCCTGGTAGGATGTCATGGAGACTTCGCTGGCCGGGGCTTCGGAGTTCAGAGAAACTGAAACAGAAATAACACTTGAGATATGGACAAAAAAACGAATGTTCGACAACCGGACACATTAGCAATAGCTATTCACCGAGAATACAAACTCTGAAGCCACCAGTCTGCAGATAGTTTTAGGAGAGAATCTCACTGTCCGAGATGCAGATAATGTTGCGGTTCTGTTACGCCACCACAGGGATGTTGACACAGTTAAAACAGTGATTGACACCTATGCACAGGCGTCAGGAGATTCTAGACGGACGCTGCATTAGTGTCTTAAAGGGAGTACTGTTGTTCAAAACGTCGGTGGAGGTATGAACAATAATATCCTTTTGATGTGATAGGAGGCCCCCATCTCCCGTCCTCAAACCATCAATAAGCATGCGCCTGCGACGTGACTGATGCCGAATCAATTGATACATGCTCGCTCGTTCTGCTGCAACAACAGCGTGAAAGGAAGTGCTCCATTGCAGCAAGGCCCTGGACGTGCGGGATATATCCTATTTCGGTCTAAGCAACAGACCTTCCAACTGATACATCTGAAATCTAGTCTCCTGATTTCCTGATGCTGTCAGCCCGTCACTTGCACTCGCCAAAATTGCCTTCATCGGTTAGCTTCAGTACCTGTAATTATAATGAACGAAATGTCTCCTCATTAGACGAAATAACAGGATAATTCAGTCAACTAAACTGTCAGTTTTTTTTTTGGGGGGGGGGGGGGGGGGGGAGGGAGGAGGTCTGATCACCTGCCACCCTACCTAAAACCTCTTTCCACATCACCTTAGCCAGCTTCATACTGACCCACAACTTCTTCACTTTTGAAGGCCAGACATACCAATAATTAAAGGGAACAGCCATGGGAACCAGGATGGCCCCCTCGTATGCAAACCTATTTATGGGTCGCTTAGAGGAAGCCTTCTTGGTTACCCAAGCCTGCCAACCCAAAGTTTGGTACAGATTTATTGATGACATCTTCATGATCTGAACTCACAGTGAACAACTCCAGAATTTCCTCTCCAACCTCAACTCCTTTGGTTCCATCAGATTCACCTGGTCTTACTACAAATCCCATGCCACTTTCCTTGGCGTTGACCTCCATCTGTCCAATGTCCAGCTGCACACATCTGTCCACATCAAACCCACCAACAAGCAACAGTAGCTCCATTATGACAGCTGCCACCCATTCCATATCAAACGGTCCCTTCCCTACAGCCTAGGCCTTCGTGGCTAATGAATCTGCACCAGTCCTGAATCCCTGAACCATTACACCAACAACCTGAAAAAAAGCTTTCGCATCCTGCAACTACCCTCCCAACCTGGTACAGAAGAAAATAATCAGAGCCACTTCCTCATCCCCTCAAACCCAGAAACTCTCACAAGAACCCCAAAAGTGCCCCACTTGTGACAGGATACTTCCTGGGACTGGATCAGACTCTGAATGTGGCTCTCCAGCAGCGATACGACTTCCTAAAATCCTGCCCCGAAATAAGATCCATCCTTCATGAAATCCTCCCCACTCCACCAAGAGTGTCTTTCCACCATCTACCTTACCTTCGTAACCTCTTGGTACATCCCTATGATATCCCCAAACCACCTTCCCTATCCTCTGGATCCTACCTTTGTAACCACCCCCGGTGTAAAAAAACCTGTCCTATGCACCCTCCCACCCACACCTACTCCAGTCCTGTAACCCGGAAGGTGTACACAATCAAAGACAAAGCCACGTGTGAAAGCACCCACGTCATTTACCAACTGACCTGCCTACACTGTGACGCTTTCTATGTGGGAATGACCAGCAACAAACTCTCCATTCACATGAATGGACACAGGCAGACAGTGTTTGTTGGTAATGAGGATCACCCTGTGGCTAAACATGCCTTGGTGCACGGCCAGCACATCTTGGCACAGTGTTACACCGTCCAGGTTATCTGGATACTTCCCACCAACACCAATCTATCCGAACTCCGGAAATGGGAACTTGTCCTTCAATATATCCTCTCTTCTTGTAATCCACCAGGCCTCAATCTCCACTAATTTCAAGTTGCTGCCACTCATACCTCACCTGTCATTCAACATCATCTTTGCCTCTACACTTCCGCCTTGACTGACATCTCTGCCCAAACTCTTTGCCTTTAAATAAGTCTGCTTGTGTCTGTATATGTATGGATGGATATGTGTATGTGTGTGCGAGTATATACCTACCCTTTTTTCCCCCTAAGGTAAGTCTTTCCGCTCCCGGGACTGGAATGACTCCTTACCCTCTCCCTTAAAACCCACATCCTTTTGTCTTTCCCTCTCCTTCCCTCTTTCCTGAAGAAGCCACCATCGGTTGCGAAAGCTAAAAATTCTGTGTGTGTGTTTTATTTATTGTGCCTATCTACCAGCGCTTTCCCGCTTGGTAAGTCTTGGAATCTTTGTTTTTAATATATATAGGGGGAAAGCGCCGGTATAGGCACAATAGGCGCTATATATATATGGGGAAACATTCCATGTGGGAAAAATATATCTAAAAAAACAAAGATGATGGAACTTACCAAACAAAAGCGTTGGCATGTAGACACACAAACAAACACAACACACACACAATATTCAAACTTTTGCAACCAATGGTTGCTTCATCTTTCCTTTGAGTAACAATTCTCTGTCCTCTCTTGCACAATCTTTTGCTTACTTTTTTCTCTGCTCTTTTCTTACCTTACTTTATTATTTATACATGAGCATTTATTCGTTGTTTTAGTCAGCTTTACTAATATTTAGGAATTGTGAGGGCTCTTTTTCTTTTGTTTATGTCCTTTTTCAATTGAAAACTTCAGGTGCTTATGACACATGAGGAATCTATTTTCTATTCTTATATTTTTGTACTACCTTTTTCCTGGTATGTACTATTATCATTATTTGTAGCTTGGAGAAACTCTGGGTGAAAAGAAAGTGTTCTTTTGACACTCATTTACTTCCACAAAACATAATAATGCTAGTTGTTCATAGAATTTACACTTTGCAGAATAATTCCTATAAAATTTGTGACTTTTGTCATGAAACTGTCCCCTTCTCCTAGGATAAGCACCTATTCCTTGCTTGTGGGTTGACTTTAGGAGAGCACTTCCTCTTTTCATTCTGGTAGGTATGCCCGTTACAAAACATCTGTATTTTGTAGGCCACAGATCATCCTATCTCCACATAGGTACGTCTGCCCTTTATACTTATTGATTGACAGGTACACCTCACTTATCCTTTCTGATTGCCTCATGGTGCAATACTCTAATATACATTTCAACGTATACCATAATTAAGTATCTTTTTGTAAAGATATAAATGTCTTAAAATTTGCATTCATTCTTTAATATATCATTCACTCCCTAGAGTCCTCCTCTACATATCAACTTCTATACTTTCAATAGATATTATGTCTATATATATTACTTACGTCCCACTATCCTTCAATTCATCAGAGTTTTTATTACACTGACATTGCTCACTCCTTTTCTTATTTATCCATTACTCATTACTATTTTATAGTTGTTCATTGTGTATGGGCACCTCTTCTTATGCACATTCAATGTAGAACCATCATAACTCCACATATAAGTGCGCATAGTTCCCTATGTACACACCTTTTCCCCTACAGCACCTGGCAGTTCTCACATCATGACAGGCTTTGTCTTATATAATTTAATGTTTGTACATTTGTGTATATGTGCATGTGTGTTCATGTAGTCTGACTCTTCGGCCTTTTTATCTAAAGATAAGATGTAGGTTATTAGTAACCACGAAAATAAGGAAGGACTTCAGTGATAGAAGTTTATGAATATGGAAAGAGGGAGAAGATAAACAGATTCTCAACATGAGAAGTAAGAAAGGAAAAAATAGATGTGGTTGCCAGGATCAAAAAAGAGAAAGAAGATAGCCCCTAAAGACGGGAAACCCTTCCCAGCCCCCTTCCCCAGGGTCCCTACCTCTCAGGTACTTGAGTGAGACGCCGGAGGAGGTTTGGTGTTAAATTATCTCCTTCACCATTTGAGATCCCTGAAGGAATGCCCAATTGGCACTTCTTTGCTCATTTTTATGGCCATACCTGGGTCTTGAGTTTCCCCAACCTGTTGTATATTATCCATACTCTTGTATGCTTTATCTCTTGTAAGCATTTAAAACTAACTTTAAATATGATAACTACACAAATAAAGTTCACTCAACAGTATCTTGTAGCTCTTCATACTAAGGCAATGATGGTTTTGTTTCACGCTCACCTCACATAGAATTCTGGTAGTGTAAGTGAACGGATGTGGAGGCAGGTCAGCACCAGTGAACAGCAGCTGGTGCCAGCGGCATCAGATGATGTACATTGGTTTCCAGGTCCGTGTCCCCATGACTTGGTGAGAGCTGTGTACTCTCCGCACTGGATCTTCTTGGTTGAAGCATTCTATGCATATTTTATCTTAGAAAAATATGTTGAAATCTTCTTTGTTTTATTGTTGTGAATTTTTTATGTCTTCACAATTTTTTGTTCAAATTTTGCTCCATTAGATTCTTTTAACATATTTCAATGTCTCAGAGTAAGTTTGTTGTCGTATTATGTTTGGTTGCTATGGCAACACACAACAGCTTCTTTTCTCGTTTTTGACTGAAAATTCATGTGCTTTTGGTCCTTTCACACGGGTCATGATGTTCTAACATTTTGATAACTTAAAGTGTGTTTGAGATGGTAGAAGGCTGACTGGTTGTAGAGTTTACACAGAAATTCATGAATCACTACAGTTGTAAGACATGCAGCAATTCCAACTGTTCTTGTACCATGAAGAATGCTGCTGGTAGCTGGTAGCTGAAAGGTCTTTTGGTAGACTACTCCCAACATAGATTCTGCTAAATCTGGTTTGTAAGCAATTTGCAATCCTGGTAGGACCACTGGTAAGGATGAGGAGTCTGTCTGGTGCCATACTTGACCATTCCATTACTGTCTGGGTGGTCAGCAGTTGTGTGATGATGTCGGAATTGACATAGTGTGGACAGCTCTGAGAATGATATCGACTCAAACTGCAATCCCTAGTCTGTAGTCATGAGCAAAGGGCAACCGAATCTTGCTATCCATGAGGGCAGATAGAGTCATGCTACTGTCTCTGCTGATGTGTGTGTTAGTGGCATTGCTTCGACCCATCTTGTATATCAGTCTAATACTGTCAGGAGATAACAAAAACCTTCTGATGGTGGTAGTGATCTCATGATGCCCAAGTACTGGGTGATCAAAAACTCAGTATAAATTTGAAAACTTAATAAACCATGGAATAATGTAGATAGAGAGGTAAAAATTGACACACATGCTTGGAATAACATGGAGTTTTATTAGAACAAAAAAAAGTTCACAAAATGTCTGACATATGGCACTGGACAGCAAAGCATCAGTGACTGCGCTTGACAATTGTGTATAAAAGGAGCTGTAATGAGAGAGAGAATCAGATGCACCAGGAGTCACAGCATGTTGACGTTACCTGAAAAGGCACTTTTAGTGAGGCTGTATTATCAGAATGGGAAATGTGCTAGTTCAGCATTATGATCCCGTCATCATAGGAAGGGGATTCGAATGGGTAAAGGTCCGTTGACAAATGCAGCTGTGGCGAGAATGATTTTGAAGTTCAAAGCCACGGGTTTCTTAGATGATAGACCCCGTACAGGCTGACTGAGCACAAGGCGTAATGCTGCTGAGACAGTTCAGGAAGAAATGGAGACTGTAGTGGGTTCATCTATGCATGGGGAAGTCAGCGCTCATGCAGTCGCACATCGCACTGGCATTCCATACACTACACTTTGGTTGGCACTGAGGCATACCCTCTGATGCTATTTGTACAAAATCCATGGGCATCATGAACTGTTACCTGGTGATTTAGCTAAGCGGAGGGCATTTGTGGTATGGGCGTTTCAAAAGATGGATGAAGATGACAATTGGTTGAGTAACATGTTGTGGACCGACAAAGCTCATTTCACACTCCGTGGGTCTGTAAACGCCCACAACTGCAGAATTTGGGCTACCGAAAATCCTAGAACTGTTGTGGAATCTCCATTGCATGACAAGAAAGTCATGGTATGGGTTGGATTTAGCACATCTACCATAATCAGGCCTTATTTCTTTGAGGAAATATGTGATTATGGTTTTGTAACTGCTGCCGTGATGGGTGAGAGGTACACCATGTTACAGAATCGCATCATCTCCAGCCTGGCTGATATACACTTGCTGGAAGGTACAATGTTTATGCAGGATGGTGCTCCACCCTATATTGGTCAGCCACCACCTTCATCATGCTTGGCCTCACAGGTCCCCAGACCTCAGTGCGTGTGATTATTGGCTTTGAGGTTACCTGAAGTCACAAGTGTATCGTGATCAACCAACATCTCTATGGATGCTGAATGACAACATCCGATGCCAATGCCTCACCATAACTCTGGACAAGCTTTACAGTGCTGTCCACAACATTATTCCTCGACTACAGCTATTGTTGAGGAATGATGGTGGACATATTGAGCATTTCCTGCAAAGAACATCAGCTTTGCTTTGTCTTACTTTGTTATGCTAATTATTGCTATTCTGATCAGATATTTTTTGAAATTTTGTATTTTTTTTTGGTTCTAATAAAACCCCATGTCATTCCAAGCATGTGTGTCAATTTGTACCTCTCCATCTACATTATTTCGTGATTTATTCAGTTTGCAAATTTATACTGACTTATTGATCACCTGGCATATGTGCACAAGCCAGCCTGTCATTGGTGAGAAATCTCTTAAAGATTTGTGGATGTTGCACCCGACTTTGTTAGTATGGTACCCATCTACATCAATCTTTCTTTATGCTCAGCTAAACAAACCGGTACATCAAGAGCCTCACTGTAGAGTTCACACTCAGGTGGGCCAGTCCATGAATGACTTTCACAGTCCTCAGGGGGACAAATGGGCAGGGCATGCCTTGTGACACATCACACCAAACCTCAATCCATGTTTCTACTTGCTTAAATTGCAGCCCTGAAGTGTTATCATTCCTGTAATTTTCAATTTTTTGGTCATGCATCAGGGTCCTTGCCAACTGGTCATAATCAGTGGTTTGTGATATGGCTTCCGCATTCACAAGAAACTGACAATGATGTTCTTCATTCCACAAATGTGACACAAATCTGTCACAAATTGGGTGATAAATTACAATGGCCTAATTATCATGGGGAGTAGATGTCCTTGTTCTTGCTAAATGTGAAGGTGTTAGGCTTCTGGTCAGTGTAGACTGTAAATGCTCTGCCTTCTATGTATTGGCAAAAGTATTACGCTGCCTCATATATCACATACAACTCCCTGTCATACATGCTCCATTTGATTGGCACTGCTTTATGTTTACAACAAAAAGAACTCCAAGGGCTGCCAGAGTCCACCCACTTTATGTCTGCGAGCTGATACAATTGCCTGTTGACTGACATCAACAACTACAGCTATAACACTGGATGTGTGAGCAGTATCTTGTTCCTCAGGGTGGACTGTATTTGTTCAAAAGATTTTTGAATCTCAGTGGACCATTTCAGGAGATGTCAGCTGGTTGTAGCTCTGCCTTCTATAACAGCCGCTAATGGTGTTTGCATCTTGCCTGTACCTGGTAAATGCTGTCTGCAGAAATTGACTGCTCTGAGAAACCTTCTGAGTCAATGATTGTTTGTGGGAGGACATATTTTCTCTAAGAAGGCTGTTTCGTCCTTCATAGAGTGTATCATGACTGCTAATACATCTTAGCCTAAAAATGATACTTGAATTTCTGCTGGAGTGTACATTTCGCTTATGCTGATTACAACTCTATATCTCTTTATGCACTCAATTGCTGACTCAAGGTGTTCTTCATGTTGACTTGCTTATTTTTAAAATACTAAAATGGCATCTAAATACATAAAACAACACTTTAATCCATGCAGTACCTCATCAATAATGCATCTGTGCTGCAATTTTTAAGCCAAGAGGCAGTCTCAAGTATCTGAATAAGCTGAAGGGCATTGTTACTGCTGTTGTTTGAGTGTCAGTATCTGAGACTGGAATTTGGTGGTAAGCCTTCTTGCAGTCAGTCACACTGAATATTGTCATCCCCACCACTATGTTGGTAAAGTCTCTGATATTGGCACTGGGTACTGATCTGGGACTGTCCTGACATTAAGTGCCCTATAATCACCATGAGACCTCCAAGTACCATGTTTTTTCTTCACCAGATGCAACACTGGGGCCACCACACTTGTATCATGCCATTTTTCAGTAATTCTTCAAATTCTGCTTTCACTGCTACAAAACATTCCGGGGTTAACATCCTTGTGAGCTGAGATATTGGCTGACCTACTTGCGGAGCCACCCACATTGCCACCTGCATCGTCCACGCCAGTCAGCTTACATGCTATTCGTTTGTTTCTTTCGTCAGTCGACTTGACTGAATCGAGTTATTGAGTAACTGTACTTTCCTATGTATGCATCTGTGATATCACATTTTATACATTTCTGTCAGGCACATAGACAGCTAACACATACTTAGGAGAAAAGTCATAGCCATTCTAGTGATCTTGATACATTATTATGTCTGGCATTTGTTCAATAAAAGTCACAAATATTCTACTGTTTTCTGTTTTCTTGTACAGAGAACCTTCGATACATAGTGTTATATAAATATGGACTATTTGTCAAAGAGGAAGCTAGTTTCCATTCAGAAGCAGAAATATTAAGACTGAAAACTGAATAAGTAAAAATTTTACAGGAAGACTAGGTGCATAGAATTCATCATTTAAGGAAGAGAACCACAATTGCAACTTTTTTATATAATAAAACGGCATTGTCTTGTATATGTGTACAATCAGTTTAATTAAAACTTTCTTAAACTTTGCATGTGACTTGACTATTTTTTTGTTGAAAGTAAAGGTAGCTCAAGATACCTTTAGCACCCTCTCCTTGAGCTTTTTCTGTATCTGCTGAGCTGACCTGGTGTTTGAACTTGGTGCACCCTCATGTGTATAGGTGATACTTTGGTGCTGTTTCCATTTGATCATAACAATATACTCACACTGTTTAATGTTTCATCCCAATATGCCCCTGATGATTTCACTGCCTTTTCAAATGTGTGTGGCACTAATGTTGACTTCCACTCCAGTGTTGGAAAGAAAATCAGCACCTAGTATGGAGTATGACACTTCTGCTATAATAAAGGTTCACTCACAGCTCTGGCAGAAACCCAAGTTAACTATTAACAAACATTTATCATGTGTGACTATTGGTAATTTATTGACTTCTGTAATGTCTCCTTGTGAGCAATTTCCTATCACTGTACAGCTTCCTGTTGGGTGTATGTTAAAATCTGATCCCGACTCTAAAGTAATGGCTTGAACTCAAATCTCTGATATGTAGTCTATGGGGTGGGATAGATACATGAGATAGGTTACTCACCATGTTCAGTTTCTTGGCTTGCTCACCCCCTTGCCACCAGCATTCACTGTAGTTGCATGGTGTTGCGCACCTTATGGTTCTGTCATCAAATTGCTAATGGTACTAGCAGACCTGCTGTTGAAAACAATTCCTGTGCATCTCATTTCTGTTCCTAGTGTCTTGCCTGGTTGAGCTCTTCTGTCACTCAAAGTGACTAAACATGTGTTTCTGTAGTGACATGATCTTCTTTTGTAGTTCATACACCTACTGATTTAGATCTGATTGTTGGCTTCTCTGTATAAATGCTGCCTCTGGTTCTTCACAGTCATCAGCAACCACCATGTGCTCACTGTCAGTGAGTTGTTTAATGTTGCATAGGCTTCGTCTGCTAACATTATCAGTGTGGTAATATCATCTTTCTCACATGTAACCATAGCTGTTTTTGCTAAACCTGTATTTCCTACAGTGCCATGCAAGTGCCACTGATACTCAGATGGAGTTCTATCCCTGATTTTCTTGTAGTGTAATGCTTTCTGAATATGCTGAGCCAATGGTTTACACATAGACTCAATCAGCACTTTCTTCAAACGTGTATTGTTGTTTCTCTGGTGTCTTGAGTATTACGTCTACACCAATAGCAGCCACTCTGGCATCTAGTGCATTCACCACTGCTTCAGATTTTTTGCATTCATCTGTTACCTTTTTCTGCTAGAATACTAGTTCCAACATTGCATCCCATGGTACTTGTTTGTTGGGTAGGAACTGTAGTGTACCTACCTTCATCTGTCTTCACATTGTAACACATGTAGTCCAATTTTGTGATTGCAGACTGGTCATCGAACTTCTGTGGTCTGACATTGCTAAATACAGGTCTGTAATTTGCCTCTGTGAAAGGTCTCATAAGGCTACCGTGTTCTCATCTCTTCTTTTGTTGTGTCTTTACCTGATGATACCACCTGATTTTGTCTGTCCATTTGCATGAACGACTGCCACAAAATTAATATTTCTCTCCCAATAGCTTAGGAAAAATGTGTGACTCAACACAAACTTTTGTCACCTCCAAAACAGTTTAGTTCTTTACAGATAATATTGATAATGATCTTTGTGGAATCAAAGTGCCATCTTGTTCACAGCAAATAAAATATAACACATTAAAAATGGTGTAGGGATGGGACTTCATTGTAAAGTTCATATGTAGGCCCTCTTGAAAAAGCCAGTTGCAATATGTTATACGGAAACAGCATATTCCCAGGAAGGTTATATCCATCCATCATAGTGTTTAGAAGTGTTTAGAAGGAGTACACCATGGTTAAATGACGACCAGCTATGGTCACAGCTTGTTGTTAGTTACTTATTACAAATTATCTTCACATTTCCCCATGATTTTCCTTGTCTCCACCAAGATGGTATGAGGCATCTAAATTTACATTTTCATCCACAGTCTGCCATCTACCAGGTGATCATAAAGTCAGTATAAATTTGAAAACTGAATAAATCACAGAATAATGTAGATAGAGAGTTACAAAATGACACACATGCTTGGAGTGACATGGGATTTTATTAGAACCAAAAAAAAAAAAAAATCAAAAAATGTCTGACATATGGTGCTTCATCTGATTAGAATAGCAATAATTAGCAAAACAAAGTAAGACAAAGCAAAGATGATGTTCTTTACAGAAAATGCTTAATATGTCCACCATCATTCCTCAACAATAGCTGTAGTTGAGGAATAATGTTGTGAACAGCACTGCAAAGCATGTCTAGAGATACGGCAAGGCATTGGCGTGGGATGTTGTCTTTCAGCATCTGTAGAGATGTCGATCGATCACGATACACTTGTGACTTCAGGTAACCCCAAAGCCAATAATTGCACAGACTGAGGTCTGGGGATCTGGGAGGCCAAGCATTATGAAAGTGGTGACTGAGCACATGATCATCACCAAATGACACATGCAAGAGATCTTTCACACATCTAGCAATCCTTCCCCCCCCCCCCCCCCCCCCCCTAATAAAACCCCATGTCATGCCGAGCATGTGTGTCAATTTTTACATCTCTATGTACATTATTTCGGGGTTTATTAAGTTTTCAAATTCATACTGACTTTTTGATCACTCAGTACATCCGTGGCCTGTAAACTACAGTGAAGTTCATGTCAGAAATTGCTTCCCATTGTATCAGTTCTCAGAGCTTATCCCCATTTCTTCAAATATGGAATGCAGGAATAATAACTGTTTAAACACCTTTGTATCTCTGTAATTATTCTAATCTTGTCTTCTGCAATCTCCACAGGAGTAATAGGCAGGAGATATGTTCCTAGATTTATCACTTAAAGTTGGTTCTTGATATTTATTAAGGAGGCTCTCATGGGATAGTATGTTTCTATTGTCAAGGATTGGCCAGTTCAGCATTTTCAGCTTCTGTGTGACACTCTCTCATGGGCCAAACAAGCCTCTGACTATTTATGCTGCTGTTCTTTGTATGCACTCAATATACGCTGTTGTTCTTGTACAGTGGGCCTTTATTACTCTCCCACTGGCACTGCCCCTGACCATTTATGCTGCTGCTCTTTGTATGCATTCAGTATACACTGTTGTTCTTTATTCCTCTACCTCTGGCACTGTCTCCTTCACTCTGTTCCTAGCACTGTAAACTATGTTCTGCTGCCACTCTGTCCCTCTGTATCTCTTACAATACCATTGTCTCCATTACTCTTTCTATAACACAGCCACTGCCCACTATCTTCCAATATTTATTACTTTTCCATCTCTTTGACATTCACCTGCTTCATTTCTTTGTTGGTAGTCCTTGGCGTTGACGTACTGCATTGTTGTACTGGCGGAAAAATGGAGGGTGGAAGTTCAACACTGACTACTATGAATGAAGTTGCACAGTTGCATTTCACAGTTCTTTACTTTCACTGTTCACAACCCCCCCCCCCCCCATTACGTAGTTAATATGTCCAGTTCACTATTGGTTAACTTTTGATAAGCTACATTAATAGTTTGCAGGCAAACATCAGCATACTACTACAATAGTTTGCTTTTGAACATCTATGAGCAGTAAAAACCTAACCACACAGCTGTTGCAGAATAAAACAATATGTGTGACACTATTGAACAAGCACTGTGATTGTTTTAACACATGGCCTATTTCACAGTTAAGTTGATGCATTGTTGTTGACTTAACCAGTACATATTTCTTGTCTGAAATTCTGCCATGGACTGACTGACTCAGGACCAAGATGGTTTTCACTGCATATTGCCTCTGCTGCTGCACTAAATTATACTAATTTCATGCATTAAGTGATTAATACAATAATACAATAATCTGCACCTTCTCCTCCACATATGCTGACACATTTCATTTTCTGTTTATCTTACCTCTTTGACAGAAATTCTTGAACCATGATGCCAATTTACGTTCATCATGTTTCAAAAAACCAGAATAAACACAGTACCTCATACATTTTTACCAAATACCACTGCTGTTTCTTTTTTCCTTTTTTTCCCATTCTCTTTTGATCCCATTACTTATCAGTAATACAACTGTCCGCAGCTTGTGGTTGTGCAGTAGCGTTCTCGCTTCCAGTGCTCGGGTTTCGGGTTCAG
This sequence comes from Schistocerca gregaria, assembly GCF_023897955.1. Lineage (NCBI taxonomy): Eukaryota > Metazoa > Arthropoda > Insecta > Orthoptera > Acrididae > Schistocerca > Schistocerca gregaria. Next base: position 111,071,161 of record NC_064927.1, read on the forward strand.
GGATTTTCTCTGCCTCGTGATGACTGGGTGTTGTGTGATGTCGTTAGGTTAGTTAGGTTTAAGTAGTTCTAAGTTCTAGGAGACTTATAACCATAGATGTTAAGTCCCATAGTGCTCAGAGCCATTTGAACCGTTTGAACTAACACAACATAATATATACAGACAAGATTGGAGAAACTTATTCTAAAATATTCCTATACCAAAGTATCCTGCTGTACAAAATCACATTAAAGTAGAAGATAGAATGTCTCTGATTTACATATAAACTATAGATAGTATAGGGGAAGAGTTCGATTGCCTCAGGAATCATGAAAAATGAGACAGACAGCTGGGGATAAGCCTTATCGCCACATAATGAATCCAACACAGAATGTTAACCCCTGTACTTGATATTTGCTCAAGAAATTAGTCCCAAATATTACATCGATGCTGAGATCTTGAATCACCAAGAAATTGCCCTCCAACAGCTGTCCTGCCAATTCCACAGTTCATAGTATCTTTCATTTCACACTATTTGATAGCTTACCAGTGGTACCAATAACTTTTATTTTGTAAACATACATCACTACCATACCCTCTGTGTTCTTAATATATTAAAAAAAAATGCCTATGAAATGCCATTCAAATCATTACCACTGTCCAGTAAACACTTAACATGTATACCTTGTACACTTGCTGTTATTACGGGGTGCCACACTTCACTTTTACTTATCATCTGATCTTCTTCATATAACAAAGCCTCATTAATACTTTCCCTAGAAAAACTATCATCCTGCTTACCTAAACAATTACCAGACACAGTCAAATGACTGATAATGTGGTCCTCTTCCCCATTACCGCTCACACTAAACTCTAACTCTTCATTAGTCCTAATATTATCCTCCTTTATTCTTTCTTTACTTCACACATTGCCATTATTATCAATGATAAATTCTAATTCCTCATCCACATCACTGCTGGATTCATCATTGCTATTATCACTAAAACTACTGTCAAAATCAGATCCACTGTTACTTTCTCTGTGCTATAGATTTTGTACCTCTTCCATGTTTATATCCATTTGTCAGTTTTGAATCTACATTTTCATCTAATTTTACCAGGTTTTTCTCTGCCACTTTGTTTCTAACTCGGTTTCTAAATCATTTTAATATGACCAATTTGGTTCCCAAGATAACCCTACATTCAGCACAAAATTTCTCGAAAACCTCTACCCTCATACTGTTGTCATGACTAAGTTTCTCTCTCCCTTCTACAAATTTACTACTCATTAATGTTAATTTCTCATTAGTATTATGTAATACTTTATTTATAATATTTCCCAACCTACTAATGTCTTCTGTCATACTTTTATTACTCAAACTACTCATAATTTGCCTTAACATCACTTCCAATTTTCCCGTAACCACTATCATCCTCTGAATCAGTTCCCATTAATTCTTTCTGTTCATTTAAAAACTTAACCCCTACAGCTTTGTTATCAATCACATCACACTCTGGTTTTCCATTCTCCCTCATCCCACTGTCTTGTTGATTAAGACCACTCATGATGTATCATTTTATATAAAAGGCTTTTGCTACAGATTATCTTACTTTTATTCACTCGTCTCTTGCTGCTGCTGCAGTTGTCATCTTGATTCAGCATCTGCACTGCCTCTGTGAGCTGTAATTTTCTCAGTGATGCATGCTGTTTATCCCAGTTGGTTGCATCCAACTACATGCTGATTGGCTACTTCCATAGAACCCACTTGCTGATTGACTGCTGTCATACTGTGGCCATGAAACCCAAGTGCTGATTGGCTGTTGTACCTACTTCGTTAAAATCACTGTAGTGTAAACCATTCTTGAGTTCACTGTTCAAAGTTCATGAGTCCTAGTTTATTGTGCCAAAATATAATAGTCCTCACCCAAAAGGGTGCCATATGAGACATTAGCCAGCTTTATTTCTTCGTTGATAATCCTCAGTGTTGATGTACTGTGTTGTTATACTGCCTGAGAAAAGGAGGGTGGAAGTTCAACACTGACTACTGTAAATGATGTTGCACAGACACATTTCACAGTTCTATGTTAAGTCTGATTAATAGTTTGTAGGTGAACATCAGCATACTGCTACAATAGTTTACTGTTGAACATTTATGAGTAATAAAAACCTAACCACAAAGTTGTTGCAGAGTAATACACTGTCACTGTTTTAGCGCACAGCCTATTTGCATTACACTTATTTCACCATTAAGTTGATGCATTGTTGTTGATCTAACCAATACAAGTTTCTCCTCTGAAAATCGGTCATGGACCAACTGACTCAGGACTAAAAATCGGGCCTTTATACACCCTTACAATAATACCTACTGAGACTATACATTGTTTGATGTTTAATTTACAGAAATTACTATTAAAACATAACTGAATGTATAGAAAAATTCCTTTCTTTTAACAGTTTCTTCTAGTACAAGTGTTAGGCTGAATTATTTGTTTAATTGATGAAATTAACAGATATAGTTCTACAAACAATATGTTTGACAAAATTGGTAATTATTTTGAAATTAATTAAGGGCTGGCTTTGCTAATATGTTTTTTAATGTAACCAAACAAATACTTTAAGAGTACTGGCAGTTCTCTCAAATGTTTAAAATTAGTACAGAATTTATAATATCTAAGCCCCAAAACAATTATTGATTTCACCCTATAACAAAAGGTATAGCTAGGAACAGCCAAAATAAATTAGGAAATTGATGACATACACAAAACTAAGCAGAAAATTAGATCTGTTGATATATACTTTAAGACTGAGGTCCAACATTTCTCTTTTATGAAAATGCACATTATACTCATGCATGTGAATGATAATTAGACAAAAATGGAAATAAAATGAACTTAAGGAGACAGATGGGAAAAGCAAGAGAGGGAGTAAAGAGATCCCAGCTTGCTTCGCCACAATGCTTGAGAGGTATTCTAGGTTGGCTTGCACGGATGTTTTGTTATCAGTCTTCTATGGTTGCATAAGTGTTCTGTAATTATCTAATTTGTAGAATAACTGCATTTATCTAGTATTTCATCAGATAACTGAAGTTTCTCACTTGATTTACCTATGAATGAGTCTATGTGATTATTCCATTTCATATCACTGCAGACTGTTATAATTAGGTATTTGTAAGAGTTGCCTGATTCTGTGACTGATTGTTGTTGTAGTCATACAATACTATGTTTTATCATTTTTGACATCAGAAATTGAATGAAGATGATAATTAAACACCCAGTTCTACATATTTATTTAGTGTGGCCTCAGCAACCAGAGACTGTGGGCATATGTGTGAGTTGTGTTTGTGTGAGTGTGTATGTGTATATTGTATGTCCAATGAAGGCATTGTTGGCTGAAAGCTCATTTTCTGACAGTCCTTTTGTTGTGACTGTCTGATACTCAGCATCTCTGCTATATGGTAAGTACCAACTATCCTTTTCATAATATTATTTATTAAATCTATAATTGTGACAGTACATAATTAACACTGTTAGTGCACATCAAAACAAAAACAGAGTATAGAACACAAACTGAACTGTGCTGTACTATGCTGCAGTGCACTTTACTTTAATTGCCTCAAATGTCTATATTCACTTCCATTGAAGACCAATAGCTTCCAGAACTTCTTGAATAAGCCTGCATATTACAGCATTGTTATTTTGTCAGTGACAGTTGACCATTTCTGCACTCACAAACTGCAACTGCCAATCTGGTCGTCTCTACCCCAGTCATTCACTAATTTACTGCATCTTCACAAGCAATCCTGCACAGAGCTGTCCCTACCAGCATCTTTCCTGCATCAATTAGGTAAATTGCCTGTTTCTTCTTCAAATGCTATTGTTGTCCTATCTCATTTTGACCCTATTGGATTTTCTTCTTCCTTTTGACCAGAACCTCAACAATTTAGGAATGCCAAATTAGAGAAAACTAAGGGGTAAACAACACAACAGACAAATACAGAAACAGGTTACAACAGCTTTTGAGCAGTCTTTCAGAAAAAAACAACAACAAAGCAACTATTGAGATACAAGCATTTTTGGCTGCTGAATCTGTGATATTATCACTTTTGATTCACATCCCTTGGTTCTAAACATAAAGGCATTTGCTTCTCTTGGTTTTGGTATGTTACACATGTTAGGAGCATGGAATTTCAAAATCATATTTGGAAAAAATAGCAGAGTATCCAAGAATACCCACCTATTTCAATCTATTAATACACCAAACAGTTAAGTCATATTTCTAATATAAATTGCAATGCATTAGTGTATGGGAATGATAGTGGTAGTGCCAATACCATCTCTGCTTGCCCCCACCCCTTCACGAAAGGAGTTGTTGCTATCTCGTTGAGAGTGGTGGCTCACTGGCCATAGAGCATAAATTATGAAGCTGATTAAATGAGCATCAGTTACCCTCACAATAAAGTGTGAATGTTCTCTCATTTTGTTGTTGAATGCAGTTGTGTATTACAGCTGTATTAAAGTCAGAACTGAGCAAAATGCTAGGTACAATAACAAGAGGCAAAACCCTTCAGCTCCAAAATCATTTGTATATTAAAGCCCTTCATGATATTAAAGTGCTGGATTTCTTGATTTATGGTAACAGAATAAAGCTGTCATCATGAAATAATTAAATTGTAAAACTGAGGTAGAGTTGGGGTAAATTATAATTGTGAGAATGGCTGGAAACTTTGAAAAGATCATTTCTGAAGAAAATTTAGAATATGTCCCTGAAGCCATATTTCCAATTGTTTAAACTGTCAATTAAACTTGACATGCTTTGTCCTAATTCTGGGCTAATAACAGAAAACTTAGAAATTTCTCATAAGGATAGATCTTTCACCTAAGTGGTTTTATTTTCAGTGTAGTATAGTTCATTGTTATGTGAAAAAGAATGAAACTTCAGGCACTTCAGTGACATATAATCATTCTCTTGCAAGCAAAAGTCTGGCAGTATGTCACACACCTTGTAAAAATAATAGCTTTTGTTCACGAAGTGGGACATTTGGGACTGAAGTACATCCCTCCTCTGATGACCTCCCAATAACATTTTCTGAGAAGTGCATTTCTTGAGATGTTACTGCTAATGTTGCACTATGAATGACTACTGAGGACAGAGCATTACAATAAATACTTATAAAAACTTATCTGTTGAGTTACTGCTTGTGGTATGTTCTGCTGTCATATTCATCTTGTTAATGACCCAATGTTTGTCCATGTTTACAGAGTAAAATGCATATCTTCCATTTTTAAACAATGGAAATTCATGCATGGAATAACAACAACATGGGAAGGATGGACTGCTGTTCACCACCGAGAGGAAGTTTTGAGTTGCAGACATCACAATGATATGAGTGCTAATATAATTAAGTTTTCAGACAATCTACTTTTTCTGAAACAGGCAATACACACACATCCCCACAAGCACATCTCACCCATGCACTTGGCCACTGTCTCTGGGCACTGGGGCCTGACTGCCATGGCAGTTGTGCTTGTGGTGTGTGAGTGTGTGTGTGTGTGTGTGTGTGTTTGTTTGTTTGTTTCTATTACGGAAGAGGGACTTTGCCTAAAAGTTTAATCATTTTAACAGTGTTTCACATTAGCCTGTCCGCAGCTCAACACCTACTACATCTCCATTTTCCTTTTTATTTTCTTCAAAAGTAACTCATACAGAATCAAAACAAACAATGAATCCAACTCTTACGCAAAAGTGCTCCAAACCAAAATGCAAGTACTAGTCACCTTGTTTAACATGGCTCCTCTTTGGTTGGTGGAGGTTGGCTGACTTTGTGCTGCACTGAAATGTTTACAGACACTGCCAACATTAGTTACAGATAACAGCAGCGTGCACTATAACAATAAGAAGCCATTGTGAATACAGTGTTGATCCATGGACAATATTCTGCATAGTGATCATTAATATTATTCACAAAAATGAGCAAATTGGCTGTACCTGGTCCTTCTAGCATTTTTCCATCAACTTCTGTGCCACTTCTGTGATGCAACCATCTATTAGATGTTGTTTTTTTTAATTTTATAAGCTGCAAGCCAGTTGCTCAGGAGAAGGAGGTGGGGATTGCTTCAGCACCCAATGTGCTATGAGCTCATCACAAGCTTTCACTCCAAGTGTCCTCTGCTCAGCAATTAAGCAGAAGTGTGTGATCTGTACAATGTTGCAGTGATAACTTTCTTTCTTAAATAGAAGTTCCACAACAAAATCAAAACAAATTGGAATATTATTACATGGGATACAGGCCAACCAAGAGTACAGTATGACGGCACCAGCAAAGTGAATGGAACTTTGATAAACAACAAGCTGGATGTCGAAAACATTTTAAATAATCATTTTTTAAATGTTGTAGAGAAAATAGGATCTACATGTTCATTAGAAGAAGCAAGGCAGTTAATTGAAGAGGCCTTACCAACACCATTTGATACAATTGAAATTCTACCCACCTCTCCTGAAATTAGGAAGATGATAAACTCTCTCAAGAATAAAAGCTCACATGGAATTGATGGCATTTCCAGCAGGATAATCAAAGCTTGTTCCCAAGAAATAAGTGAGATTCTTAGCCACATGTGTAATAGCTCCCTGAAGCGGGGTATTTTCCCAGATAGACTGAAGTATGCCATTGATAAACCAGTGCATAAAAAAGGGGATACATCTGATGTCAACAACTACTGCCTAATCTCTCTTCTGACTGCCTTATCCAAAATTGTTGAAAAAGTAATGTATTGTAGAGTAGCTTCACATCTGTGTAAAAAGAATGTTTTAACAAAATTTCAGTTTGGTTTCCAGAAGGGTTTTTCAATGGAAAATGCTATATATATTTTCACTAATGAAATACTAAATGCTCTGGGTAACTGGAAGTCACCCGTTGGGATTTTTTGTGATCTATCAAAGGCTTTTGATTGTGTAAATCATGGAATACTTCTAGATAATCTCAAGCACTGTGATATGAATGGGGCAGTGCTCAAATGGTTTAAATCATATGTAACTGGAAGAGTGCAGAAAGTTGAAATAAGCAGTTCACATAATACACAAAAAACTGGTGATTTCTCAAACTGGGGAACAATCAACAATGGGGTGCTGCAAGGTTCAGTCTTGGGTCCTCTGCTGTTATTAATATATATTAATGACATACCATTCTATATTCATGAAGATGCAAAGCTGGTACTTTTTGCTGGTGATACAAGTATAAGTATCACACCCAAGAGACAAGAATTAACTGGTGAAATTGTAAACAATGTTCTTCAGAAAATCATTAAGTGGTTCTCTGCAAATGGACTGTCATTAAACATTGACAAAACACAGTATATACAGTTCCACACAGTACATGGAATGACACCATTAATAAATATAGACTTCAATCAGGAATCGGTAGCTAAGGTATAATATTCAAAATTTCTAGTTGTATGCATTGATGACGGGTTGAACTGGAAAAAACGCACTGAGGATCTGTTGAAACGTTTGAGTTCAGCTACTTATGCTATTAGGGTCACTGCAAACTTTGGTGATATACATCTCACTAAATTAGCTTACCATGCCTATTTTCATTCTCTGCTTTTGTATGGCATCATATTCTGTGGTAACTCATCATTGAGTAAAACAGTGTTCATTGCACAAAAGCATGTAATCAGAATAATTGCTGGAGCTCATCCAAGGTCAACCTGCAGACACTTATTTAAAGAGCTAGGGACCTCCACTGTAGCCTCACAATATTCACGAATTCAAAAGTATCAGCAGTGTACATGGCTACAACACTAGGAGAAAGGATTATCTTCACTACTCAAGGTTAAATCTAACTTTGGCTCAGAAGGGGGTAAATTATGCTGCCACAAAAGTCTTTGGTCACTTACCTAACAGCAGCATGAAAAGTCTGACAGATAGCCATATAGCATTTAAAAGGAAATTAAAAGAATTTCTTAATGGCAACTCCTTATACTCATTAGATGAATTTTTTGATGTAATAAGTGGGTAATTCCTCCCCCCTTCCCCTCCCCCTAAAAATAAATAAATAGAAAATTACAAAAAAATAAAAATATTAAGTGTCATGTAATATTTTGTGTAATGTAATAAATTGTATAGACACCTTTTATCAACCTGACACATTCCACATCATTACGAAGTGTCGTATTCATGATCTATGGAACAAGTACTAATCTAATCTAACATTATTTTGTATGACAGTTGTGAATGGAGATATCCAAAGTGTGTGAACTTACTAATTTGTCTCTCCCCAAGATTTGCAAGTAAACATATGGATGAAATAAGTTGTTTTGGGAGTTACCAGTTTAAATTTGTATCAATATGGACACCTAAGGATTTGGAAGTTCTCACCATATTGATTATTTCCTCATCATGTGTTACACTTATCACAAAGATATAACTGAACCCTTGCCTTTGTTTTTGGCAAAGAGTGATATATGTCAACAGCTGTAAGCCCCACTTTCTTGTTTGGTAAGATGTTATCCATCAATTCTCTCAACAGTTGGTTACTCAACTTCAACCTCTGTCAGTGATCATAAATAGCAAGTTTCAGTTACATCTTAACCAATTCTATAAAAACATCTGCTTCTCTGTATTTTGTTTATCCAAAGTGCTCAAAGCTTTCATATATGTACTTTATTAAAGTGTCAATGGATTGTCTGGGAAAGCATAGTTCCTCTTCATCTAAATTAGGTTATTGTCTCCTAAACAAAATTCCTTTGTGAGCTTTGTAGAATTGATCAGCATTTCCTCCCCTACTTTTTCCTAAACAACTTTTAATTAGTCTCCAGTTTTCATCATAATTTTGATTCCTGTGAATATCATTGCAAATTTTCAAAATTTCTCTTTCATCTTTTACTCCAATCAAGTATGCAGTTTTGAATTCTTTCTCCAATTACCCACTAGTATTTTCAGACTTTGCCCCAGAGATAGTACACAAATTGCATCAGGTATGATACTTTCTTTTCACTGAATGTACCTTATTTCGTAATCAAAACAAACTGCTATAGAAATAAAACCCATCATGTTATTTTATTGTGGCATAACCTGAATTCCTAACTTTTGGTCAGTGTTTTATGATCTGAATATGCAATTAATTTATCTGTCAAAAGATAATTTTTAAATTTATTAATACCCTTTTCTGTAAAGTGCAAGATTTTTCATACATTTGTTATACACATTTTTTAAATAAATGTGTACCTTAACATTTATTGCTACTGTCTGTCACCATGCTGTCTGTCACCATGCTGTACAAAATCTGAGTTTGCCAAAATGTGTCTTTGTTTCATCAAATACCTACTGCCACTCCTGGGTCCAATCCCAAACTGGATTGTTCATTAACAAATCAGATGAAGATAAAGCCAAGGAAATTTTTTATATAATCCTGTGATGCTAAAAGGTGATTTTAGCTCCTTTTTGGTCTTAGGAGCAGGTAAATTTGCAGTGGCGTCAATTTTGTATTTAACAGATGAATTTTTTCCTTTGTCAGATAAAAACCCAATTTTCAAAAATGTTATTTCCCAGAAATTTCAGTTCATTAACCCCAAAGGTACACTTTTCTAAATTTACAGTTATTTGCTCTTTACTCAATTTTGAAAAAACTTCCCCCAACGGTTAAAATGGTTCTTCCATGTCCTATGAGTCATAAAAATGACATCAACGTGCACCATTAGTTCCAAAGATACTGCATCACCCAAAATGAAGTCGAACACCCTAATGAATTATGCTATTGACACGTTCAGCCCAAAAGGAATAACACAGTACCAATAACTTTTACCTCCATATAAAAATGCAGTATACTTTCTAGAATCAAATTCACTGGGAATTTCATGAAAGCCAGATGTTAAGTCCACACTATTCATAACCTATATACAATGAAACTCATGCAGAAGGTTGGTCATGTTTTCAGTAAAAAAAATTTAAGGTTCTTGAAATGAGTTACAAGTCTGACACATCCATTCCTTTTTGCTACTCTCCATGTCTCCATTTTCTGTATCTCTCTTTCAACTTCTTTCCTTTTTGAAAACTGTTTATCATACTGTTTAAAAAAAATGGTTGATGAGCTTCGAGATGAAGTTTGCATCAATAATTTTTAATTTTGCTAGATTTTTCACTAAACACTTCTTGGAATTCCTGTAACATTTCCCATAATTGGTTTTTGCAATTGACATTTAAATTTACAACTTAATTTATCTTGAAAGTTACAAATTTTCCAAGATCTTGTTCATCTGTATAATCAAAAGACATGCCTTCATAAAGAAATTGATTTTTCATTGTGGCTTATTTTTCCTTTTGTATGACTAAAATTACTGCTCAATACAAAGTATACAGATCATTTTTCAATACAATATTTTTTGTAGGTTCAGTAATTATTATTTCATTTTTACCCCAGCTTAAGCTTACATCATCTTTTAGTACCCATTCCATGCCAGGTATCATGTATCAGACATCCTTTATAAAAAGTTACATCTTCAAATTTGAAAGTCGGTAAAACTTAATTTTTTTAAATTATTTACTTTGTTTACCAGTATTGCCTATGAGTTTCACCCAAAGTAGTATCATTTTAACAAAGTCTTTCCAGTTTTCGTTTTTATCCATAAATTTCTCTGAAATCCTATAAACAGGACTCCTTGTGTGAATTAAACACTTACCTTTGCACCAACTTTGAATCTGATGCAAGAACAACCTAATTCTTTTTCTTCTTTCTTCCCTTCAGAAACTAAATATGGCAAATCATTTATTACATCTTTAAAATTTACTTCAGCTCCATCCTTTTTAGTTTTCATTGAAATAACAAAAGCATCAGAATTTGTATCACTAGTATCAATTCTAGTTATCAACTGGACACAAAACAAACCACTATTAGACAAATATTTTTCATTGAGTTCCTTTTTCACTTCAGTATATCAGTTTTGATATAGAGCACCAGTGATACTTCCCAATTGGTTCCAAATAATTGTCTGTTAACTTTATTTTCAAACTGGTCCAATAAATATATTGAAATCATCCACCCTTTACTTTCAAAACTAACACAAAAATTGAAACTATGCATGTTATCTTATTTCTATCAAAAAATTCTTCAAAAATTGTAGATCGCTAAGCATCCTGTTTCACTTCCTTGTTAACACTAGAATGGCAGAGTTTCTGACATTCCTCAGAGCGGCCTGAGCTGGCGAGGCGAGCGCATCGCTGCCGTTGTGCGCTACGCTAACTCGGCCGTTGAGAGCTCGTGAAGAGGTTTCTGTGCTGTGGGAGCCGCGCAGAGCAAATTGTCGTGCGTTGTTTTCACAACGCGTGCAGATTGTCGTGTTTCGCGCCTCACAGCATGGGAAAGAAGGGCGCGCAGAGGAAACCTGCCGCTACGAAGGGTCCTTCGGTTGCGCAACTCACTGAGTCTGCCGACCATGCAAGGAACTCCCGAGAAGACGAGTCGCAGCCTGTCCCCCCTTTATACATCAAGTGTAAAGGTGGGTGGACAGCGCTGTTCGACACCATGACGAACTGCGCACGGAACGAAGTGGTCTACGAGTCTGTCGATACAGACTCGCTGATCTGCGTTCGAGCTGCAAACGTGGCCGACCACAGGGCGATCAAGGTCGCAGTGGCCGACCACATCGTCGACGCGCCGCCGGCGCGTGAGAAGGCACCTTCCGCAGGAAGGATGAAGACGACCAAGGCACTCCTCAGGGGGCTACCTTGGTGCTGTGACGAGGCAGCGGTCCGGGAAGGGCTGCTGCGAGCCGGGTTTGGTGGTGTAACCGCAAGGCTGCACAACCGGACCAACAAGAAGAGGGCGCCGCTCTATGCCGTGACCGTGCATACGGTCGACGGCGGGAGCGACATCTTCGACTTGCGGAAGCTGCTGGGCTTCCCGGTGACGTCAGAGGCTCTCCCGACCGCCATGGACCCCCAGCCCCAGTGCTTCAGGTGCCAGGGCGAGGGCCATGTTGCGAAGTATTGCCGCAACGCGGTGCGGTGCGTCAAGTGCTCAGGGGAGCACGACAGCCGCGCCTGCGACCGCGGCAGCAACGTTCTGCCGACCTGTGTCCTGTGGCGGCCCGCACGTCGCCAGCTGGCGCGGCTGTGCTGCTTTTGCAAGCTGCAGCCGTGTCGGGGGCGGCGAGGCGGCCGCGGCCGCACCGACGCAGCGGAAGATGCGAAGACGACGTCAGAAACGGCGTAGGGCGCAGAACAGCCCGGCGCAGCAGAGGGACGGCGCAGCAGGAGCTCCACCTGCCAGGAGCAGGGAAGACCGCTTGGAAACGGGCGGCCAGGACGCAGCCCGCGCTCCCGAGAAGATAAGTGCCCTCGAACTCGGCACCGCCGTGAAGGAGGCCACTGCAGCCCTCAGAGCCGTCATTGCCACAGAGAGGGCTGCCTTCGCAGCTGCCGTGGCTGCAGAGAAAGAAGAGGCCTTAAGGCAGCTGCGTGCAGACTTCGCCCGAGGCCCCGGCGCAGTAGTACCTGCGAACACTCCTGCGACCTCGCAGAAGGACGTCCGCGGGCCTGAGCCAGCGGCTGCCCCAGCAGCACCGCAGGTGAAAGGTGCTAAGAAGAAAACCGCCGCTCCAGCTGAACCGGTGGCAATGCCGACCGCGACGAGAGCGGGTCCCCCAACGGATCGAGAAGCCAAAAGGGCAGCCTTTATCGCCCAGGCGTGAGCGAACGGCAAAACTTCCTCGGACGCTGAACTGTCGCAGCTCTTCGAACAAACGGAGCTCATGGAAGCTACATTGCGAAAGGGCTGTGGCGTGCAGTAGAGGAGGACGCTGAACGGTAGCCGATCGCTGTCGTTCTGCACCAGCCTGATGAAGCTGCACCAAGTCACTGACGACAAGGCGCAGCAGAGGGCCTAACAGCAACGCATGCGTTGCCGCGCCGAACTCTTATGTTACAGGGAGGAAGCCACTGCAGCCGGCCCAGGGGACTACAAGCGAGCCCAGCCGCAGCACTCAGACTGACCCAGCTAACGGACACGCAACACATAGGTAACGATGCACGATACCTCACGCTAACCGACCTCACCTTGCATGCTCTATCACAGCTAGCAAGCCGCTACTGACCTTACTACCCGTCCTACTGTCGCAGAGGTTTTTTTTCCCTTGGCTCTGGCCTTGGCACTTTTTTTCCCTCTGCCCTTACAACCGCTACCCTTCGATCGCTTTCGACCACTTCTATCTCCTGATGGACCATGTAAATGAGTAATCTTACCCAGACGCATGGACAACATCACAGCCTGCATCCTGTGACGCCTGATTCAAAACTAACATGCTTACGGAGGTGACAGTAGAACTTTTGGTTTGGTCACCACATTGATGCGGGCGTGGAGGGGCCCCATCCTATATATCTGACATTCCTAAAGTGATGGAAAGGGATCATTTTGACCCCACATAAAATATTATCATACTTAAACAAGCACCTTTTTTCGTGTTTCTTAATCCATACTTTATTTCTAATGATCACAACAATTATTTACAATTATAAATAATAATTAAGCAGGTGTTGACAATGTGAAAATTACCAAGCTGTCAGTTTAATAAGTCACAGCTACAAAATACTAAAGCGAATTCCATACAGACAAATAGAATAACTGGTAGAAGCCGACCTCAGGGAGATCACTTTGGATTCCGTAGAAATGTTGGAACACGTGAGGTAATACTGACACTACCACTTTAGAAGAAAGATTAATGAAAGGCAAACTTACATTTCTAGCATTTGTAGACTTAGAGAAAGCTTTTGACAATGTTGACTGGAATACTCTCTTTCAAATTCTGAAGGTGGCAGGGGTCAAATACAGGGAGCAAAACTCTATTTAAAATTTGTATAAAAACCAGATGGCAGTTATAAGAGTTGAGGGACATGAAAGGAAAGTAGCGGTTGGGAAGGGAGTGAGACAGAGTTGTAGCCTCTCCCTGATGCTATTCAATCTGTATATTGAAAACATAGTAAAGGAAAGAAAAGAAAAATTCAGAGTAGGTATTAAAATCCATGGAGAAGAAATAAAAACTTTGAGGTTCACCGATGACATTGTGATTCTGTCAGAGACAGCAAAGGACTTGGAAGAGCAGTTGAATGGAATGGACAGTGTCTTGAAAGGAGGGTATAAGATGAACATCAACAAAAGCAAAACGAGGATAATGGAATGTAGTCAAATTAAGTCTGGTGATGCTGAGGGAATTAGATTAGGTAATGAGACACTTAAAGTAGTAAAGGAGTTTTGCTATTTTGGGAGCAAAATAACTGATGATGGTCGAAGTAGAGAGGATATAAAACGTAAACTGCCAATGGCAAGGGAAGTATTTCTGAAGAACAGAAATTTGTTAACATCAAGTATTGATTTAAGGAGAAGGAGGAGACAGGTATTGAATAGAATTCGGGAGAAGAGGAGTTTGTGGCACAACTTGACACAAAGAAGGGACCAGTTGGTAGGTCATGTTATGAGGCATCAGGGGATCACAAATCTAGCATTGGAGGGCAGTGTGGAGTGTAAAAATCTTAGAGGGAGACCAAGAGGTGAATACCCTAAGCAGATTCAGAAGGATGTAGGTTGCAGTAAGTACTGGGAAATGAAGAAGCTTGCACAGGATAGAGTAGCATGGAGAGCTGAATCAAACCAGTCTCAGGACTGAAGACCACAACAACAACAGATTAAAATGGAAAAAAGGTAATCTCAATTTCATATGTTACTTCAGTTTCCAGAAAAATATAAGAATGAGTTATGATATTAGATTTACAATTCTGATTCTTTGGGTCATGCTATGAATTTAGCCCTCGAGCACACACACTTGTGTATAAAGTGCACAGTTCCATTTTTGTTTTACAATAGCAAACCATTACCTATTCCTGCATTATTGTTTCAGCTAGCACAATGAGAAGTTGTGTTGTCATAGGTTCATGTGAGCTATAGCAATTTGAAATAAACTGTGAGTATGTTATCTTAGTATACAAAGTGTGCCACACACCCGGTCATGTAAGCAATTTTTCCTTCACTTTTATTCCATTCCTTTTTAATCGAATTACAAGATAACACATAACAAGCAATTGTGCCACTGTGCAGGGTGAGATCAAAGCTGACAGACAATGAGCTTCATTGGTTACTCTATGAGGATCCAGAGTTCAAAACTGTACCAGCCAATAAAAACGATGATGACTCTGAAGAAGAAGAGGAATTTATCACATGAAGTGGCCACAGTTCAGATTCTGATCAAGTCCATGATTCAGATGATGACTGTGAAGAGTCACTCTCCACTGATGGACTTTTTACTGTGAAGGACAAAATGTATAAATGGTATAAAATATGCCCTAATGTGACTTTGAAAACAAATGGAAAGAATTTTGTGAAAATATTCCCTGGGCCTACATGTGGTGCCAGAGGGGTCTCAAGTAAAACAGAGGCTTTATGGACAATTCTTAGCCAGAAAAGATTGATGAAATTGTAAAATACACAAAAATATACATTCAAATTTTGTTTTAGCAGATGCTAAAACATTCTTCATTGGTGATATTGAAGTACGTTGTGGAAAACAACCTAAAGGACCATACAATGTTTCTAATTCTCCCTGTGATATTGTAGGAAGGCTAGTTATCCACACTGAAAGCTCAGGAAGAAATATTACAATGGATAATTGGTACGCTAGCTATTCCTTAGTCAACTCCCTTTTGAAAAAGCGACTAACATGCATTGGCACATTGAGAAAAAACAAACATGGATTCCCACAAGAATTTTTACCTGGGACATGTAGGGCTATCCTTATTTGGTTTTCAGAATGATATGACACTACTTTCATATGTGCCAAAACAAAACAAGGTAGTTATATTACATTCAACTATGTACAATTTTGGAACCATTGATGAAGTTACAGGTAAACCAGAGATAGTTTTGGATTGCAATATAACAAATGGGGGAGTCAACACAGTCAATCAACAGGGAGGTGAGTATTCCACTGCGTGAGTGACAAGTAGATGGCCATTTGTTGTATTATATGCCATAATAGGTATAGCAGGAATCAATACTCAAATAATTTTTTGTACAAATGAGGTAAATCCAAAAAAGAAGAGAAGAATTTTCTTGAAAGATTTAGCACTTTGTCTTATGAAGCCTCAACTAGTGGAAAGAGCTAATATTCCTCCACTTTGTGCTGACATTGCAACATTCCTCATGAAATGCAAAGATCAACATGTTGAAAGAACTGCAGAACCTACACCAAGAAAAGAGGTTTATATGTGACATGTGGATGAACAAGAAACACATCTACTGCCATAAGCTGGAACACATGCCATAGCTTTGTTTGCAAAGGATGTCTAAAAACAGTGCATACATGTGAGAAGTGTAAAGCATTTTCAAAAAATCTGATAGACAATTAACTGTGTAGGTGGAAAAACTTCATGATAACTGCTACTTCTTCAGCATATAAAGCCTTTGTCCTTTTATATTGCAATGAAAGAGTGTGCTTAAAAAAGTGTTATAATAGACTGGTATGTCAACTGGGGTAATAGAATGATATGAAAGTTTTTTATTTTCTTAATCAAATAGTAAATTAGAGATGTAATATAAGTTTATTGTATTGTTGTTTAAATAAACTAAAATTAAACTGGGATTTAGCTATTACATGTTTCCCTTGGTAGCTTAGTGACAGCTTTTGACTATATGTGTACAAAGTGTGCTGCCCACCTTCTTGTGTTACAAAAATTGGTGCACCTGTTCGAGGGTTAATGTGAGTGTTGTATTCTGCAACATATGTCACACATATAAACACTGACTTCTTCCTTCGCACACTCTTCACTGCAATGCCTCTCTTAACCCAGAGTTCTGAAATACTTTTCTTTCTCAGTTTCCATTTTTATGTTATAAGAGAAGATTTTATACTGTTTTCTTTGTGTGTCATATGTTTCTGAGTTGTTTTTTTTAACTGGATTTGTATTTCAATTGCAGAATGACCCCTGGAGAAAAAGAGGGATTTCAATTGTCCCTATGAAATACAGATTTCATTATTTAGGTAATTTTTATGCAATTGTATCAGTTTATGTTCATGGTGGAACAATCTCAGTTGCAAATGAAGGGATTGAATGTGGACAAGGAATAAATACCAAGGTAATCGAACTAGGCTATTTCTATTCTGTGATAAAGTGTTACACTTTTCACTAACCAAAAGCCAATAATGAAAGCACTGTAGCCACCAAACCACTTTCAGAAGTGCTCCAAAACTGACCACTGAACTGGTAATTGTACATCGTTAGCAGTTCGTACATAGCCTTTAGGGGGACCCTAGATACTTCTGCATATAATCTCCATTAAACCAACTTACAATACTGGTCACAGTGCATAGGTCAGAACTTACATTGAAATAGAACACTAAGTTCTTGCAGACACAAATTTAATATATTTCCTTCAATTAAATGTTGCCAGGTCTGTCTTATTCATTAACCACCATTATCCATCCAGCTAATAGCTGTGACACTCAACATGATGCTCCTTCCTAATGAACATGTGCACTCTTACTAGACTGTAACACTCTCCTAAAAACTGGGAAATGCTTTCTCACTAGACTGTAACACTCTCCTAAAAACTGGGAAATTTCTTAAGCAGAATCCCACTGGAATGCACTTTTGTATTGTTGTAGACTTTCATTATTCAAAAAGTAACTTTGCTGATCAAATAGGATTACTAAGTTCTGATTTACAAAATGTTAACCACAACAATATACAAGGGTCATTCAACAAAAAATAAAATAAAATAGAAAGAAAATATTTTAAAGAATTTATTGTGTGAATGGAATACAACACTTACTTATTTTTCCACACAATCCCTCTCAAACACTATGCACTAATGCACAAGCATAATGGACAAGCTTCTCAATTTCTGGGCAAAGAGTTCTTGTGGGTGTTTGTGTAACCAGCATGTACTGCTGCCTGGACTTCTTAATCATTAACAAACTTTGAGCCACAAAGAGCTTCTTCCAGGTGGTTAAAAATTTAATAATCTGTAGGTGCCAGATCCAGGGAATACAGGGAGTGGGGTAAGAAGATGAACTACAAGCCTCCCTGTAAACGTTCATGTGCGTTTCTTTCATTTATGATGTCAAATATTTTGGAACCAACCTCGTACAAGTTTTCTTGATGTCAGTATGTAATGAACACTATGGTCGGATAATTGAACACAGATGTTCATCATTGCTGCAGTATCACTCACCATCATACTCCTGTTTTATCATATCAATTCATCAAAACTTGCAATGTTGTTCTCTGTGACTGCACAGAAAAAGCAAGCTGGACGTGAAGAATTAATGACACTTGTTACATCCTGTTTGAACTTATCTACCCACTGGTACTCTTGTGTTTGACTCAAACAATTTTCATCACATTACACTGCCATCTTATCATGAGTTTTGATTGATTTCAACCCTTCAGCTAACTGAAATCTAATGACACTCCACTGCTCCACACTGGTGCAAACACACAATGGTGCCACCATCTTGTTTCACAGGTTTTTAGCACCCCACTCACAAGGCTATCTTTCTAGTCCCATCTGATAACAGCTCTAAGACACTACCAAACAAAAATCAAAGAAGCACACACTTCATAAGTATTATGGTTTTTGTACAACTTTTCAAGTTATTTATTGAAAGGATCTACTCACCAGAAGACAACTTGCTTCAGACATCTATGAGGTTTGCCAGCCAACTCTTGAATACACCAGCTCTTCAAAAGAAATGGTCAAACAAGAAGCAATGTGCATGTGAATTATAGCTGATAGCTATGCATTCACTAATAGTTTTTTGTTATCTTACAAACAACTTTATGTGAGACCCCAAGTGATAGATTAAATGATATGCTCTATGCTTGCCACAACTTTTTGCAACCTACCGGCCTGATTCACATATGAACGTAACCTCATGGGCTGCCTTATAACAATACAACAGCAACACTCCTACTGCATAAAAACAAAACTACAGCATCTGTGACTTTAATATTTACGAGTTAAACCACCAATACTGATCACACCTCTTCCCCTGTATGCAGCGCCAACAAGTAATACTTTAAAACCCTTGTTTTTGAGAAAACATTCATTTTATGTTTACCCAGAATTTCTTCTGTGGGCTGGATGTGACCAATGGCCACTGGTTACCCACCTGTGTTGTATACAAAAGAAGGAAATTTTACTGTCATTAATAATAATATATGATCTGCTAGCTGTGCTATGTGGCACACAGAGACAGCACATACACAATGATAATTACTTAACTACATGAAGAGAAAAAACAGACATTAGTTACAAACTACAATATGCCCATAATTTATTCAACATCAACATTCAACATTCAACATCATTGGCAATGATACGGTGTAGTTGAATAGCATAATTCTACATGCTTCACTGAAGTTTCAGAATATTGAGGCTGTCAATGACCACCTGAGTGGCTGTTTTCAGCTCAGCAATGGTTTTGGTGTTATTGCTGGACATCTTGTCTTTAATATTGCCACACAAAAAGGAGTTGCATGCATTCAGATCTGGAGAATATTGCAACCAATCAAGGCCCATGCCAGTGGCATCTGGGTACCCCAGATGCAGAAAGTAGTCCCCAAAGATGAGGTTGAGCTCCATCTTACATCAACCACATCTTGTTGAAATCAGCGTCACTCTGGATAATTGGGATGAAATCATCTTCCAAAACCTTCAAGTAGCATTTGGTAGTCACTGTGCCATCAAGGAATATTGCACCGATTATTTTGTAACTGGATGTTGCACAGTCACCCTTTGAGCATGAAGAGACTTCTTGATTGTGAAATATGGATTCTCTAACACCCAAATGCACCAATTTTGCTTATTGCTGAACCCATCCAAATGAAAGTTGGCTCTGTTGCAAACCAAACCATGAGTGCATACTAATTCCATGATTCCCTGTGGCCAACAGTGCAGTTTGAATGTCCTAACACAACTCATTCACAAGTTATGAGGATTTTACTTCATATAGTTCAATAATTGTCACTCTGTAATTGCAATGTTGCCAGTTTCAGAGCAGCATGCAATTTTCAGTCTTTGGTGGTAATTACTTCCTCCTCTTATATTAATAATTTAACTGTCCTGTCACAGTTACAGGAATGTCCATGACTTAAAATAAGAATAACTACTATACTCTCTTAAAAGAAAGGTTGATAACATAAAACTAACCATTACACTCTCACACAATATTAAAAACATTGTATTAAGAATTATTGAAGTATTCTTACTTTGATTACAAAACATACACTAGCTTCTCTTAAAAACTGAAGAATCATAGCTGCAAATATAACAATCAATCTGTGTGAACCCAAATAATGAAGTACAGTATTAGAATCTGTAGTTATTTTTTGTCAAATAGTGTACTGGAAACTCAAGTGATTATAGGGAAGCTAAAGAGAGGAGAAAGTGAGTGGCTGTATCTCCTTCATGTCCTTATCTTCTTAATAAGAAAGAACTATAACAGATATTAATATTAGTGAATAATGAAAGAATTTTTGAGTTTAATGTTAAATTCATGTTAAGGCTATTTGGTAGAGAGCATAAGCTACTGTTGTATAAGAATGGGAAAAGAAATGTGTCATGGCCTTATTTAAGGAAGCATCACAGAAATGACCACAAATTATTTCAGGAAACAACACAAGGAGGAAGACCACCCAGAAAGTAATGGCCCACATTTTTTCCTTCAATAATTATTTATTCGACACTGTGCCATTTTTTTAGACACCCTATTTTTCCCCATAATCTCCTTCCACTTCTATAGCCTTCCTTGAGGGAGACACAAGGGTGTGTATGCCCTGTGAGCTGAAGTCCTTGTTTTGGTCACAAAGCCAACTCTTCACTGTGCTAATTATCTTATCTAGGTTTCAGCACCAGCCACAATTTGTAACTTGCAAGTCATCCTGTTCAGCTTCAAAATACTGCAAAAACTCAGAATAAATGTTTTTTCTCTAAGATTTGTATCACACCATAGTATAGAACAGAACTGATGTACAAGGCAGCAGAAAATCACATCCACACTTCCTATACTGATGGTCAGCAGCAGTGACAGTTTCTGAGTCACAATGTATCATGAATTAGAACATCAGCATGCTGCAATATGTCAAGTGTGACAGCCATGGATTGTCTCCCTGTTAATAACAAATATGGAGGTCTGGCAAACCACCTTCTGATGACCTCACCCTGTGTGCCCAATGACCAACTGCACCCTTGTTGACTGTGATGTTCCATAGAGTTCGCATAACCACTAGTGAATATTACCCATAGTCTCTTTGTCAACATTTTGAAATTCAAAGACAGCAGACTGCCTGTTATGTGTATCACTTCAAGGTGCCATTTTGAAACATTGCCGCAGTAGTGCTGACTGTCAAAGGAACTGGAAATTTTGCATGTTCACTGTGAAAACCTCAAAGAACTGATACCAGACATTTTGTATTTGTAACATTGTTGTCAGCTGAGAAAAAGGATGTGAAATATTACTTTCTGGGTGATCATTGCAGATCACCAAATGGAGACTTATTAATAATGAGACATTGTGTTTCCTTGAAACCTTGTGATTGACCACTAGCAACAGCAGAGTACTGTTTTCACTCCTTTTAATTGCTAATATATTAATTTTTGTTTTAGGTTGCTCATGTTTGTGCCCATGCCCTTGGTGTGCCACTAGAGCTTGTGAATATAAAGCTTCGTAATGTTTTGACATCTCCTAACAACATAGTCACTGGTGGAAGTACTGAAAGTGAATCCTGTGCATATGTACATGAATATCACTATTATATGCTTGAGTAGTTTGATCTTTTTTCATTTATTAAAACTAAATATTGCAAAAACTGTAATTACAGGCTACACTACGTGCTTGTGAAGAACTTTTAAAGTGTTTGGCTCCTTTCAAAGAAAAACTCAAAGACCCTTTCTCGTATAAGCTTATTGCTGCAGTATATCCAGCAAATGTTGATTTATGTTCAACATTTATCATATATGTATATGTAAAGACTGCATTTATCCTATATTTTACTAATTTCCTTGTGTTCTAAGGAAATGAATGTTGTAAAATATATTTATGCAGGTTGTAGAGAGCAAATCAAAACCTGCTCAAGAAATATACTAAAATTAAAATAGAATATGCAAAGTGGATGTTTTCAGGAAACAGGTATATTCACAATTAAGCTGAAAAGTCAACCAGGATCCTAGTTCAGGACAACATAGCAGGGTTGTACCTGCAAGAAAACATTTATTAACAACTATTTTCCCTGATTGAGAAACAGTCTCAATTACTCAAATCTTCCCTTATTTGCCAGTATAAAGAACTAGTTCCTTCTTGAAATTTATTTTGTATTTATTCTACATTGACAAATGTGTTTATGGCATGATTACTTTGTATCTTCATTGCAACAGTTCACTAATGAAATCTGAATGTTAGGTATCCTGGGATCACAGATGCTGTGAGGCAGTACTACATTTATGGAGTAACTGTGGCTGATTGATCAGGTCAGTGGAGATTGATGTCCTAACAGGACAACACCAGGTCAGTATAACAGTGTGCATCAATATAAAATATATCAATTTAATATCAGACAATTACTAAATTTAATGAGTTTAACTGATATAATGCTAATGCTTAAATTAGCATTATCAAAATACAGCCAAAAGTCATAAAGACTTATGTATGAAAAAGGAAATCTACATCTTAAAATAATTTATTTCTACTCAGTGTTTAAACTTTTATGTGAGAGAAAAAAATATTGAATAAGTTTTTCACATATCTATGCAGAAAAAGTCCATTTGGTATAAAAGTCTTGCAAAATTTACTTTCTTAAACTTTCTGTGCAAGTTTCAAGAGCATTGTTATAGTCACCTTTGAGAAAAGTGTATCTTCCAGTGAGGTGGCTTCTTTTTGTCAATGATGCAGATACCCATACTGTAAATTCAGTTGCATTGGCAAAGTATTTTTCAAGAGGTCAGGCTAACATACTGTTCCTGAAAAGGGACAGCTGCCTTTTCAGCAGTTGTAGGGAAAACTTTCTGTTTGACTGCGTGATCTTGCCTAGTAACATTAGTTGTCACAGCCTTGCTGTGTTGGTATTGCCAATAGCTCAAGCAAAGACTGCAACACCTCCTGAATTTTCTGAGAATGTGCACCTTTACTTTCATAGTGATTAAGGAAAGGCAAACTTACATTTCTAGCATTTGTAGACTTAGAGAAAGCCTTTGACAATGTTGACTGGAATACTCTCTTTCAAATTCTGAAGGTGGCAGGGGTCAAATACAGGGAGCAAAACTCTATTTAAAATTTGTATAGAAACCAGATGGCAGTTATAAGAGTTGAGGGACATGAAAGGAAAGTAGCGGTTGGGAAGGGAGTGAGACAGAGTTGTAGCCTCTCCCTGATGCTATTCAATCTGTATATTGAAAACATAGTAAAGGAAAGAAAAGAAAAATTCAGAGTAGGTATTAAAATCCATGGAGAAGAAATAAAAACTTTGAGGTTCACTGATGACATTGTGATTCTGTCAGAGACAGCAAAGGACTTGGAAGAGCAGTTGAATGGAATGGACAGTGTCTTGAAAGGAGGGTATAAGATGAACATTAACAAAAGCAAAACGAGGATAATGGAATGTAGTCAAATTAAGTCTGGTGATGCTGAGGGAATTAGATTAGGTAATGAGACACTTAAAGTAGTAAAGGAGTTTTGCTATTTTGGGAGCAAAATAACTGATGATGGTCGAAGTAGAGAGGATATAAAACGTAAACTGCCAATGGCAAGGGAAGTATTTCTGAAGAACAGAAATTTGTTAACATCAAGTATTGATTTAAGGAGAAGGAGGAGACAGGTATTGAATAGAATTCGGGAGAAGAGGAGTTTGTGGCACAACTTGACACAAAGAAGGGACCAGTTGGTAGGTCATGTTATGAGGCATCAGGGGATCACAAATCTAGCATTGGAGGGCAGTGTGGAGTGTAAAAATCTTAGAGGGAGACCAAGAGGTGAATACCCTAAGCAGATTCAGAAGGATGTAGGTTGCAGTAAGTACTGGGAAATGAAGAAGCTTGCACAGGATAGAGTAGCATGGAGAGCTGAATCAAACCAGTCTCAGGACTGAAGACCACAACAACAACAGATTAAAATGGAAAAAAGGTAATCTCAATTTCATATGTTACTTCAGTTTCCAGAAAAATATAAGAATGAGTTATGATATTAGATTTACAATTCTGATTCTTTGGGTCATGCTATGAATTTAGCCCTCGAGCACACACACTTGTGTATAAAGTGCACAGTTCCATTTTTGTTTTACAATAGCAAACCATTACCTATTCCTGCATTATTGTTTCAGCTAGCACAATGAGAAGTTGTGTTGTCATAGGTTCATGTGAGCTATAGCAATTTGAAATAAACTGTGAGTATGTTATCTTAGTATACAAAGTGTGCCACACACCCGGTCATGTAAGCAATTTTTCCTTCACTTTTATTCCATTCCTTTTTAATCGAATTACAAGATAACACATAACAAGCAATTGTGCCACTGTGCAGGGTGAGATCAAAGCTGACAGACAATGAGCTTCATTGGTTACTCTATGAGGATCCAGAGTTCAAAACTGTACCAGCCAATAAAAACGATGATGACTCTGAAGAAGAAGAGGAATTTATCACATGAAGTGGCCACAGTTCAGATTCTGATCAAGTCCATGATTCAGATGATGACTGTGAAGAGTCACTCTCCACTGATGGACTTTTTACTGTGAAGGACAAAATGTATAAATGGTATAAAATATGCCCTAATGTGACTTTGAAAACAAATGGAAAGAATTTTGTGAAAATATTCCCTGGGCCTACATGTGGTGCCAGAGGGGTCTCAAGTAAAACAGAGGCTTTATGGACAATTCTTAGCCAGAAAAGATTGATGAAATTGTAAAATACACAAAAATATACATTCAAATTTTGTTTTAGCAGATGCTAAAACATTCTTCATTGGTGATATTGAAGTACGTTGTGGAAAACAACCTAAAGGACCATACAATGTTTCTAATTCTCCCTGTGATATTGTAGGAAGGCTAGTTATCCACACTGAAAGCTCAGGAAGAAATATTACAATGGATAATTGGTACGCTAGCTATTCCTTAGTCAACTCCCTTTTGAAAAAGCGACTAACATGCATTGGCACATTGAGAAAAAACAAACATGGATTCCCACAAGAATTTTTACCTGGGACATGTAGGGCTATCCTTATTTGGTTTTCAGAATGATATGACACTACTTTCATATGTGCCAAAACGAAACAAGGTAGTTATATTACATTCAACTATGTACAATTTTGGAACCATTGATGAAGTTACAGGTAAACCAGAGATAGTTTTGGATTGCAATATAACAAATGGAGGAGTCAACACAGTCAATAAACAGGGAGGTGAGTATTCCACTGCGTGAGTGACAAGTAGATGGCCATTTGTTGTATTATATGCCATAATAGGTATAGCAGGAATCAATACTCAAATAATTTTTTGTACAAATGAGGTAAATCCAAAAAAGAAGAGAAGAATTTTCTTGAAAGATTTAGCACTTTGTCTTATGAAGCCTCAACTAGTGGAAAGAGCTAATATTCCTCCACTTTGTGCTGACATTGCAACATTCCTCATGAAATGCAAAGATCAACATGTTGAAAGAACTGCAGAACCTACACCAAGAAAAGAGGTTTATATGTGACATGTGGATGAACAAGAAACACATCTACTGCCATAAGCTGGAACACATGCCATAGCTTTGTTTGCAAAGGATGTCTAAAAACAGTGCATACATGTGAGAAGTGTAAAGCATTTTCAAAAAATCTGATAGACAATTAACTGTGTAGGTGGAAAAACTTCATGATAACTGCTACTTCTTCAGCATATAAAGCCTTTGTCCTTTTATATTGCAATGAAAGAGTGTGCTTAAAAAAGTGTTATAATAGACTGGTATGTCAACTGGGGTAATAGAATGATATGAAAGTTTTTTATTTTCTTAATCAAATAGTAAATTAGAGATGTAATATAAGTTTATTGTATTGTTGTTTAAATAAACTAAAATTAAACTGGGATTTAGCTATTACATGTTTCCCTTGGTAGCTTAGTGACAGCTTTTGACTATATGTGTACAAAGTGTGCTGCCCACCTTCTTGTGTTACAAAAATTGGTGCACCTGTTCGAGGGTTAATGTGAGTGTTGTATTCTGCAACATATGTCACACATATAAACACTGACTTCTTCCTTCACACACTCTTCACTGCAATGCCTCTCTTAACCCAGAGTTCTGAAATACTTTTCTTTCTCAGTTTCCATTTTTATGTTATAAGAGAAGATTTTATACTGTTTTCTTTGTGTGTCATATGTTTCTGAGTTGTTTTTTTTAACTGGATTTGTATTTCAATTGCAGAATGACCCCTGGAGAAAAAGAGGGATTTCAATTGTCCCTATGAAATACAGATTTCATTATTTAGGTAATTTTTATGAAATTGTATCAGTTTATGTTCATGGTGGAACAGTCTCAGTTGCACATGAAGGGATTGAATGTGGACAAGGAATAAATACCAAGGTAATCGAACTAGGCTGTTTCTATTCTGTGATAAAGTGTTACACTTTTCACTAACCAAAAGCCAATAATGAAAGCACTGTAGCCACCAAACCACTTTCAGAAGGGCTCCAAAACTGACCACTGAACTGGTAATTGTACATCGTTAGCAGTTCGTACATAGCCTTTAGGGGGACCCTAGATACTTCTGCATATAATCTCCATTAAACCAACTTACAATACTGGTCACAGTGCATAGGTCAGAACTTACATTGAAATAGAACACTAAGTTCTTGCAGACACAAATTTAATATATTTCCTTCAATTAAATGTTGCCAGGTCTGTCTTATTCATTAACCACCATTATCCATCCAGCTAATAGCTGTGACACTCAACATGATGCTCCTGCCTAATGAACATGTGCACTCTTACTAGACTGTAACACTCTCCTAAAAACTGGGAAATGCTTTCTCACTAGACTGTAACACTCTCCTAAAAACTGGGAAATTTCTTAAGCAGAATCCCACTGGAATGCACTTTTGTATTGTTGTAGACTTTCATTATTCAAAAAGTAACTTTGCTGATCAAATAGGATTACTAAGTTCTGATTTACAAAATGTTAACCACAACAATATACAAGGGTCATTCAACAAAAAATAAAATAAAATAGAAAGAAAATATTTTAAAGAATTTATTGTGTGAATGGAATACAACACTTACTTATTTTTCCACACAATCCCTCTCAAACACTATGCACTAATGCACAAGCATAATGGACAAGCTTCTCAATTTCTGGGCAAAGAGTTCTTGTGGGTGTTTGTGTAACCAGCATGTACTGCTGCCTGGACTTCTTAATCATTAACAAACTTTGAGCCACAAAGAGCTTCTTCCAGGTGGTTAAAAATTTAATAATCTGTAGGTGCCAGATCCAGGGAATACAGGGAGTGGGGTAAGAAGATGAACTACAAGCCTCCCTGTAAACGTTCATGTGCGTTTCTTTCATTTATGATGTCAAATATTTTGGAACCAACCTCGTACAAGTTTTCTTGATGTCAGTATGTAATGAACACTATGGTCGGATAATTGAACACAGATGTTCATCATTGCTGCAGTATCACTCACCATCATACTCCTGTTTTATCATATCAATTCATCAAAACTTGCAATGTTGTTCTCTGTGACTGCACAGAAAAAGCAAGCTGGACGTGAAGAATTAATGACACTTGTTACATCCTGTTTGAACTTATCTACCCACTGGTACTCTTGTGTTTGACTCAAACAATTTTCATCACATTACACTGCCATCTTATCATGAGTTTTGATTGATTTCAACCCTTCAGCTAACTGAAATCTAATGACACTCCACTGCTCCACACTGGTGCAAACACACAATGGTGCCACCATCTTGTTTCACAGGTTTTTAGCACCCCACTCACAAGGCTATCTTTCTAGTCCCATCTGATAACAGCTCTAAGACACTACCAAACAAAAATCAAAGAAGCACACACTTCATAAGTATTATGGTTTTTGTACAACTTTTCAAGTTATTTATTGAAAGGATCTACTCACCAGAAGACAACTTGCTTCAGACATCTATGAGGTTTGCCAGCCAACTCTTGAATACACCAGCTCTTCAAAAGAAATGGTCAAACAAGAAGCAATGTGCATGTGAATTATAGCTGATAGCTATGCATTCACTAATAGTTTTTTGTTATCTTACAAACAACTTTATGTGAGACCCCAAGTGATAGATTAAATGATATGCTCTATGCTTCCCACAACTTTTTGCAACCTACCAGCCTGATTCACATATGAACGTAACCTCATGGGCTGCCTTATAACAATACAACAGCAACACTCCTACTGCATAAAAACAAAACTACAGCATCTGTGACTTTAATATTTACGAGTTAAACCACCAATACTGATCACACCTCTTCCCCTGTGTGCAGCGCTAACAAGTAATACTTTAAAACCCTTGTTTTTGAGAAAACATTCATTTTATGTTTACCCAGAATTTCTTCTGTGGGCTGGATGTGACCAATGGCCACTGGTTACCCACCTGTGTTGTATACAAAAGAAGGAAATTTTACTGTCATTAATAATAATATATGATCTGCTAGCTGTGCTATGTGGCACACAGAGACAGCACATACACAATGATAATTACTTAACTACATGAAGAGAAAAAACAGACATTAGTTACAAACTACAATATGCCCATAATTTATTCAACATCAACATTCAACATTCAACATCATTGGCAATGATACGGTGTAGTTGAATAGCATAATTCTACATGCTTCACTGAAGTTTCAGAATATTGAGGCTGTCAATGACCACCTGAGTGGCTGTTTTCAGCTCAGCAATGGTTTTGGTGTTATTGCTGGACATCTTGTCTTTAATATTGCCACACAAAAAGGAGTTGCATGCATTCAGATCTGGAGAATATTGCAGCCAATCAAGGCCCATGCCAGTGGCATCTGGGTACCCCAGATGCAGAAAGTAGTCCCCAAAGATGAGGTTGAGCTCCATCTTACATCAACCACATCTTGTTGAAATCAGCGTCACTCTGGATAATTGGGATGAAATCATCTTCCAAAACCTTCAAGTAGCATTTGGTAGTCACTGTGCCATCAAGGAATATTGCACCGATTATTTTGTAACTGGATGTTGCACAGTCACCCTTTGAGCATGAAGAGACTTCTTGATTGTGAAATATGGATTCTCTAACACCCAAATGCACCAATTTTGCTTATTGCTGAACCCATCCAAATGAAAGTTGGCTCTGTTGCAAACCAAACCATGAGTGCATACTAATTCCATGATTCCCTGTGGCCAACAGTGCAGTTTGAATGTCCTAACACAACTCATTCACAAGTTATGAGGATTTTACTTCATATAGTTCAATAATTGTCACTCTGTAATTGCAATGTTGCCAGTTTCAGAGCAGCATGCAATTTTCAGTCTTTGGTGGTAATTACTTCCTCCTCTTATATTAATAATTTAACTGTCCTGTCACAGTTACAGGAATGTCCATGACTTAAAATAAGAATAACTACTATACTCTCTTAAAAGAAAGGTTGATAACATAAAACTAACCATTACACTCTCACACAATATTAAAAACATTGTATTAAGAATTATTGAAGTATTCTTACTTTGATTACAAAACATACACTAGCTTCTCTTAAAAACTGAAGAATCATAGCTGCAAATATAACAATCAATCTGTGTGAACCCAAATAATGAAGTACAGTATTAGAATCTGTAGTTATTTTTTGTCAAATAGTGTACTGGAAACTCAAGTGATTATAGGGAAGCTAAAGAGAGGAGAAAGTGAGTGGCTGTATCTCCTTCATGTCCTTATCTTCTTAATAAGAAAGAACTATAACAGATATTAATATTAGTGAATAATGAAAGAATTTTTGAGTTTAATGTTAAATTCATGTTAAGGCTATTTGGTAGAGAGCATAAGCTACTGTTGTATAAGAATGGGAAAAGAAATGTGTCATGGCCTTATTTAAGGAAGCATCACAGAAATGACCACAAATTATTTCAGGAAACAACACAAGGAGGAAGACCACCCAGAAAGTAATGGCCCACATTTTTTCCTTCAATAATTATTTATTCGACACTGTGCCATTTTTTTAGACACCCTATTTTTCCCCATAATCTCCTTCCACTTCTATAGCCTTCCTTGAGGGAGACACAAGGGTGTGTATGCCCTGTGAGCTGAAGTCCTTGTTTTGGTCACAAAGCCAACTCTTCACTGTGCTAATTATCTTATCTAGGTTTCAGCACCAGCCACAATTTGTAACTTGCAAGTCATCCTGTTCAGCTTCAAAATACTGCAAAAACTCAGAATAAATGTTTTTTCTCTAAGATTTGTATCACACCATAGTACAGAACAGAACTGATGTACAAGGCAGCAGAAAATCACATCCACACTTCCTATACTGATGGTCAGCAGCAGTGACAGTTTCTGAGTCACAATGTATCATGAATTAGAACATCAGCATGCTGCAATATGTCAAGTGTGACAGCCATGGATTGTCTCCCTGTTAATAACAAATATGGAGGTCTGGCAAACCACCTTCTGATGACCTCACCCTGTGTGCCCAATGACCAACTGCACCCTTGTTGACTGTGATGTTCCATAGAGTTCGCATAACCACTAGTGAATATTACCCATAGTCTCTTTGTCAACATTTTGAAATTCAAAGACAGCAGACTGCCTGTTATGTGTATCACTTCAAGGTGCCATTTTGAAACATTGCTGCAGTAGTGCTGACTGTCAAAGGAACTGAAAATTTTGCATGTTCACTGTGAAAACCTCAAAGAACTGATACCAGACATTTTGTATTTGTAACATTGTTGTCAGCTGAGAAAAAGGATGTGAAATATTACTTTCTGGGTGATCATTGCAGATCACCAAATGGAGACTTATTAATAATGAGACATTGTGTTTCCTTGAAACCTTGTGATTGACCACTAGCAACAGCAGAGTACTGTTTTCACTCCTTTTAATTGCTAATATATTAATTTTTGTTTTAGGTTGCTCATGTTTGTGCCCATGCCCTTGGTGTGCCACTAGAGCTTGTGAATATAAAGCTTCGTAATGTTTTGACATCTCCTAACAACATAGTCACTGGTGGAAGTACTGAAAGTGAATCCTGTGCATATGTACATGAATATCACTATTATATGCTTGAGTAGTTTGATCTTTTTTCATTTATTAAAACTAAATATTGCAAAAACTGTAATTACAGGCTACACTACGTGCTTGTGAAGAACTTTTAAAGTGTTTGGCTCCTTTCAAAGAAAAACTCAAAGACCCTTTCTCGTATAAGCTTATTGCTGCAGTATATCCAGCAAATGTTGATTTATGTTCAACATTTATCATATATGTATATGTAAAGACTGCATTTATCCTATATTTTACTAATTTCCTTGTGTTCTAAGGAAATGAATGTTGTAAAATATATTTATGCAGGTTGTAGAGAGCAAATCAAAACCTGCTCAAGAAATATACTAAAATTAAAATAGAATATGCAAAGTGGATGTTTTCAGGAAACAGGTATATTCACAATTAAGCTGAAAAGTCAACCAGGATCCTAGTTCAGGACAACATAGCAGGGTTGTACCTGCAAGAAAACATTTATTAACAACTATTTTCCCTGATTGAGAAACAGTCTCAATTACTCAAATCTTCCCTTATTTGCCAGTATAAAGAACTAGTTCCTTCTTGAAATTTATTTTGTATTTATTCTACATTGACAAATGTGTTTATGGCATGATTACTTTGTATCTTCATTGCAACAGTTCACTAATGAAATCTGAATGTTAGGTATCCTGGGATCACAGATGCTGTGAGGCAGTACTACGTTTATGGAGTAACTGTGGCTGATTGATCAGGTCAGTGGAGATTGATGTCCTAACAGGACAACACCAGGTCAGTATAACAGTGTGCATCAATATAAAATATATCAATTTAATATCAGACAATTACTAAATTTAATGAGTTTAACTGATATAATGCTAATGCTTAAATTAGCATTATCAAAATACAGCCAAAAGTCATAAAGACTTATGTATGAAAAAGGAAATCTACATCTTAAAATAATTTATTTCTACTCAGTGTTCAAACTTTTATGTGAGAGAAAAAAATATTGAATAAGTTTTTCACATATCTATGCAGAAAAAGTCCATTTGGTATAAAAGTCTTGCAAAATTTACTTTCTTAAACTTTCTGTGCAAGTTTCAAGAGCATTGTTATAGTCACCTTTGAGAAAAGTGTATCTTCCAGTGAGGTGGCTTCTTTTTGTCAATGATGCAGATACCCATACTGTAAATTCAGTTGCATTGGCAAAGTATTTTTCAAGAGGTCAGGCTAACATACTGTTCCTGAAAAGGGACAGCTGCCTTTTCAGCAGTTGTAGGGAAAACTTTCTGTTTGACTGCGTGATCTTGCCTAGTAACATTAGTTGTCACAGCCTTGCTGTGTTGGTATTGCCAATAGCTCAAGCAACGACTGCAACACCTCCTGAATTTTCTGAGAATGTGCACCTTTACTTCCATAGTGATGCTACAGTGCATGCATGCTCACCTCCTATCTGTTTCAGGAAATGATAGCAGCGGGCAACATAGATCAACTGTGAACAAAGCAGACTGAAGTAGTAGATTGTCTTTCAGCCATGCACTGTCTTGTGGCAGCCCTGGAGATTTTCAGGGGATAAGTATGTGACGGAGAGAGCTCCCTGACCAGCACTTCCTGTGCTGATGCAGAATGATCACCCAAGTGAGATAGTGTTTTACAGTGACTGTCTTTTGTTTTGTGTGGTCTTGAAGATGGTTTTGCCACAAGGTGCAGTGATGGTATTGTAGATTTGTACAGTTACAGAGAAGATGACACCAGTGAGGCTGTATCACACACTTTTGCCTAACAGTGATTGTAGGATCTGCAAAAGCCTTGCTGAGTGCTAGTGGCAGAATGTTGGAATTTTGTTCATCTGCAACATTTTGAGATTGATGTTTTTCATGCTGTCCCAGCAGTTTCACAGGATCAGTTAAGTAATTCCACATCATGGAATGCTCAGTAAATTTTGTATCACAGTGGATAGTGTGCAGTGTATTGCTTGATTGCAGCACACTACCATATGCTTGCCCATAAGTTTTCTTTCCTTGGATTTGCGAGGTAGGGAATAGGTGTGTCTAACTTGGCTCACTGGAACTTCAGTTCTGTGAGGCTATTGTGTGCTAAAGGAATAATTTTCACCATGTTCATTCTTATCACTATATAATTTTACTGTGTTAATTTCCCTTGTTAATTTTTATGTAATTGTGCTATGTTCCAATAAAGGAACTGAAAACACATGAATATTTCCAGAATGAAATTTTCACACTGCAGTAGAGTATGCACTGATATGAAACTGCCTGGAAGATTAAAACTGTGTGCCAGACCAAGACTCGAATTCAAGGCCTTTGTCTTTCACAGGTAAGTGCTCTAAAATTCGAGCTACCCATCCATGACTCACACTCCATCCTCACAGCTTCACTTCTGCCAGTACGTCATCTCCTACCTTCTAAATTTCACAGAAGCTCTCCTGTGATGCTGCAGTTTCAACTCATGAATACTTTCTGTGTCCTGTTCACCTTTTTTCCCCACTAACATGCATATGTACTCAGGTATCAAAGGCTATGTGTGAATGGTCAATGAGTAAAGGATCTCCACACTGGTGACCCTCGACTGAACTGCCCCAACCCACTGGCTTCTACTCACTGCACTGGGCATATGCATGCTGCAGCCATGTCACACATCCAACCCCACCCCTCTGTCTGCCACTGCTAGCTAACAGTGTGCCATGGTGCAGACCAATCCTGTTACACTGCCCATGGCTGTTTTGGCCTGCATCCATGCACAGAGCACCACTGCCCTCTATTAAAACCTACTGGCCAACAGCTGATCCAATGATCTAGATGTGGCTGACATTATGGACCCTATCCTTGGTGCAAATTTTATTTCTCATATGGCCTCCTCATTGACCTGCCAAGCTGATGTATTGCTGATGCCATTACCTGTCATTCTACCCTGTGTTGCCAGTCCCACCCCACCACCTCTTTCTCCATCAAACAGCTCTCCTACTCCAACCCTTTCGCCAACCTCCTTGCCACATTCTCTCTCATCATCCACCCCTCCAGCACTGCCCATGAGGTTCACTGTGACACCAGGCATGTGTTGCCAAATGCCTAGACTGCCAGTTTTTGCCCCTTCTGCCCAACCAACAGAGAATCCTTCTGGACGATATTGAGGCAGTGATTGCCACAGGTGTGCTCTATCTCTCCTAGAGTTTGTGGACCTCCAAGCAATACCTCATTTCAAAGAAAGATGGTACATGGTGCTTGTGCAGGGATGTCTGGCCACTTCAGAATGGTACACCAAACCACTTTTGTGCAGTTATAGTGACGACTTGTGAGGCACAACGTTTTTCAGTAAAGTGGACTGCACAAAGGTATTCACACAGGCATGTTCACCCCTGAGAACATAGAGATGATTACCTCCATTACACTTCTTGACATCTTTGAGAGTGCCTTCGAGCCACTTGGCATCTGAAACTCTGCTAAGACATGGCAATATGTCTTTGACAATGGCCAATGTTATGTCTAGGGGTATTTTGCCTACTTAGACAAAATCCTGATTTATTCATGCGATCTTGTAGAGCACTGCCACTGTGTCCAGGAGGCATTCTTTCACCTCCCAGAGGTTGGTGTCATTATAAAACTGGAGGAGTGTACTTTCAGTGTTGCATGTCTGAGTTCCCATGCCCCACTACTTACAAGAAACTGCAGGTTACTCAGGATGGCAAAGTTTTCAGGCACCACTGAATGGCCTCTGAGAGCATTCAAGCATTACTTGCAGCCACATTCCAAGATGACTGCACAAAAGGCATAGGGCCCATTTCCTGGACAGCACAAATGTCAAGCAGTTTGAACAAACAAAGCATGACCTCTAGCAAGCTGTCATCCTAGCACACCACCAACCAACAGCTCTGTTTGCAATTGTTGCTGTTGCCAGCTGGTTTGCCTTAGGTAAAGTCCTGCAACATCGTGTTGAAGAGCCTTGGCACCCCCTGCCATTTCCCCTCGGCAAAGCTTGCTTAGCCACAGCAGCATTAGGTTGTGTATGATTGAAAGCTCCTTGCTGTGTATGAGGCAGTTAGGTATTTATGTCCATGGAGAAGCACCATTTCATTATTTGGACCAACCACCACCTACTAGCAGTAGGTTTGTATTATAAAGGGAACAACCAGATATCACTGTACCAATTACAACAGCATAGCCAGAATGGACAACATAGTTGCTGATTGCATTAGCCGATCATGTTCTCTACTGCCCCCCTTGCTATGTGACCATTGCTACCACCCAGGTTGCCAATTCTAAGCTCGTATGGCTGCAAAACGACTTAAACGTTGATCTCAAACTTCAACCATACATGATAACAGGCACCCACAAACCCATCTGGTGTGACATTCGCATCAGTATCAACCAACCAGGTCCCTCTTCAGAGCACATTCACCCATACCTTCCTCCAGATTTGCACACAGCAGCCTTATACAATTTCACGCCCTGGCCCAGGCTGGCATCCTTGCATCTGCCACACTCATGCATGAGTGTTTGATTTGGCTTAGTAAACAGCACTACTGCACTAACTGGGTCCTTGCCTGCGTCCTGTGCCAGCACTCTAAAATAGGCAGGCAAGTGCATGCCCCCATCGCCTCTTTACTCCCAGTGGGCCACTGCTTCTCTCACATATGTATATGGATATCAAAGGTCCTTTGCCATCATCCAACGGCCACCAGTATCTCCTGACTTAACCATGGAAAAGGCCTTTATAGACTTGTGGATCTCACATTTTGGGTCTGAGATGGCAGAGGAGGTGGTCATGTGTGCTTACTTGTGTGAATGGATATGTATGAGTGTTTCCTTTTCTGACAAAGGCTGTGGCCAAGAGCTAATGTGCTAATGAAGTTTGGAAAGGTGGAGGGATTGTTCAAAATATGGTCAGGGTCAGTCTACAGCTATAAGCGATATTACAGGAACCACAGCGACTATAATCAAGTGTCAGGTGGAGTTTGCGTCTATGTCTTGAACTCGATATGTAGTGAAACTGTGCCGCTTCAAACCCTCTTGAGGTTGTGGCTGTCAGAATAAGGACGACATAAGAAATAACTGTCTGCAATGTATATCTTCCTCAAGGTGGGGCAGTACCTCTGAATGTATTAGTTGCACTGACTGATTAAGTCCCTAAACCTTTCCTACTTCTAGGAGATTTTAACTCCCATAGCCCCATGTGGGGTCGCACAATGCTTACTGGACGAATCAGAGGTGTCAAAACTTTACTGTCCCATCTCAACCTCTGCATCTACCCCACACATTTAAGTGTGGCTCATGCAAGTTACCTGGCCATTGATACATCAATTTGCATCCCAGGTCTTCTCCCATCTATCCACTGGAGAGCACATGACAACCTGTGTGGCAGAGACCACTTCCCCATCTTCCTGTCAATCCCCCGGCGCCATGACCACAGATGCCTACCCAGATGGGCCTTCACCAAGGCAGAAGGCAGACTGGGAAGCCTTCACCTCTGCTATCACCGTTGAATCTCCCCCAGATGGTGCCATCGATGTTATGGTGGATCAGGTCACTACAACGACCCTTTCAGCGTCGGAAAATGCTATTCCTCGATCTTTTGGGTTTCCTTGGCGAAGGTCAGTCCCTTGGTGGTCGCCAGAAGTCACTGAGGCAAATAAAGAGCGTCGACAGGCTCTGTAGCGACATAAACGACACCCTTCTCTAGAGCACCTCATAGTCTTTAAATGGCTCCATGCCCGTGTTCTCCATCTTATCACAAGACGGATGCGGGAGTGTTGGAACAGATACGTCTTGACCATTGGGTGCCATACGTCACCTTCCAAAGTCTCGGCAAAGGTCACACAAGTTTTGGACACCAGATCCCAACGGGTGTTCCTGGTGATGACATAAATGGCTTGTTATCTACCTACGCAAACTCGTTGCCAAACTCTTTGCTGTTCACTTTGCTCACGCCTCTGTGTCAGAGAACTACCCCCCAGCCTTTCACACTCTCAAATTTCGGCTGTAAGGGAAAGTCCTCTCGTTCACCCAACGCCCCATTTACGCAGTGGGAGCTCCTCAGTGCCCTTGTACATTGCCCTGACACAGCATCTGCGCCAGATCGGATCCACAGTCAGATGCTTAAACACCTCTCGTCCTCAACTGGATCTGGTGCGATGCCGTCTTTCCCTCGCAATTGCGGCAGAACACCATCGTACCAGGGCTCAAACCAGGCAAAAATCCGATTGATGTGGACAGCTATCGGCCCATCAACCTCACCAAAGTTCTTTTTAAGCTGCTACAACGTATGGTGTGTTGGCGGTTGGGTTGGATCCTAAGTCCCCTGGCCAACTGGCTCCATGACAGGGCAGTTTCCACCAGGGTCGCTTTACCACTGACAATCTTCTGTCCCTAGAGTCCACCATCTAACAGCCGTTTCCAGACGACAACGGCTTTTTCCCGTCTTTTTTTTTATTTACGAAAAGCTATGACACCACCTGGCGACATCATAGCCTTGCCACGTTATACAAGTGGGGTCTCCAAGGCCCTCTCCCGATTTTTAACCGGAATTTTCCGTAGCTTCGAATTTCCGTGTCCAAGTTGGTGCCTCCCATAGTTCCCTCCATATCCAGGAGAATGGAGTTCCGCAGGGCCCTGGATTGATTGTATCTCTATTTCTAGTGGCCATTAGCAGCCTAACAGCAGCTCTAAGACCGTCCGTCTCACCTCTGTATGCAGACGACTTCTGCATTTCGTACTGCTCCTCCAGTACTGGTGTTGCTGAGCGCTGCCTACCGTGAGCCATCCACAAGGCGTAGTCATGGGCTCTTTCCTACAGCTTCGAGTTTTCAGCCGCAAAGTCGTTTGTAATGCACTTCTGTCGGCGTCGTACCGTTAATCCGGAACCAGAACTTTACCTTAATGACGACCCACTCACTGTAGTGTAGACATATCAATTCTTAGGACTGGTTTTCGATGCCCGATTGACTTGGCTTCCCCACTTTCGTTAGCTTAAGCGGAAGTGCTGGCAGCACCTCAATGCCCTCCACTGCCTGAGCAACACCAACTGGGGTGCAGATCGCTCTACCTGCTGCAGCTTTACAGAGCCTTTGTTCAATCCCGCCTTGACTATGAGAGCGTAGTTTACTGTTCGGCGGCGCCCTCAGCGTTGCGTTCTCTCGAGTCAGTGCTCCACTATGGCGTTCGCCTAGCGACGGGTGCTTTTAGAACAAGTCGAGTGGCCAGTGTCCTGGTGGAGGCTGAAGTCCCTCCATTGCGTATCTGTCGTGCATAGCTCCTCGCCAGTTATGTTTCACAAATTCGTAGTTCTCCTGAGCATCCGAATTATCATCTCCTTTTCCCAACTGCGGTAGCCCATCACTCGCATTAGACAGGGTTAACGATTGTGGCTCGTGTGCGATCCTTTCTGTCTGAACTGGAGTCCTTCCGTATACCACCTCTCCTTCAGTCCCATTCACGTACACCTCTGTGGTATACACCTCGACTGACGCTTCGTCTGGACCTTTTGCATGGCCCTAAGGACTCTGTTGACCCTGCTGCTCTCCATTGTCACTTCCTCTCGATTCTTGACGTTTTCCAGGGCGCTGAAATCGTTTACACCAACGACCCGATGGCTGATGGTAGTGTTGGCTTTGCCTATGTCCACGGAGGCATTCCTTGCCCCCTGGCTGCAGTGTATTCACTGTAGAACTTGTGGCCATATCTTGTGCACGTCCGTTCTTGTTCTGATGAGTCGTTTCTTCTCCATTCTGACTCCCTGAGCAGCTTACAAGCTATCAACCATTGCTACCCTCGCCGTCGTTTGGTAGCTAGCATCCAAGAGTCGATCTCTGCCCTGGAATGGTCCACTTGTTCAGTGGTGTTTGTGTGGACCCCTGGACACCTCAGAACCCAAGGAAATGAACTTACTGACCGGCTGGTCAAACAGGCAACACGGAAACCGCTACTGTATATCGGCATCGCCGTAAGTGACCTGCGTTCGTTATTATGCCACATCTATTTTAGCATTGGGAGGCAGAATGGTATAATCTCAATACGCACAACAAACTGCGAGCCATCGACACCTGGCTAACAGTGGCCCATACTCTTCTGCTCTGTCCTTCTTTGGCTGCTCTGCGACTTCGTCTTCGGCTGCCGGACTCGTTATCATTTATTTTAGCAGTCAACGCCTCATCGTCTGATTTGGTTTTACGTTTTATTTGTGAGTATGGGTTTTATTATTTGATATAAGTTCTAGAGCATTTCCTTTGTCCTCTGTATCCTTCAACCTAGTGCTTTTCGGATGGATGTTTCAATGTGTTGCATACTGCCTGGGTTCTCCTCTTTATTCTGATGGTCAGCCAGCCGTGGTAATCTGCTTTCTAGTTTTTTCTAGTTTTAACCTATTCTACCTGTTTCTTGTCCTATTTTGTCCATTATAGTTTTGTTGCTCTTCTGTCGTTCTTGTGTCTTTTTTCCTTTCTTCCAGCTGTTTTCTGTATGTCTCATTTGTTTTACTCCCACCTTTGTTTCATTATTTTAATCCGAAAGAGGGACTGATTACCTAGCAGTTTGGTCCCTCCCACCTCTTTTAAACCAACCAACCAACCTTAGGTTCCACTGACATACACCTCGATGGTCCATACCTCAGCCACAGCTTTGCCTGGACCTTCTGTCGCCATGGTGACGTGTGCACACTGACTTTGCGGGACCTTTTTGGAACACACGTTGGTTCACTGTGGTTGGCTCCTATAGCAAGTTTCCTTTTGCAGTGCCGATGAACTCGACAATGTCACGTAGCGCAATTCAGGTGTTCTCATCGATTTTTTTCCTCGAAGGTTTACCTTAAGTAATAGTGTCAGACAACGGCCCTCATTTCACGTCAAGTGAATTTGTAACATTCTGTGAACGCAATGACGTACAGTGTCTAACTAGTGCACCGTTCCATCCATGGTCAAAGCGGAACGTTTTGTCAGAACCTTCAAGCAGCGGATGGAGAAACTTCGCTCCGCACACATCAGGGATCAAGCACTGCAACTGTTTCTCGCTTCCTATCGTTCACACCCACGAGATATACCATTGCCGGCGTAATTGCTTTACGGCCAACGCCATCGGACACTGCTCCACCCTCCTCAGCATCCGGCGCCGAATGGTATTATGTTTCTCATGGTTTTCAAAGGCAGCAGACAGAGGCGGCGGCGGGGGGAGGGTGGGGGGTTAGATTGCCCGTAAAAGTCATCTTTGTCATGTGCACGATGATGTTCCAGTGTCTCTTCCACTAGATTCACGGATCCAGAGCACAGCGTGGCCACAGCAGCCGCCAGAGGGTGTCCTCACAACACCGCGGGATGACCCCATGGCGACGGAGCCTTCGTCTCCTCTGCTTGCTCCTCCTCCTCTCGCCCAACCGATGGATCTGGACTGCCCACACCGCAGCAGTCACCACCTTCTTCATCTGGTTCATGGCATCAGGAGGTGGACGTGAAACCTTCTGGTCATATTCCAGGGGACGTTTCCGCAGAGCGGATGTCGGCTGGCGGGGTAAGACCAGAAGCTTGATGTCCCCTGCAGCCACAGATTAAACATTTATGTAGCTATTTGAAGACCTTAGAGTTTCTTAAACCTGATGTCCCATTTCATGTAGTGATCCCCTAAGAAGCCAGTTCTGCTATTTTGCGACCCACAAATCGTAATGAGCGAGAGGTTACAATATCTAAGTCCACATTCAGCACATTAACTCAACGGATGCAGTTTTTGGAGACAAAACGTCAGGCCATTGAGTTGTCCAGACTTCATCTCATGGGATCTGTAAGAAAATAGCAGTAGCTTACATCAAAAGGGAAAGAGATGAATGCTTATCTGAATAACGCTGAGGCTAAGGAGTCGTGTAAATTTTTCAATGATTTTCATACTGTCACCAAATGCAAGGGCTTTCAAGTACTAAATGTGGACGAGCGGTGAACATTCGTAACAAAATATAAGCTGCGTTTGTTCTGTATTTGCCCTGGTCACTTCTTGAGTAAGTACAAAGTTCCTTCTTTAAGACATGTAATGGAAAGCAGAATATTGCTCCACAAAACAGCTTACTCGTCAGGAATACAGACTGTCGAATCAAGAACCCATTCCTTCTATTCCTTAACCAATCAGAGGGCTAAAGGGAGACCTGATATCAGTTGTAAAGCACTGTTGGCAACAGCTGTTGTTAATATTAAAGATTGCACAGGTGGACAGCAGTCTTGTAAGCTGGTGTTAGACAGTATGAGCCAACTGTCTTTTAATAGGACAGCAGAATTAGTGGAGCTGAGACAGACAAAACACTTATTCCCTTTGAATGGCATAAGCAATAAATTTACCGCCTCGGTACCTCCATATACCTATAGTGTTGACCTGTGCTCTAGAATTGACAGCTTTCGCATTATAATCACTTGCGCTATTGTGGATAATGTAATCAGTGTAATCAGTGTGATCTAGATCAACACAAGGTATTGGACTATCACATTTGATCTACCACTTACCGATCCAGTGTTCAATAAGACTTCTAGAGTATATCTGACTTTTGGTGCTGAGAATTTCTTTGAGGTTGTCGGTAAGGAAAAGCTGGAATAACAAAATCATCCAACACTGATCGATATAAAATCTGGCTGGATTTTGTCAAGCAGGGTTCCTCCAGCTTCATCGTATATACTTTGTCCTACAATCACTGTATGTCTTGTTTGAAGTGACAACTTGGACACCCAACTGTAGAGGTTTTTGCGCTAGAGCAGTTGTCTACCAAAACCGTGAATAAGCAGGGTAGACTATGTGAGGCACACTTTTAGTGCCACACAGCTTGAGGTAAAGTAGGGATATTTGTGGATCGGTTGCCAGTGAAGCCCAACTGTAAGCCCATTGGTGAATCACGGCATCAAGTCGCTCTCAGGGGCCCAGCATTTGTTTGTGTCCCTGGGGTTCCTAAGCTGGGGACTGGTAAGCGCCGTCAGTCCTCTGGCACTGTAAGCTCTTGGCATGCTTCAGTGACCACCATGTAGCGCGGTGGTGGAATTTTGTGTGCCACATGGAATGGGAATCTTGGCTTAACCGCCCAGATCGCAAGGATGGAATAAACCTGCATTAAAAAAAACATCAATCTCAAGGAATGCTGAGCACTGATGAGATGAATGCATGGCTGTTGAGGTGGAACAGTCGTTAGCGGAAACCTCTGGGGAACCTCCCGCACCTCAGTTGTATATGGCCTATTCATCCGTCTGAGTGGACCATTATTTCCCCAGCTGCTCGTGGGACCTAGATTGATCCCTCCAAATCTTCTTCTTCTGCTCCCAGCGGAAAGGCTGTACTACCTGGGAGTACTCACACATTCGTCAAAAAGATTGAGTGAGGTTAGTACTCCAGATGATCAACTTCTTGTCAGTACAGGGGCTGAAGGAGTCATGAATCGCTATGTCTCTGTAGTGATCAAGAGTAAGAAGGAGATGTTTGAAAAAGTGCCCCCCTTCTATATCCATAAAGTTGCTTGCTGGTATTCTTAAGTCTGTTAAGCGGTTGTGAAATGGTTCCTTGTTGGTCGAGACCATCCACAGAAAGCAGGTGGAACTGCTTAAGAGGTCACAGATACTGGGTGAGTACGACATCATTATTGAGTTGCATAATGGCCTTAACTCCAGCAAAGTTCTGGTAGCCTGCCGTAATATCATGGACATAGACGTTGCTGAACTCAAACAAGAATGAGCACCACAGGGGTCATAGATGTGGAACAAATGACACGTAAGAACAATGGAGTGACTGAGAAGACTGCCACCTTTAATGTGACTTTCAATTCTCCAACCCTATCTGAATGCATCATGGCAGGTTTCCTCTGACTTAGGGTTACGCCCTTTGTACCTAACCCTATGCGCTACTGAATGCCAGCTTTTTGGTCATACAACGCTAAGTTTCAGAGGCGAAGTGGTTTGTGAGAAGTGTTGAAAGGCAACCCATGAAGCTGGAACTGACCATCTCCAGCAGTCTGCATTAACTGCTCTGGGAGCCACCTACTCTGGAGCCGCTCCTGTCCTGTTTTTCATAGGAACGCAAAATTCAGGAGATCAAAGTGACCAAGAGGATCCTCTACGCAGAAGCCAACAAAGGACTATCAGGAAATGAAACCCCTGTCTTCGCCACTTCTTATGCTTCCTTCGTGCAGAAACGTGTTACTAAGGTCTATGTTTCGACTCAGACGACGCCCAGTGTACCATTATCCGCCCCTAGCACCTGTGCTTGCATTTGCATGTGCCAAAGCAAAGTGAAAGACGCAGTGATCCATGCAGCTACGATGGAAGAGACCAGTAATGTTTCCACAGTGTCCAGTCCCAAGGCACCCCAACAGCAGAGTGACTCTCAATGCCAGCTTTCTTCAAAGAAAAGTGGCTCTCGCCAACTTTCCCCCTGATCCTTGCTGGGAAAGGGAGCAGGGAAAGGATGTCGCCATGTGGGTCGAAAGCTGACATGGGCACCATCAGACATCATTCTGGCATGTCTGACTGATGCCTCATCAACAGACCCAGTCAGCCCCACCACCCCACTTCTCTCTAAAAGCGCCTGACCACCCTGTCTCAAATGGCTCCCATACTCCAATGGAATATAAACGGATACAGAATTCATCTGGAGGAATTGAGACTCCTTGTAAAGGACTGACCCTCTTCCCTCTGTATGCAAGAGACACGTTTTAAAGAGACTGACACATCTGTACTTGGAAGCTATTACCTTTACAGAAAACACTACCTTGCTGGTGACAGGTGGGGTTTCAGTGTCCATCAGACACGCTTTTCACTCCTCACCTATTCCCTTAACAACAACACCACAAGCTGTTGCTGTTTGGATAGTGGTCCAAGTTGACATCACAGTGTGCTCTGTGTACCTGCCACCCCATGAGCCTCCAGACAGTGGGGTCCCCACTCAACTTTTAGATGAATTATCCCATCCCTCTCTCCTATTGGGAGACTCAAATGCACGCAGTGCACTGTGGGGTTCTAACACCACATGCTCCAAGGGTCAAGTACTTGAGGATATGGTAAACATAACAGATCTTATACTGCTGATCATGGGTCAAGTCACACATTTTAGCACTGCTACAGGTTCGCTTACAGCCATGGACCTCTCCTTCCGCTTGCCTGCTATTGGAGATACTCTTCAGTGGGCAGTGGACAATGATTTTCATGGTAGTGACCGTTTGCCTATCCATCAATAGGTCCACATGTGCAGGAAGATGGTAAGCCATCGGGAGGCTCAACTCTCGCCGCCAATAGTATCTGCACGAATACAGGGGTATCTTCTAACATCAACGAGCGACTTGGCTCAGACAATGGCCGAATGATATAAATCCATTATGGATCCCATCTTCCATCGCTTTCGGGAGGCTCAGGAGATTTCCATTCCACCAACATGGAAGAATACAACCAGCCTTTCTCTTTGTGGGAGCTGGACTATGCATTGTCAGTTGCTCGTGGTACGACCCTGGAATCGACTTGATAACCTGCAGCACGTTACAGTAGTTGGACTGACGGTCGAAGGAGGTCCTCCTTCAGCTCTCCAATAAAATTTGGATGATGGGCGACTTTCTCAACTCGTGGAAAGATGGGCGACTTTCTCAACTCGTGGAAACAATCTATTTTAATCCCAGTTTTAAAACCAGTGAAGGATTGGACAGATCCCAGTAGTTATCATAGTATTAGCCTG
Organism: Schistocerca gregaria; assembly: GCF_023897955.1. Lineage (NCBI taxonomy): Eukaryota > Metazoa > Arthropoda > Insecta > Orthoptera > Acrididae > Schistocerca > Schistocerca gregaria. Next base: position 111,116,041 of record NC_064927.1, read on the forward strand.
ACAAGCTGAGTAGGAAAGACACTGGAGTGTATGGTCAACCAGCGCCTAGTGTGGGTACTTGAAACTGGGTCCCTAATCAGTCGCTCCCAATGTGGGTTCAGGAGGTATCGCTCCACTCTCGATAACCTGATCTTTCCTTCGTAAGCAACACCTTATTGGTGTTTTCTCCGATTTGGAAAAGGCCTACACTACCTGGAGGCATAATATTTTGTCGCAGCTGTATTGGTGGGAATTTCGTGGACGTCTACCAACCTTCACGCGGTCCTTTTATTCCGGGCAGATATTTCATATGCAAAGTTGGAAATGTGCTGTCTGACCGTTTTAAGCAGGAGAATGGGGACCCTCAAGGGAGTGTTTTAAGTGTCACGGCCTTCTCCATTGCAATCAACAGTATTACAACCACAGTGCAACGTCCAGTACAATGTTCCTTGTTCGTGGACGACCTCCATCTTCTGTGCATCCTCCAGCCTCGCCACGGCCACTCGGCAATTGCAACTGACGATCAGGCGGTCTTGCACCATTCGTTTTAAATTCTTATTAGAAAAAACAATTTGTGTTGATGATAATTGATCCCGCTTTCTGTTTAACTTTCCTGTTTTTAAACTGTGTGGCATGGATTTCACTTGTAAGGAAAAGGTGAAGGATTTGGGTAAAGTTAAAATGGCTTGCCACACCATAAAGAACTGAAACTCAGATGTCTCAATGCCTTAAAAATCCTTAATGTGTCAGTCATAGGTAATATTTTGAAGAATCAGTCTCAGTTTTGCAAATTTTCTGGTCTTTTTCAGGTTTCGGCTAAATTAATGTAGCTTTCTTCAGAAGCATAAAATTACTCTAACATGCCATGTCGAATGAAAACTACTTAACTGAAGTCCAGCCCCAGCATCTCTTCACCACCCGGTCGGATGGCAGCGACAAGTATATGCCAACAGCTTAAGCAGAAGTGCTGACAGCACCTCAGTGCCCTCCACTGCCTGATCGACACCAACTGGGATGCAGATCGCTCCACGCTGCTGCAGCTCTACAGAGCCCTTGTTCTATCCCGTCTTGATTATGGGAGTGTGATTTATGGTTACTCAGATTTGGGAGACGGATTGGCATAATCTCAATCCGCACAACAAACTACATGCCATTAAGGAGACTACGAATGTGGAGAAGTCCTCCATGCGGGCCACTCGCAGGGATTATGTGGTGCTCTGCCGGCTCCGCATTGGCCACGTTTCGGCGACACATGGCTACCTCCTTCACCGAGAAGACCCGCCTCAACGTCATTGCGGCGACCGGTTGTCAGTGGCCTACTGTCCCAGTTTGGTTGCCCTGAGACATCATCTTCGGTTACAGGACTCGTTATCATTAATTTTTGTGTACAACGCCTCATCGGCTGAATTGATTTTACGTTTTATCCGTGAGGGTGTGTTTTGTCATTTGATCTAAACTTTAGCGTATTTCACTTGTCCCTCAGTGTCCTCCACCCTAGTGCTTTTCGGATGGAGATTGTAATACGTTGCAGAGTGGCTGGCTTCTCCTTTTTATTCTCCTGGTCGGCCAGCGATGGCAATCTGCTTTCTTGTTTTAATCTCTTCTACCTGTTTCTTGCTTCTCTCTGTGGTTTTCTTGTCTTATTTTATCCATTATCATGTTTGTTACCCTCTGTTGTTCGTGTGATTTTTCCTTTCTCCCCACTTTGTGTTGCCAGTCTTGTTTGTTTTATTCACTCCCGTGTCGTGTTGTTTTAATCGGAACAAGGGACCGATGACCTATCAGTTTCATCTCTTCCTCTCCTCTTTTAAACCAATCAACCGACCAGCCATTGTTTATTCCTACATCGCCAGCATCCAGTTACGTTGTTTATTTGCCACTGGAACGGCTGTTCGATCATCGGCTGCAAGCATCATCGCCATTTGGGATCCGTGCGAGGGAGTGGCTTGAGTTATTAGATGTGGGGGGCATTACGTCCAAAGCCAGGGGTGGAGTAGTGCATCCCCCTGTCAACTACCATGGCCCAGATTGCTTTGAGAAGTGACTGCTTATGTGGCGTTACCGCAAGGCACCACACTTGCTAGGTTGTAGACTTCAAATAGGCTTCATTCGCCCGTGATCCGTCAGTACACATCGGACCCGGGAGTCGCCACTGTCGACGCCAGCAGACCGAGCGCCGCCACTCGGCTGGTCTTACGAGACAAGCTAGCGCGCTGCCCATTTCTAAAGCCGAAGTTAATAGGAATGGTTCACTTGTTATAGCTTCAGAGATCTCATTTGCAGAGACGCTAGTTAGCATAACCTTCGACTAAGTCAGTAGCTACGACCTAGCCAGGCGCCATATACAGTTTATTCATTGACAATTGTTCTATACGTGTGAAGCAATCAGAATTCTAAAGAGGTATTCGCAGTTCATTTTATAACTGCACTTGTAAATATTATTGTACAAAGTCAAGATCGACGTTCACCGCTGATGCTAAATTAAAGCTAAGTACTTAATTGTATTCCTGTCTACTAACTTTCTAATCACCTAAGATGTTCCAGATACACCCTATCAAGTATAGTTCATCGATCCTCACGTCAGCCTACGTGATCAACGCGTGCATTTAATTGCCACACCTCGTGATCAGACTAAGAGTCAATGTACGTGAATCAGCCGCGTCACCCTTTTTCCATGAGGCCCATAGTTCCGCCTCATACACAACAGCTCACAAGAAGCATTGCACCCCAGACTATGTTTTCAAAATTAAATTTAATGAGATTTTACGAATCCACCAGATTTTATTACTGTCTACAAGGATGGTTCTAAGCACGGAGATTTTTTAGGTTATTCTGTCGTGTTCCCAGAAATTGTCCTCAGAGTACGGCTCCCAGAGCAGTTCTTGTTATGGTTGGCAGGAGAGCCAACCCGTATGGTTAAAGGAGGCCGAAATGCACGCGTTTTAGCTCACGCAGGCTGGCGTGAGGTCTGGAACATGACAAGGGAATTAGAATTGAGAAAAACGGACGTAGCTGGTGGAATACTTAACTTTAATCCATTAATGGAGAACGTCGCTTTTGACGTTAGATGAGTCACAGTATCAATAGTAACTGATAATGGCGCCTTGCTAGGTCGTAGCAAATGACGTAGCTGAAGGCTACGCTAACTATCGTCTCGGCAAATGAGAGAGTATTTAGTCAGTGAACCATCGCTAGCAAAGTCGGCTGTACAACTGGGGCGAGTGCTAAGAAGTCTCTCTAGACCTGCCGTGTGGCGGCGCTCGGCCTGCAATCACTGATAGTGGCGACACGCGGGTCCGACATATACTACCGGATCGAGGCCGATTTAAAGGCTACCACCTAGCAAGTGTGGTGTCTGGCGGTGACACCACAGTTCTCAGTTTATTACGCAGAACTGTTTGCTATCCTGAGAGAAATAGAGCAGATGAGACAGCTTCGTGACAAAAAATTTCTGATCTGCTCTGATTCTCAAAGTGCCCTTTTCGCTGTTGAACACATGTAGCCAGCAGAGTGGATGGTGCAACAGGTACAGGACGCTCTCCTTCTCTTGCAAAGGCAAAACAAGGAAATCATTTTTCGCTGGGTTCCAGGTCACATAGGCATCCAGGGAACCGAACTCGCTGGTGCTGTTGCCAAAGAGGCTTATTCCCTTCCACCTCCTGCCCGCTGTTCGATCCCTCTGCGGGCTGTCACTTCATTTGTGACCAGAAAGACTCTATGTTTGTAGGAGTCTCAGCGGCTGCAAGTGAGGAATAATAAACTACGTTCCCTTGCAACCTTGATTACCTCCCTCCGCTTGCGACGGTGTGAAGAGGTAGCAGCCCTTACTCGGCTTAGAGTGGGCCCTTGTCCATTGACACACGGCTTCCTCTTACGTCGGGAGGAGCCCCCAGAATGTCAAACATGCAGGGCACAACTTTCAGTACATCTTTTAACTACGTGAGTTTTATGTGACAACCTGAGGTGTCAACTGGGCCTCCTACAGAATTTTCCCTCTATTTAACTGCTAACGAGGCGAGTGCTCTCCGTGTCTTAAGATTTTGTGTGGTGTCCGGATTTCTTGCCAAAATACTGGGTGTGAGATCTTTATGCGCCCCTTTTCAACAGCACCCGTACATGTATTTTATCCATGACTTTAATTAGTTATTCCACTCTGTCTCGCTGGGATTTTATTACGGTCTTTTCTGAAGCTCACCTCCTTGGGGTGCTTTACGATTCCTGTCTCTCGAAGACTGGAGCATCTTTAGAGATAGAGAGAGAGAGAGAGAGAGAGAGAGAGAGAGAGAGAGAGAGAGAGAGAGAGAGATAGCTCAAAAATCGTCTAAATGGCGCCCAATATCATGTCATCGTGTTGATGAGCGTTCTAAGGGTGGAGCAACAAACTGTTTAACAGCTGGCCATGTTGTTTGGGTTCATCAATCTACATTGCACCTTTTTTGAGACTATTAAGGGATGTCATATGCGGCATTTACGTGATGAGACTGTTATTATGATTATGAGGGACATAGAGTGAAAAGTTAAATGTACGTTGGTGCTGAAATTTGAGTTAAACAATGTGTGATAAATGCGAGTGTAGATGTTCGTGGTGGTTGTCAGTAACAATAAAAATACGTCTTGTCAGTGGGACTATAGTTAATGTGATTTTCACCACGCTGATGAAAGTCCTTTATTGTGACACTTCTGGCGGCCACAGGGGTAGCACCTCACAAGTGGATCCTTTCTCTGGGAACTGCATTTCAGTTGACTGACACCTCCAACATCGCTGTAGACATAAGGAGTCAAATGGTTTGGAAAGTGACTGTCAGCCGACAGGCTATATTATCTGGATCCACAGTATGCCAGCGGTTAATGCTGCTGCTGGCCACCAAATATTTTGTGCCTCTACAATAAGGCTGATTAATGCTTTGCACTGAAGAGATCAGAGTAAAATATTGGCACACGATATAAAATTTACTAATAATCATGAACATACAAACTTTATCCAGGATAAATACAGGAAAACTTTATTGAGAGTAATTACAGTAAATATATAAATATACTATACAATAAATATTTCGAGTCTGGGATGTTCACGATACGGAAATGTACCACGTAATAAAAATTTAAACGTATTTAAATTTTAACTCCACATGCAAGAGGCTGTAATATTCAAACATAAAAAAATACTCGCCAGAAAAAACACGTGTCCCATCTTCTGTTCGTAAAACATACATTTAGTTGCTTCCTGTGGCTCTGCACCACCGCAGTACTGCTTCATTATGAAGCACTGTGTTCAGCACAAAACTCTACAATAGCCCGCAACATCCACAAGGAAGGCTCTGCGCGTACTTGGAAAACAAATCAGGAAAGGACACTACGTGTGGTGCTACATAAGGAACCTACTGTACCACTCGACACGTTGAAGCGTCGGTCACAGTGTTATTTCAGTCCAGCTGTAGCTGTTCCGGAAGTAACGGTAACGGTGGTGCTCTATACACGAAGATTGAGGCGAATGTCACTCTGTGTTTACCAGCTAAACGAATCCAAACTTCATTCACACAATGTCACTGAATCTTCTGCTATCGCTGTCTGCCTTCGCAAGTTTTAAGTAGATACATCAGTACGAAATATTATTGCAGTCTGCCTATTTCTCGTTTCCCTTGCTTTACACCTTAACTGACCAGACTCGTAATGTTTTGGAATGACGTGTACCTCGTACTCTTGACTACAAGGTTTCCAAAATCAAATTAGTTAAATGGGGAAACAACCACAACCACAAATTGAACATATGTAGGTGGTGCATTCTGTTTTGTCCGTTGCCACTTCTCGAATGGTACTATTCGTCATGAAAAACAAAAAGTACTGTAGGAACTTTGCTTATGTTTTTGCCAGTTCGCAGTCACCTTGACATACAATTCGTCCTTAACCCTGTTTCACGTCATGCACAACATATGTCGAGTTCAGCGTATGCTTAGACAGTTCTTTGTCAAAGTTGTCCACATCGCAGAATGTTTCACGCCCTGCAGAATGAGCGAAAATAAGTGAGGCGTTCTGGCAAACTGTTGGAGCGCGTCTACGTTGGAGCTGCGGTAAAAGAGGAGAGAGAAGAGCGGCGGTGCTGGCGGAGCGGAGGGAAGCGGAAGCCGCGATGAGAGCGCCAGTACGGCTGCTCGAGTTTCCTTCGCTGGTACCGAGGAAACGTGTCGGAGATTTTATCGATTAAATACTTACAGGCGTCCACTGCCCGATCATAAAGACAAAAGAATCGTAATCAGATTCGTTTCCGACCAATTTTGAAATGAAATGACTGCTAAACTGAAAAGAAGATGCAAGTAGAAGCATTGAATTCCGACAAAGATGACATTTGAAGAGATCGTGAATATTTGCGGCTTATTAATTTCGATCTCCGACGGAAGCTCCGCTGGATGACACATTTATTGACTGTCAATTTGTGTTCAATTTATTATCTAACATTTATTGAATTGTACAATAAGCAAATACACGCAACAACATCTGCGGGTATTTCTACCTAATTTTATAGTTTTGTGGCTAATAGTCTCTGGCTAATACCCTCCTTACAGAGCACGTTATATAAAAGGCAAATTCGGCAGTTCTGGTGATCGTGATAAGTAAAGGTTGAAATATTCTTTCTCAGCATCTAGCTGACGTCTCCCGTTAGTTGCAGTAATATTTATGAACTCATAAATAGCACCAGTCTTTGTAACAGATTAGGACATCGTCTCTGTAGTTTTTGAATAAAGAGCCAGATTGTGCAGTGCAAATAATTTGAATACATATCCGCCCTGAAGTTCCTAAGTTGTTTGAATAATTTATAAACATCATTTTTCTGATATCATCGACAAACTGTAAATTCCAGTGTAGACTACATTACCATAAACTGTAGTTAGCTCTCTTATGATTTTCGCAGCAGTTACGACTCCAATATGAAAAGAAAAAGTGCAACAGATAAAAGGTGGAGCAATAGACTAATCTATGAAAAAGCTGAAATTCAGCAACACAGGTATTTTTTTGAAATTATTATGTATTTATGTTTATGCAATGTAATTTCCTAGAGCAAAGTATTGTTAACCGCACATCGTTGAAGCCTAATTTTTAGTAACTTCAGTGCAATATAAATGAAAAAGCTTACGTGATATATTATGACTATTTTGTCTCCGCTCCTAAACCCAGAATAAATACTGGATATTCGTAAACTGGTTATACAAAAGTAACCTTTGTGAGAAGGGTAAATAACTTGGAGACATGTTTGATACAGAACTTAATGTAGTGCAACACTGTTAATTTCTGACGTTTCCACTAGGTGATACACTTGAATGAGTCATTTCAACAGCCGTCACGGAGTCGTATTACAGAGCAGCACGTCCGCAGTGTTGTTTACGGTTTCATGAATCAAAATCCGCTACTACCGTTCAGAGACAGTTCAGGACTAAATATTGCAAGTCACCAACTCAAAGGCAATCTGTTATTAACTGTCCGACGGTTTCACCGAATTTGGATGTGTATCATATAGGACGCTGGGGTAAGGTTCAACTGGTTCAAATGGATCTGAGCACTATGGGACTCAACATTTGAGGTCATCAGTCCCCTAGAACTTAGAACTACTTAAACCTAACTAAGCTAAGGACATCACACACATCCATGCCCGAGGCAGGATTCGAACCTGCGACCGTAGCATTCGCGCGGTTCCGGACTGAACCGCCTAGAACCGCTCGGCCACCATTCCCGGCGGGTAAGGTTCGGCCAGGAGTTTCTGACACAGGAGTTGAACAGGTTCGTACCTGGGCGTGTTTGAATATTATCTAATGCTTCAATTATAATAAAATATGAACAAAGAATTTATTTTCGGGCAAGATGGCGCGCCACCACATTATCATCGTGAAGTTGTCACGTAACTCCGTGTGCATGAGCCGACTTTGATTGGACGTGGTGGAGCAATATCCTGGCCAACAAGATCATCTGATTCAACCCCAATAACTTCTGTGTACGGGTTTACGCTAAAGACAGAGCGTTTGTTCCTCCGCTTGCGAGAAAAGTCTACGAGCTGCGGCAGTGGATAACACAAGCAATTGCTGGCATACATCAAGACTTGCTTCACAGAACTTCACAGGAAACTGATTACAGGTGGGACATTTGTCGTGTTACGAAAGATGACACACTAGCATTTGTAAATAATACTTGAAGAGCTACTGTATTTAGTGCTGCATCAAACAGTTCGGTAAGTTATTTCGTTTTTTGACAACTGATAGCTACTTTTGTAGAACTAATTTATTAATACCCTGTACACTGTTGACGCTCTGTCCGTTTTTGATACCGAAGCTCCGTCGTAGAGCTGAGAGCCGTGCTTGGCTTCGCTAGCTGCCCACTTCGACGCTGTTCTAGTCTATCACAGCTCCAACGCAAACGTGCCCTTCGTGACGAGGGCCGCAAAGTGGCGGACGTTAGTTTGGTATCGTAATACTGGAGACAGCTGGCCGCAAGCTGGGACTGGGGCCGCCTGCTGGCTGCTGCGTGGTGTGTGCGGTGAGCCGCTGCGGCTCTCAGAGGGCCTCGTTGAGCTCGAGGGCGGGGTTGACGTGGCCGCCCTTGGCGTCGTCCTTGGGCCTCTCCTCGTCTCGGGCCGGCGGCTCCAGCGCCCACGGCTGGCGCTCGCCGGACGCGAACAGCCCGTAGAAGATGGCGCCCGTCAGGTAGATGGCGCTCGCGATGTAGAACACGTACTTCCAGCGCTCCACACTCTGCCAACAGCACACACAAAGTACTTCACAGCGAGCCGAGTAGGAGATGGGGGGGGGGGGGGGGGGGGGCTGGGAGGCAGTGACTAACAGTACGATTTAGGGCGGGAAAACGACTGAGGTCGAAAGCAACCAAACAATAAGTTAAACAGGATCTGCGTCTGAGCAAAGCGCTTCGTGGGTCTAGAAGGTAGGTAAAACATAGGATGCAAAACGGAATTATAATGTTACGTATAATCCGTCTTGAATGCAAAATTTTTATTCATGCGACCGGTTCAAATGGTTCCAATGGCTCTGAGCACTATGGGACTTAACTGCTGTGGCCATCAGTCCCCTAAGAACTACTTAAACCTAACTAACCTAAGGACATCACACACATCCATGCCCGAGGCAGGATTCGAACCTCCGACCGTAGCGGTGGCGCGTTTCCAGACTGTAGCGCCTAGAACCGCTCGGCCACATCGGCCGGCCATACGACCGGTTTCGGTTCGTGTAGAACCATCTTCATACCTGATATGATGTGACGCAGCATGTGAATGTTACTGGACTTGGACGGGTTACTCCTGTAACCGAAATATCAGATCTGAAGATGGTTCTACATGAACCGAAACCGGTCGTATGAATAAAAATTTTACATCCAAGACGGATTATACGTAATATTGTAAAATCACTGATTTATGCTATCCTATCAGACATTATGTGTGTTTTTGCATGTGACGCAGCATGTGAAAGTTACTGTATTTAGACGGGGTACTCCTGTAACCGAAATATCAGATCTAAAGGTGATTCTACATGAACTGAAACCGGTCATATAAATAAAAATTTTACAATCAAGACTGATTATACGTAACAATATAAAATCACTGATTTCTGCTATCCTATCAGACATTACCTCTGATTTTGCAAAAACGAGATTAGTTGGTGAGTAAAACTACAGTAGTCAAAATAAACGCTGCATGTTGCTTTATTGTCAATACTTTACATAACTGTAAACAAATCTGAGTTTCACTATAGCCAACATAATCGTATAGAAAGATTTAGCCATTGTTAAGATATTTACGATATTTCTCATTTTTTGCTTCTTTCTCAGTTGCACGTTTTAAATTAGATAACATGTTTCGATCATCTTCAGATCTTAGCAATTGCATAACTGTGTTGAGAGATTCACTAACTAGCATGAGAGTTTCACTGTGCAGCGGACTGTACGCTGATATGAAACTTCCTGGCAGATTAAAACTGTGCCAGACCGAGATTCGAACGCGTGACCTTCGCCTTTCGCAGGCAAGTGCTCTACCAACTGAGCTACCCAAGCACGACTCACGCCCCGTCCTCACAGCTTTACTTCCACCAGTACTTCGTCTTCTACTTACCAAACTTCACAGAAGCTCTCCTGCGATCCTTGTAGAACTAGCACTCCTGGAGGAAGGGATATTGCGGAGACATGGCTTAGCCACAGCCTGGGGGTTTCCAGAATGAGATTTTCACTCTGCAGCGGAGTGTACGCTGATATGAAACTTCCTGGCCGATTAAAACCGTGTGCAGGAGAGCTTCTGTGAAGTTTGGAAAGTAGGAGAGGAGGTACTGGTGGAAGGAAAGCTGTGAGGAGGGGGCGTGAGTCGTGCTTGAGTAGCTCAGTTGGTATAGCACTTGCCCGCGAAAGGCGAAGGTCACGCGTTCGAATCTCGGTCTGGCACAGTTTTAATCTGCCAGGAAGTTTCGATTCAGTAACTGTTTAGATATTTACCATAATTCTCTTTTTTTTAGTTTCAGTTGGAAGTTTTTACTAAGATAACATGTTTCGATCACTCTGCATCATCAGCGCGCAGCGCTCCTTGAGACTGAAAGGTCTGTTACAGAGATTTTTAGGCCGGCTGAAGTTGTCGAGCGGTTCTAGGCGCTTCAGCCTGGAACCATGCGACCGCTACGGTCGCAGGTTCGAATCCTGCCTCGGGCATGGATGTGTGTAATGTCCTTAGGTTACTTAGGTTAAAGTAGTTCTAAGTTCTAAGGGACTGATGACCTTAGATGTTAAGTCCCATAGTACTCAGAGCCATTTGAACCATTTGAACAGAGATTTTTACATTCTCGTGATCCGGGCGGCAAAGCCAAGATACCAGTTCCCTGTGACACTTGATGATCCAGAGCAGTCGAAGCATGATGTCTAATTAAAAACGTACAATTGAGATGGAACAATAAATGAGAACTATCGTAAAAAACTGATTTTTTTGTGCCTGGCGCAGTCATAATAAAACAAAAATAATAATACAATCACATTTCCTCTCGATAGAAAAGATTTAAAAAAATACAAGCAAAATAAAACCTTACAAAAGATTCCACTGCAAACACTACAGTTTTGCTTCAGTGTCATCTTGCATAACACACATTTTATGAAGAAACTGCTCTTCGTCGTGATTGGAGACACTTTTGAATTAGGTTAAGCATACTTCTTAAAAAACTCTCCTGCTAAGCCTGTGGAATATTGTCCCTTTCCTCTACAACAGCCTCTATGACGCTCTGTAAAGTCTCTTGTGGGACAGGACGATCGCGAACCGCTAGTGGAATCTGGAGAACATGGAGACAATTCCATACGACTCAGTCTATGCTCCACTAGGAAAGTGTTGACGAGACTGTGTCGGTGGGATCCTGATGTGGTATGTTAACCAAATGGAGACTTACTTAGTGTGTGGAAAGATGTAGTTCCAATACTTAACACCAGTCATCCTCGCATGCATTGACACAAGGGGTTTCCTGCAGCCACGCGTGATTCCACCCCAAAACGTGATTGAAAACCGCCTTGATTAGGATGGCGGTCTATAGCACAGCAAGGTGTAAACATTATCCTCGTTAACTCCACAAACGAATTGTGTCCACAATCTGTGGTGTAGTATCCATGAGACACAATCCTCTCTCCGAACACTATTTAGGGGCGGAGCCTTGGCGCTGCCAGACTCCTGTCACCATAAGCTCTGGGCATGCTTCAGCGACTTCTGCACGGCATGGCATTGGAATGTTGTGTGTCACACGGAATGGGGATCTTGACCTGATCACCTGGATCATGAGGATGGTAAAAACCTCTATAAGAAACCCCTCAGTCTCAAGCTGCACTACGCGCTGATAGATATGCTTGGCTATTGAGGTGGAACAGTCATTAGCGAGTAACCTCTGAGGACCTGCCGCATCTTAGTTGTACAAGGGTTATCTAGGCGCTTGGCGCTCTATCTAGGTGAACTTTTATTATCCTAGCTGCTCGTGGGACTGAGATGGATCCTTCGAAGTTTTCCCTTACACCTCGCAGCGGAATGCGAGCGCTCCAGTAGATAATAACACCCAATCAAATAACAAGGCTCGTGTAGCTAGTCCTCCGGACTTAGGGTATTCAATAATTCCATTGTGTTTAGTAACAGAATGTATGCTGCTGGGCAGGGCGTGTTTTTATTGGTTAAAAGGAAAGAGGGAAGTTTTGAAAAAGTATCACCTTTTTAAATACAAAAGGGCTTAGAAGGGATTGCAGGTACTTTAAAAACAGTAAAGTGATTATGAAATAGGACACTGTTAGTGGAAACATCAAATTCCCAACAAGTGACAAACCAACAGAAGGCCAAAACACTTGGAGAATAAGAGAGACTGAGTTTCACAAGACATTAAACTACAGTAAGGGTAATTCTTCAGAATTTTCCGGCGATCTGCTGACATATTGAATAATAGGGATCTCTCCCAATTGTTCACGTAGGTCTCCCACGATATTTCGACGGCGTATCTCGTTGTCTTCTTTAGATGCTACCTGAGAAGGGGTCCTTGCGCGGATCAAGTCCAGTATTTCTGCATGGATTATGTTGAGCGGACTGTAGTCGTCCCACATCACCCAATGCGGGTCTGGAGGTTAGAATAGGCCCAAGGTATTCCTGCCTGTCGTAAGAGGCGACTAAAAGGAGTATCACACGTTTCGGCCTTTATGTGATCATCTCCTGTAGGGTTTGACCTCCATTTTTCCAAATTTTCCTGAAGAGCGAGCAAGTCTGGGAAGGGCGCCTAATATGGTGCATCATGCCTGTCGTGCAATGAGACCTTCAACAATTTTTATCGTCGTTGCTTTGCAGTTCCGCTCTTTCTCCATCTGTTGGGCGATCACACCTTCCTGGGTGCGTTTTCCTCCATCCATCGTTTTCTGCGCCGATGACGCTCATGGACTTCTTTGCACCTCATATCCAGCATGGCAGCCAGTCTATTGTGGTGGGGTCGCCATGTACCCTGATCGTTGTAGCCCCATAACTACACAAACATCGCTCTGCTTATGCCTGCGCTGTTAACTACTCACATATGCCAAGGAGTAGATTCCCATCACCCAGGGGCATCAGGACTCCCGACAATGGCCACCTTGCCAGGTGGCCCTTGCTGAGGCTGCGTTGTGCACGCGCGGGGGGCCTTCTGGTTGGGGTGGGTGGCATCAGAGCAGATGACACACTATGAAGTGCAGTCATCTCTTGCCAGTGTTCAAACACCAGCAGGGTGTAAGCGCTCAAGGGCTCAATTTAATGCACAGACATATGATCCCAAATCGTCCCCCTCCCTGATCACACCATGGTAGAATTGCCAAGCTAAGGATGGCAGAATGGCAGAGATTCTTATTCGCCCCGGTTGCTTGTATGTACGAGAGCGGATGGGGAATCTTTCATGTCAATGAAGCCTAAGTTTTTTGTTAACTATTTACGGGACGAGTTTGGGGAGATGGAGGGATTGTCCAAAATGCGTTCTGGGTCAGTTTTGATAAAAACAGCATCCTCTGCCCAGTCATGGACACTACTCGCCTGTGACAAGCTGGGGAATGCTTCTATCATGCCCCATAAGAGCTTAAATCCTCCCCCCATGAACCATGGACCTTGCCATTGGTGGGGAGGCTTGCGTGCCTCAGCGATACAGATGGCCGTACCGTAGGTGCAACCACAATGGAGGGGAATCTGTTGAGAGGCCAGACAAACGTGTGGTTCCTGAAGAGTGGTAGCAGCCTTTTCAGTAGTTGCAGGGGCAACAGTCTGGATGATTGACTGATCTGGCCTTGTAACATTAACCAAAACGGCCTTGCTGTGCTGGTACTGCGAACGGTTGAAAGCAAGGGGAAACTACAGCCGTAATCTTTCCCGAGGGCATGCAGCTTTACTGTAGCATGGAGAGCTGCATCAAACCAGTCTCAGGACTGAAGACCACAACAACAACAACAAGAGCTTAAATATGGTCCAGGTACTGTAACTCACAGGGATCTTCTTTTGCAGTCTGATGATGAGCTGTGTGCCAACTTAGTGTGAGGAGGTGTTAATTTCATGCAGCACATACGTAGGGACCCAAAAGATAGTCAGGGGGCCATCTTTCCCTTCTAGGGTGATACATTACGCAAGAAGGTCAAGGTGATGGTATACTGGTGTGACATGAAACCTTACGTCCCTCCTCCAATGCAGTGCTTTAAGTGCTGTAAATTAGGGCACACGCCCCCCCCCCCCCCAGTGCAATTCCAGCGCCACATTTAGAGACTGTGGTCAATCGCTGCGTCCGAATATATGAGCGCCTCTTTCCACCTGTGTCAACTGTGGGAAGCACCTCTCCCCCTTCTCGCTGGACCGCCTAGTGCTCCAAAAGGAGCGGAAAATTATGGATTACAGGATCCTGGACAGGCTGCTTTACCACAAGCCTAAACTAAAATACTAAATGTTAAACCCTCTTTCAATGCTGTTTTCCTATTCTGCTGCTAAGACAGCATCGCCATCATGACGCCATTATACCCGTGATCTAAGCTTACACTAGTAGCCTTCAGGGCTGCCCACCTTGATCCATCCTCCAGCTTGGTGAGGGTACGTCTTCTTGTGTTGCTTCCAAAATTTCTACTTTGGAAGCTTGGTCCCCCCAAACGCCAGAGACATGATTCCCCCCCCCCCCCCCCCAGCCAGAGAAGCAACAGCCTCCGCCGGAATCTCCCATGTGGAAGGGGTCCCTTGGGTTTCTATTTTCCGCGGTTCCTCCATGGTGTCAAATGGACACCAGACAGTGGCGGAAGGAGTCACTAGCTGCTGGTCAAAACCGTTCACCATCTTCGTCTGTTCCTCAAGCTACTTTCGTGAAGCCCTCCCAACAAGCCCACAAGGAGTGGCGAGAGGAAAAACCATCAAAGAAGAAGTCTGCTAAGAAATGGGAGCCTCTGGTGGTCTCCACACTACCACTCCCTCAGGGCTCTGCGTCCAAGGACAAGGTGCAGCTTCTGGCGCACCCTGAGCACCTAGGTCTCGCTGATGCCTCTGATTCAATGGTACAGCATGCAAACTTCAAACTGGTGGTGGCCCTCTGCAGGCCCGAGGTATTCCCGCCTGTCATAAGAGACGACTAAAAGGAATAAACTGCCTCATTGAATGTTCTGTGCCTTTCCAGTCTCATTATGACGGCATGCTGCAATGGAATGGCGGCGGTTTTTTCCACCACCTGACTGAGCTATGGCAACTGTTAAGCGTTACACCTCCTTTCTGAATTTCCCTCCAAGAAAACTGGTTCCCAGCAATGCCCTCTGCAGCTTTAAGGGATATAACAGGAACTGTAGCTACTGTAATCGAGTGTAAGGTGGAGTTTGCATTTATGACCCAGGCTGTAGTGAACCTGTGCCCCGTCAAACCGCTCCTGAAGCTGTAGCTGTCAGAATAAGAACGACACAGGATATAACTGCCTGCAATGTATATATTCCTCAAGATCGTGAAGTACCCCTGAATGTATTAGCTGCACTGATTGTTCAACTCCCTACTCTTGGGAGATTGAAACGCCCATAACCCCTTGTGGAGTGGCACCGTGCTTACTGGCTGAGGAAGAGATGTCCAAACTGTACTGTCTCAGTTCGACCTCTCCCTCTTAAATACTGGGGCTGACACACATTTCAGTGTGGCTCATGGTAGTTACTCGGCCATTGATTTATCAATCTGCAGCCCAGGACTTCTCCAATCTATCCACTGGAGAGCCCTTCACGACCTATGTGGTAGTGACACTCCCGAATCTTCCTGTCACTGCTCCGGCATCAGGCACATGGATGCCTGCCCAACTGGGCTTTAAAAAAGGCGTACTGGTAAACTTTCACCTCTGCTGTCACCATTGACTTTCCCCCACATGGTAACATCGATGTGGTGGTTGAGCAGGCGACTACAACAATAGTTTCTGTGGCAGAAAACGCGATCCCTCGCTCTTTAGGGTGCCCCCTAGGCAATCCCTTGGTGGTCGCCGTAAGTCGCTGAGGCAATTAAGGGGCGCCGGCGAGCTCTACAGCAGCATAAGTGGCACCCTTCTCTGAAGCACCTCATAGCCTTTAAAAGGCTCCGTACCTGCATTAGCCAACTTATAAAATGACGGAACCAGGAGTGTTGGGAGAGTTATCACTCGACCATTGGTAAACGGGTTTTCGGGTACCAGACCTTAACAGGTGTTTCCAGTGTTAACATAAATGCCGTGTTAATTACTGACACAAACTCGATTGCCGAGCACTTTGCTGAGCACTATGCTCGAGCCTCTGCATCAGGGAATTACCCCCAGCAGTTTTGCACTCTCAAATGGCGGCTGGAAGTGAAAAACCTCTGGTTCACTACACGTCACAGTGAATCCTATAACGCCTCATTTAAAGAGTGGGAGATCCTTAGTACTCCTGCACAATGCCCTGACACAGCTCCTGAGCCACATCCGATCCACAGTCAGATGATTAAACTTCTCTCATCTGACTACAAGCGACATCTCTACGTCATCTTCAACCAGATCTGGTGGGATAGCGGCTTTCCGTCGCAATGGCAGGAGAGCACCATAATTCCGGTGCTAAAACACGGTGAAACCAGCTATCGGCCCATCAGCATCACCAACGTTCTTTGTAAGCTGCTGGAATGTATGGCGTGTCGGCGGTTGGGCTACTGGCTCCATGTCAGGGTGGCTTCCGACATGGTCAGTCTACCACTAATAATGTTGTGTCCCTTGAGTCTGCCATTCGAACAGCCTTTTGCAGACGCCAATACCTGGTTGCCGTCCTTTTTGATTTACGAATCCTTGCCACATTATACAAGTTGGGTCTCCGAGGCCTGCTCCCGATTTTTATCCAAAATTTCCTGTCGCTTCGTACTTTCCGTGTACAGGTAGGTGCCCCCATTGTCAGCACCCCCTCCCCATAACCAGGAGAATGGGGTCAAGCAGGGTTCTGTATTGAGTGTATCTTTATTTTCAGTGGTCATAAATGGTCTAGCATAAGCTGTGGGACCGTCCATCTCACATTCTCTGTATGCAGACGACTTATGTATTTCTTACTAATCCACCAGTACTGGTGTTGTTGAGCGGCGCCTACAGCGAGTCATCCAAAATGCGCAGCTATGGGCTCTAGCACACAGTTTCCAGTTTTCGGCCACAAAGCCGTGTGTTATGTTCTTCTGTCGGCGTCGTACCATCTATCTGGAACCAGAATGACGATCCACCCACTGTAGTGGAGACATATCGATTCCTTGGACTGGTTTTCGACACTCAATTGCCTTGTTTTCCTTGCGTTTTCCAGCTTAAGTGGAAGTGCTGGCAGCACCTCAATGTCCTCCGCTCCCTGAGCAGCACCAACTGGGGTGAAGATCGGTGTACACTGCTGCAGCTCTACAGAGCCCTTTTTCCATCCCACCTTGACTACGGGAGTCTTGTTTATGGTTCAGTGGCGCCCTCAGCATTGTGTTCACTCCACCCAATGCACCACTGATGATCACCTAGTGACAGGAGCTATTAAGACGAGTCCAGTGGCCATCGTCCTGGTGAAGGCAGGAGTCCCTCCATTGCAGGTTAGGCATGCACAACTGCTCTTCATTTAGGTTGCACATGTTCATAATTCTCCTGCACATCGAATTACTGTCTCCTTTTCCCACCCACTGTGGTTCATTTCCCGCATTGGTGGTCCATGTCAGGGCTTCCAATTGCCGTTCGTGGCTGATCCCTTTTTTCTGGAGTCCTTTCCTTGACCAACTATAGTTGAGGTTCATTCATGTATACATCCATGGTGTACAACTAGGCAACGACTTCGCCTTGATCTTTCACGTGGCCCTAAGGACCCTGTTAACCCCTCACCTCTCCGCTGCTACCTCGTCTTGATTCTTCACACATGTACCGAGGCCATGATATTTACGCCGACAGCTCGGTGGCTGATGATCACGTCGGCTTCGCATATGTCCAAGGAGGACGTAGTGAACAGCATTCCTTTCTCGATGGCTACAGTGTTTTCACTGCCGAGCTGATGGCTATATCCCGTGCTCTTGAGTACATGCCTTGGGGAGTCGTTTCATCTGTGTACTTACTCCTTGAGGAGCGTACAGGCTATCGGCCAGTGTTACCCTCGTCATCCTTTGCTAGTGACCATCCAGGAGTCAATCGATCCTCTGGAACGGTCCAGTCGTTCCGTGGTGTTGATCTGGACCCCAGGTCACGTCGGCATCCCAGGCAACGAACTTGCCGACAGGCTGGCCAAACAGGCTATGTGGTGTCACCGCCAGACACCACACTTGCTAGGTGGTAGCCTTTAAATCGGCCGCGGTCCGGTAGTATACGTCGGACCCGCGTGTCGCCACTATCAATTGATTGCAGACCGAGCGCCGCCACACGGCAGGTCTAGAGAGACTTCCTAGCACTCGCCCCAGTTGTACAGCCGACTTTGCTAGCGATGGTTCACTGACAAATTACGCTCTCATTTGCCGACACGATAGTTGCATAGCCTTCAGCTACGTTGTTTGCTACGACCTAGCAAGGCGCCAGTATCCGTACTATTGATATTGTGAATCATGTACCATAAAGAGCGACGTTCGTCATTAATGGATAAAGTTAAGTATTCCACAAGCTACGTCCGTTTTTCTCACTTCTAATTCCCTTGTTATGTTCCAGACCTCACGCCAGCCTGCGTGAGCTAAAACGGGTACATTTCGGCCTCCTTTAACCAAACGGTCGGCTCTCCTGCCAACCACAACAGGCTACGTGGAAACCGCTTGTGGAGATCGGCTTCTCTGCAACTGACATGCGTTCTGTACTACGTCACAAGGTTTTATGTCTTTGGGAGACGGAATCGCGAAACCTCAGTACACACAACAAACTGCATGCGATCAAGGAGACTGCGTATATGTGGAAGGTCTCCACGCAGGCGTCTCGCAGGAACTCTGTGGTTCTCTGTTGGCTGCGCACCGGCCACACTTGGGCGACCCACGGCCCCCTCCTGCGCCGTGAAGACCCGCCTCAGTGTCGGTACGGCGGCCGGTTGACGGTGACCCATTTCTTGTCGTGCTGTCCTTCTTTGGCTGCCCTGCGACTGACTCTTCAGTTTCCGGATTCGTTGAGATTACTTTTAGCTGACAACGCCTCATCGGCTAATTTAATTTTACGTTTTACACGTGGTAGTGGATTTTATCATTCTATATAAGTTTTATCGCATATCGTTTGTCCCTTTGTGTTCTCCACTCTAATGCTTTCAGGCTGGATGTTTTAATGTTTCGCAAAGTGTTGGGTTTTCCCTTTATTCTCGTTGTCAGCCAGCCACGGTCATCTGCTCTCTTGGTTTCATCCCTTCTATCTGCTTCTTGCTTCTCTCTGTGGTTTTATTTTCCTGTTTTATCCATAATAGTGTTGGCTGTCCTACCTTTCTTCAGGTTCTTCTTTTCTCCTGTTATTGTTCTGTACGTCTCCTTTCTTTCCCTTGTGTAATTATTTTACCGGGAACAAGGGATCGATGACCTCGCAGTTTGGTCTCTTCCCCCCCCCCCCCCCCCCCCGCCCGCCGCGGTGGTCTCGCGGTTCTAGGCGCGCAGTCCGGAGCCGTGCGACTGCTACGGTCGCAGGTTCGAATCCTGCCTCGGGCATGGATGTGTGTGATGTCCTTAGGTTAGTTAGGTTTAAGTAGTTCTAAGTTCTAGGGGACTAATGACCACAGCAGTTGAGTCCCATAGTGCTCAGAGCCATTTGAACCATTTTTCTTCCCCCCCCCCCCCCCCTACCCCCCAACCAAGAAACCTTGTGTAGGCGATACTACCGCCATCGGTATATGCGCATATCGATATCTCATGACTTTGGTCTCCGCTGTGTATACCTAAGGGAAGCTAATTCGAAGAACAGTGGTGTAGTAAGAAATTTAAAGCAAAAATGTGTGGAGTTAGCAAAGTGAGACACGTTTGATATGAGCCGTTGGTATAGGTGCGGTACCTTGTCGGTGACGATGTAGCCCGTGATGATAGGGCTCACGATGCCGGGCAGCGTGGCCACCGTGTTGGAGAGGCCCATGAGGACACTGGCGTGCTGCGGCGCGATGTCCAGGTGGTTCACGCTGCAACAGCACAGCGCCTACATGTACGGGTGTTTTTTTTTTATTAGTTATGTGCCTGTCATTTACAAATGACATGCCACCTAGTTACTAATATAGGTAGCATTTTCACAGTATGAAACTGAATATGTTCAGAATGTGAAACTTACTTGATATTTCTCATTTGTAGTAAGGGCTAAAATACTTCAATTAATTAAGAAATTAAAATCTTAAAATTAACAGTTTATCAATAGAAGGTAAGAATTTCGGTACATAGTGGTTATGACATATCATCTCTTTATCACATATAAATTAGGATTTTTTTTAAAAATAACAAGGTTCTTGAATGTGAAGGACAATTAAAAGATAATAGGAAAGACAAAGACTTGGGTTTGAGATCCTACCACAAAGGGTGTGTGAGGGCTTAGTAAATCATCGAGCCTGTCACTTGATTAATTTATGTGTAGAAAGGTGTATTTGTTTACGTCTTATATTACATTTTTCATGGATCACATGTGCTTTACACTAGACATAATCAGTACATTACTATCGGTATATTTAGATACATTGTTGTGTGCATGATGTTTGTGTTATCAGGTTAAATCTTATCGAAGCTTAAAAACCAATTACGTCATTTTCACTACAGATATTATTTTACCAAAGCTTAGTAAGCAATTATACCATTTAAAGTCACGTATTATTCAAGACGTCTAAGTCTCTATATTAATGTCACTGTTTTTTCAAATTGTGTGAAATAAAAATTTTAAAAAATGTATTGTTAGGCAGTGAACAGAAGGTGGTTAAAATAGCGCAGTGACTGACACCAAACCGCCTCCACTATGACATTGTTCAGAACGGCACACAAATTACGTATCTTATCAGTGCACATTTTCAACGTCCTTCTATGGCAACACACTCGAATGTTTCGTTTTCCTTCTTTTCTCGTTTCCACCAAGTCTGTGATCGACTTCCTGAGAATGCCCACCTCCAGACGTACATTCTCACAAATTTACTCCCCAAACTAAGACTCCTGTATTATGCATGTAAACTATTAGGTTGATACATAAGTTCGTATCGTTTTTGCTTTGCATGTTGACTCTCCGTTTTTTATGAGTTTTTTATTGTATTTTTTAATTTCTACTTCTCTGTTGCTATTGAGTTTATATATTGTCATTTTGTCATTCAGAGATAGTGTTTGCGGCTGTAGACGCTAGAAAATGGAGTTCCAAGTCAAGGAATCGAAACACATATTCTTGTGTCTGTGTTCAATAGAGTGGTGACAGCAGCGGAGGCGGTCAGAGACATTTCCACCGTGCATTTTCCTGTTTTCCTATGAAGCTCCTAGAGGTGTTACTAAGTACTAGAAATAGTCAGGCAACTTTTAGAGAGAAGCTCTGTCAAGACTGTGTACCATTCCCTGGCCAGACACAGTATTTTGTGCCTTTTGTTCTTACAGTCTAAGCAGACGTATTTCGTTGTCAGTAAATTTATTACAACTTCATCGCTATTTTCCAGGCATTCTCGAGAGGGACGTTTCAACAACGACCAGGGAGACTGCGTGCTAGACTGAAAAAAAACCGCTACATAGGAATTGCATTGGGAAGTCATTCTGCACATACCTTCTTCACCTGATCTTCCGACAACAGATTTTCATCTTTTCTACCGTCTATCGAAAAATCTTCAATGAACTTCCTTTCCGGATGAAAATACGCTCAGAACATAGCTCAATGACGAGGTGGCGCAGTGGTTAGACACTGGACTCACATTCGGGAGGACGACGGTTCAATCCCGCGTCCGGCCATCCTGATTTAGGTTTTCCATGATTTCCCTAAATCGGTCCAGGCAAATGCCAGAATGGTTCCTTTCAAAGGGCACGGCCGACATCCTTCCCCGTCCTTCTCTAATCCAAAAAGAGACCGATGACCTCGCTGTCTGGTCTCCTTCCCGAAACAACCCAAGCGATGGCTCAGTGAGTTCTTCGCCTCAAACTCACGTGATATCTACAGTCTAGAAATCGAAAAGTTACACCAGCATTGGCAGACTCTTGTAAACAGTGAAAGAGAATGTGTTTTTGATGACTAAAGTGTCTGTTGTGGTTATGTAACTCACGGAAAAGCCCTACGAACTTACGCACCAACCTAATATTGTTAGGCAACTCACACCACATTGGCCGGTTATAAATACGGCGGAAGTACGCACATTACTCGGGATTTTAATCTTTATTTCATTTGTTTTATACAATGGGTGCCACCAGGCGCCCTCAGGGACCCAGCGTCGTGGTCGCGAGGCTCCTGAGTTGGGGACTGGGGAGTGCCGGCAGTCCTCTGTCACCGTAAGCTCTGAGCATGCTTCTAGGCGCGCAGACCGGAACCGCGGGGCTGCTACGGTCGCAGGTTCGAATCCTGCCTCGGGCATGGATGTGTGTGATGTCCTTAGGTTAGTTAGGTTTAAGTAGTTCTAAGTTCTAGGGGGCTGATGACCACAGCAGTTAAGTCCCATAGTGCTCAGAGCCCTTTTCTGCTGAGCATGCTTCAACGACCACCGTGCAGCGCTGTGGTGGAACGTTGTGTGTCACAGGGAACGGGGAACTTGGTTTGACCGGCCGGATCTCGAGGATAGGACAAACCCTTCAATCTCAGGGAGAGATGCGCATTGATGAAATGCATGACTGTTCAGGGTAAACAGTCGTTAGCGGACAACCTCTGGGGAACCTGCCACACTTCAGTCGTAAGGGGTTACTCAAGAATGCAGGGCTCTGTCTGAGTGGACCGTTATTTCGCTGGCTGCTCGTGGGACCGAACTGGATCCTCCGAAATCGTCTTTTCCTCCTCCCAGCGGGAAGTGTGGGCCGCTGGAAGATACTAGCACAAGAGGGTTAGTCTACCCAGTCGTCCTGACTCAGGAGTTCACTCTGAAAGTACAGTCTCTAGCAACAGACGCATGCTGATCCTCAGAACTTGTTTTTAATAGTGAAACGGAATTAGTTTTGAGAAGCTTTACCCCTTGAATATACAAAAGGATTTAGAGGGAGTCCGTGGCACCATAAAATCAGTGAATCATTTGCACAGTGGGACACTTCTAGTGGAAACTTCTAATTCAGAGGAAGCCACTAATCTTCAAAAACCTAAATGCCTGAGGGAGTGCACAATAGACGTTTTTTACTGCACAGCACCTTAAATTACGGCAAAGGTGTTGTGACATGCACCGATACAGTCGACATTCCCAAGGCAGAAATGCAGCGTGAGTGATCTCCAGAAGACATAGTCTACGTGCAAAACATCGTGAAGAGAGTGGATGGTTATTTTATCAAATCCGACTCATTTATTGTGACATGTAGTGGCACAAAAGTTCTTGAGCATGTTAAGGCTGGCTTCCTTCACCTCTGTATGTGGCCTAATTTCTCGAACTCAATGCGCTGTTTTAAGTGCCAGCACTTTGGGCACCCTAAGAAGAGGCCACTTGTGGCAAAAGTGCGAAGGCCGCCCATGAACGAGTTGGTTGTTCATCTCCCGTGAAGTGTGTCAACTGCTTTGGAGATCACCATGTCTGAAGTAGCCACTGGAGCGTCTTTCTTCCAGAAAGAACGGCACAGGAAATAAAAACAACTAAATGTATCTCATATGGAGACGAAAAAAAGATGTATAAGGCCATGGAGACGCCGACAATCGATACCTCCTTTGCATTTGTTCTTAAACAGCCAGTTTCTAAAACAAATGCTGCCACACAAACGGAGGTAGCCAGTGTCAGCACTAGCACCTGCGTCTGCCAGTGCACTTGTTCTGCTGCAGTTACCTCCAACCAAGACTTCAGACAAGTCTGTGGTTGCAACTGTTGTGAAGCTCCCTGCCTCTCCGAAGGTACAGCCTGGTCCTCCATCCAGTGCTGCTACCACGACCGTCACGGTTGTGGTCCCAAAGCTCACTCAGGATAAAAAATCCAAGACAATGCGTCAACCACTAACAGAGCCAGGGAGTCAACTGTCCCATGATGTCGAACTCATCCTCTCTGCTGTATCTCGTGATACTTCAACAATTGTAATGTAACTTGATGTCAGATTGGGGTAATCATCTTGCCCCAAAGCTTAGCCTCTTCATAAAGTAAGCCCCACTCCCAGGCAGAAAGACAGGGAGAGAGTGCAACTCCTGTGATAAATGAAACGTTAGTGGGTTCAGGACACATGTGGAGGAAGTGAAGCTCCTAGCACAGGAACGCTCTGTGTGCCACTGTATGCAGGAAACGAATTGTAGAGTGTCTGATGCCCCATTCTTAAAATGCTATAGTCTCTCACATGGATGAACTGATTTGGGAATGAGCCAAGCCAGGTGTTGCTGTGTCTGCAAATAACGTACACCCTCCTCTGGTCTCCACTGGCTACTGACCTGCAAGCAGTTGCTGTTCACAAGTGTTTGAGGATCACAGTTTTCTCACTATATTTACCTCCCTCTGAGGTTTTGGAGGGCCTCAGGACATTCAAAGAACTGTGCATCCTCAACACTGGTACTCACACTCACTTCTGTCCTCCTATTGGTGATTCTCCGCCATCAAACTATCTTTCTGCTCAGCCCTTGCAGAGTTTCTTCAGTGCGAAATAATAAATAGGCTTCATTCGAGTGACCACTTTCCACTCTGTCTTAACCTACTGTATAGAGGACTGCTTCAACAGAACCCACCAAAATGGATGGTCAGCAGGACTAACTGGACGGTTTTCAGCCAGTTGGCTGTGTTCGAACACCATGACAGCGTCCAGGTATGGGTGATCCGTGGTGATGCTGACCTATCCATTCCAAAGTTCTCTGGTCATCTTAGGAGGTGACCCATACCTTGGTGGACAGATAAGGGCTGTTCAGCAATCTGGGACAGGCGTGCGACTCTTCGAGATTTTAAATGCTGACCAACAGTGGACATCGTCAGGGCCTTTCGTGTTGCAAGGGCCAAGACTCAATTTGGTCATTAAGGAGAATAAGAAAAGGTCATGGCAAGCGTTCCTAGACTCCATAAAAAATTCCTCTTCTTCTACAAAAGTACGGGAAGTCATCTGTAGAATTTCTGGTAAACCCATTCGTTTACCAATAGCAGCAGTGCTGAAACAGGCCTATCTCCAAACTGCAAGGATAGGATTTCAGTTTCTTCCGGATATGTGTGTGTGTGTGTGTGTGTGTGTGTATGTGTGCGTTCATTTTAATCATTCTCATCGCATTTTTAACTTACCTGACTTGCATATTAGGGACACCATCCTACATTTCAGAGACTCAGTTTGGTTACTGGTCCTCATTTTTGACACCTGAGAGACCTGAAAGCCAGAATCCTCAAGATACTGGTCCTCATTTTTGACACCTGAGATACCTGAAAGCCAGAACCCTCAAGATGCTGAACATTATCAAGTGCCTTAGATACAGGTCTTGGGAGGTGGATAGGGTGTGTCTGCTCCAGTTTTATCGGGCTTTCGTGCGTTCGTGGCTGGACTATGGACGCATGGTGTATGGATCAGCAAAACTTTAGACCTAGACCACTGTTGCTGTCTTCTATGAGGGGATTCGGCTGGCCATAGATGGTAATAGGACCAATCTTATATCCAACCTCTGTGCTGAGGCCAGGGACCCGCCACTCACCATACGGATGCAGCTCCTCATGGTGCAGCAATCCTTTTAGTTCCCTGCAGCTCCAACATATCGTTATGTTCCCAACTTCACCTACATATCGTACTGTTACACCTCTGGAACGCCTTTTCTCTAACTGTCCATGAGTCACAATGCAGTTTGGGATCCACGTGCAGCATGTGCCGAAGTCACACAGTATGGAGTAAGCACTACCCCAATTTAACCAGCAGGAGCCCTGGTTACTTCAGAGGCCAAGCTTAATTTTACATTTAGTACAGTACAGGAGAGACTGCACTCCTGCTTCTCTTTTTAATGCTATGAGAAGTTCTTCCAGTGTTACTTTTCTCTTCCGATTCTTAGAATGACCTTCACTCTCTCCGACGTTAGCACCCAACAAACAAAGCAGTCCAGACTATCGAGGATGTTCTTCTCCAACTGCAACGACTGGGAAAGGAGGCGTCATTCTGCTGGGTACCAGGGCAGATGGGTATTGCGGGAAACGAAAGGGAGCCAAGGAGGGATGTTGTGATCCTCAGTTTTTCAGTGCGCCAGTGCCCTGCATGCTACAGCCTCGCTGCTGGGGTACAAAGTCATGCGCTGATGGGAAGACGAGTGGCTGGAAGAGACCAACAATAAGCTCCGGGTAGTAAAGTCCACAACCCGGCCGCGGCGTACCTGCTTTCATCCACGTCGACGGAACGAGGTCCTTCTTACTCGTCTTCGCATACGCCACTGCCCTATGACGCATAGCTTCTTACTCCAGCGAGAGGTCTCTCCAATGTGCGGTGCTTATGGCTTAGAGATAACTGTGCCCCACATTTTATAGGGCTATGTTTTATTTTCAGACCAGCAGGCCGTGGCGAATTTCCCGACGGATCTGCCCTGTATTTTAAGTAACGTTCATACGAATGTGATTCGAGTTTTAAAGTTTTGTGAATTATCCAACATTTTTCCCAAGAATTTAGGGAGATGGTTTTAATGTGTAAACAGGGTGACTGGCTCACCCAAGCTTTTTGTACTTGGTCAGCCTGTGACATTTCCCTGTGCTTTTCTTTCAACTCTCCTGTGTGTTTTCTCTCTATGTTTTAATTTGATGTGTAGGTACTTTCTTTCTTTCTAAGTTGTTTTACAGAATGTGAGATAGACTGTTTGTGCTGTCACTTCGAGTGCGTGAGTGTGCATCTGTTTTAGAGTTTATCTCCACTTATGTATGTAAGGGCGCTGATGACCTCACCGATGAGCTCTTGTAAGATCCAAACACACACGCACACATACACACAGGCACATGCACGCACATATTTACCGTACGTTGTAACACATTGTAAGTGGTGTTATCCAGCGTGGCTCATTCAGCACTCATGCTTTGTACATTTTTACAAGCGCCTTTTGGGTGTACTCAATTTTATTGTGACAACTCATCATTGTGATTTGATTTTTGACGTGGGTAACTTCCCAAAAGCTGGGACTTCGGAATTGTCCATCTACATTATGGAAATATCACAATTATAAACTGGAAGATGCGTCTGTACTGACGCGACACCTACAACGTGCTGACATGAGAAAAGTGTCCAACTGATTTCTCATACACATTGACCGGCGTTGCCTGGGAAACGTTGTTGTGATGCCTCATGTAAGGAGGAGAAATGCGTACCATCAAGTTTCCGACTTTGATAAAGGTCGTATTGTAGCCTATCGCGATTGCGGTTTACCCTATCGCAACATTGCTGCTCGCGTTGGTCGAGATCCAATGACTGTTAGCAGAATATGGAATCGTTGGGTTCAGGTGGGTAATACAGAACGCCGTGCTGGATCCCAACGGCCTCGTATCACTAGCATTCGTGATGACACGCATCTTATCCGCATGGCTGTAACGGATCGTGCAGCCACGTGTCGATCCCTGTCAACAGATGGGGACGTTTGCAAGACAACAACCATCTGCACGAACAGTTCGACGACGTTTGCAGCAGCATGGACTATCAGCTCGGAGACCATGGCTGCGGTTATCCTTGACGCTGCATCACAGACAGGAGCGCCTGCGATGGGGTACTCAACGAGGAACCTGGGTGCACGAATGGAAATACGTCATTCTTTCGGATGTATACAGGTTCTGTTTACAGCATCATGATGGTCGCATCTGTGTTTGGCGACATCGCGGTGAAAGCACATTGGAAGCGTGTATTCGTCATCGCCATACTGGCGTATCACCCGGCGTGATGGTGCGGGGTGCCATTGGTTACACGTCTCGGTCACCTCTTGTTGGCATTGACGGCACTTTGAACAGTGGACGTTACATTTCAGATGTGGCTCTACCCTTCATTCGATCTCTGCGAAATCCTACATTTCCGCAGGACAGTGGACGACCGCATGTTGCAGGTCTTCTACAGGCCTTTCTGGATACAGAAAATGTTCGACTGCTGCCCTGGCCAGGACATTCTCCAGATCTCTCACCAATTGAAAACGTCTGGTCAATGGTGGCCGAGCAACTGGCTCGTCACAATACGCCAGTCACTACTCTTGATGAACTATGGTATCATGTTGAAGCTGCATGGGTAGCTGTACCTGTACACGCCATCCAAGCTCTGTTTGACTCAATGCCCAGGCGTATCAAGGCCGTTATTACGGCCAGAGGTGATTGTTCTGGGTACTGATTTCTCAGGATCGATGCACGCATATTGCGTGAAAATGTAATCACATGTCACTTCTAGTATAATATATTTGTCCAATAAATGCCCGCTTATCATCTGCATTTCTTCTTGGTGTAGCAATTTTAATGACCAGTAGTGTAGGATAGATGGAGATCTGTGGCATCGCTGCCGGAAGAGCACAATGCTGAGGTATGTACATGATGCTGAAAATGAAACTCAGAAGCGGACTCCTGCCATGTTGACACATCGATTTCAAATGGCTCTGAAGTCATCAGTCCCCTAAAACTTAGAACTACAGTACTTAAACGCAGCTAACTTAAGGACGTCACACACATCCATGCTCGAAGCAGGATTCGAACCTGAGACCGTAGCGTTCGCACTTTTGCAGACTGAAGACCACACTGGCCGGCACATCGATTTCGACAATTACAACTGCAGTGGGCATAGTACTGCGAGGATTCTATCGTGGATCTTTTTAAAAGTATTGCCTCCTCGGAGGAATGATGCTTCCTGCTAATCTGTTTTGATGGTCGTCTCCCTAAATGACGTCATCGAGGTGAACGACGGTTCGAAATGTCCAGCGTGTTGTGAGCACTGGCTTCTGGGAACTGTAATATGCCATGGAAAACATTCTGTGCTTTCATGAGCCGTGTGGTACTAATGGAAGACATGCTGACAGCTGCGAACCATCAGCTTCTCTTCGTGCTTGATGCTTTCCCCGACGACGATTTCACCTTTCAGCCGTGTAATTGTCCATGTTTTCAAGCCAGAATCGTCCTAGAGTAGTTTGAAAATCAGGACAGTGGAATCACAGTGGTGTCTTGGTGACCAAATTCGCCTGATGCAATTCCTATGAAACCCATCTGCGTCGCAATCGGGCGCTATCAACTCGTACACAAATTATAGGATCGATGGTACGCAGGATCGGTGTTGAATTGCGTGCCAAAGATAGACTAACACGCTGTTGATCATAATGTTTCGGCTCGTCAGTGTACCAGTCTCAGATGTAAGATGGTAAAAATGACGCATTTTGTCTCAAAACTTCCCTGCTGCTTTTTGGTGAAGACAGAGCTAAGCCACAATAGTAAGGACAATGTTACAAGTAAACAATTTTCTAGGACTTATTAAAAAATTCTTACCTATTTGGAAAATTAGGAAATCAAACAAGTACTCCAGCAATTCGTAGAAGAAAGTCACAAATAAGTTTAATCTTGATTCCTAATGAATTCCCGTCTGTCAACTACTTCAAGTGTAATACTAGCCGTGACTGCTTTCTGTGTGTGTGTGTATGTGTGTGTTTGTGTGTATATGTGACAGAGTGAGTGAGAGAGAGAGAGAGAGAGAGAGAGAGAGAGAGAGAGAGAGAGAGAGAGAGAGAGAGACCTACCTGAAGCCGGACCACGCGAATGCGCCGAGCCCGACGGCGAGCGTGAGGAAGACGGTGGACCCCACCGGGGTGAGGACGTTGGTGGCGGCCAGCATGAACACGGTCTGCGCCACGAACGCGCCACAGTTGAACACCTTCCGCACCTGCGGGCATAGCGGTGGGCATCAGCTCAGCCAGCTGGACAAACACACGCTATAACATCAAGTTGACGGCTGGAAACCGTCCCATAGCTCAGCGACTGCTGCACACTACGTCAAAACAACGCACTGATACAGATAGGGAGATGCTGGACGAAACGAGTTAAGTCCCATAAGATTTCACAGACATCTGAACATTTTTTTCTTCAATAAAAGGAAACTGTGCCCAGAAACTGGGCCCGCCTACAAGCATGCTGTAAACAAATAAAATAAATTTTCTCTATGAATCGACCATCAGTGTATATATATCGTGGTTAAAAAAGTTTAGATCGCTTGATGTACACTGAGGCGACAAAATTTATGCACAGATACACATAGCGGTGGTGTCGCGTACACATGGTATAAAAGGGCAGTGTTTTGATGGAGCTGTCATTTGTAATGAGTTGATTCATGTGAAATAGTTTCCGAAATGTTTATGGCTGCAAGACTAGAACGCAGAATGGCAGCTAGACGCAAGGCACATTCCATTTAGGAAAAAGTTGAGAACTTCAATATTCTGATATCCACAGTTACAAAGGGTGACGAGAATACCAAATTTTAGGCGTTACCGCCCACCACGGACAACGCAGTGGCGAATGACCTTCACTTAACGAGCAGCGTCGTCTCCGAAGAATTGCCAGTGCTAACAGACAAGCAATGCTGCTAGCAAAATTCAATATAGTACGTACGACTGACGTATCCCTTAGGATATTGCGAAGATATTTAGTGCTAGTGGGCTATGACAGGCGTCGACCGACGCGAATCCCTTTCCTAACAGCACGATATCACTTGCAGCGCCTCACCTGGGCTTATGATCATATCAGTTTGACCCTAGACGACTATAAAACCGTGACCTGGCCATGTGAATCCCGATTTGAGTTGGTAAGAGCTGATGGTAGGGTTCTAGCGTGACGCAGACACCTCGAAGCCGTGGACCTAAGTTGTCAACAGGGCGATGTGCAAGCATGTGCTAGCTCCATAATGGTGAGGAATTTGTTTACATAGAATGGACTGGGTTGTTGGATGTTCGGCTACTTCGATTTGGAGCGATTCACAAACTTCATGTTGCCAAACAACGATGGAATTTTTAAGGTGACATTCTCGACAAAGCGAACGAATGATTTGGCCACCTAGATCGTCAATCATGAATCCCATTGAACATTTATGGGACATAATCGATAGTCAGTTCGTGCTCAACGTCCTCCAACGGCAACACTTTCCCAATTATAGAGGGCTATACATGCAGCAAGGCTCAATATATCTGCTGGGGATGTGTTGTTTCGATGCAAGTCGCGTTGCTGCACTACTCAGGGCAAAATGAGTTCCGACATGATATTGAGAGATATCCGGTTTTTGTCACCTGTGTGTACTGTAAATAAAAACGCCTCGATTTTAATACATGTCTTTATTTATAATATAGTTTTAGCTACTGCCAACATCAGATGTGTAATTAAGTATATAGATATATTTGTTCCTTTAAACTTAATGTTGCTGTAATGTTAACTAGATGTTTGCAGTCTTCACGATGTCCTTAGAGCAGGGCTGATCCACCGGGGAGAGAGGGGAGGGGTCACACGGGCGAACGTTGTCCTGTTGGTCATTGCACTGCGAACTGTCGATTTTGAGAACGAAATATGTATCAACGGCCCAAGAGAGGGGATGGTTTCATTGACGTCATTTATATACCCCCTCCTGGGAGCTTTTCGTATCGATCGTGAGCGGCGGTACTTCTGAAACGTTTCCCCTCGGCTGCCCATAAGGAAAAGGCTTCATTTCAACGCTGAGCGTCATTAATGGTCTCGCAGCAGCTGTGGGATCCCCAGTATCACCCTTAGTATATGCTGATGATTTCTGGATTTCCTTTTACTCTACACTGATGCAGCTGTTCAAAGCCGTTGTACAGTCCCATCGTGGCTATGGGAGCCTGGCATAGGGTTCATCATTGCCCTCAGTGTTACATATGCTGCATCCTATGCACCACTGTGGAGTTCGACTTGGGACGGGGGCTTTCCAAACAAGCGCTGTGAACCGCCTACTCGTCGAACCTGGTATTCCTTCAGTGGGGTTCATGGGACAACAACTGCTTGCCAGTTATACCGAACACATTTGCAGCTTTCCTAGACATCAGAACAATGGTCTCCTTTTCCCTAACACGACAACACTGGACTCGCATTCGGGAGGACGACGGTTCCATCCCGTCTCCAGCCATCCTGATTTAGGTTTTCCGTGATTTCCCTAAATCGTTTCAGGCAAATGCCGGGATGGTTCCTTTGAAAGGGCACGGCCGATTTCCTTCCCCATCCTTCCTTAACCCGAGCTTGCGCTCCGTCTCTAATGACCTCGTTGTCGACGTGACGTTAAACACCACTAACCTAACAAACCTAACACGACAGCCCATTTCCCGCAACGGCGGCCCAGATTGGGGATTACAACTGCAGTTTACGTTTGGTCCCTTTCCCTGTACCACCTCTCCTTCAGCTTGACTCACGTACACCTGCATGACGTATACCTCGAACACGGCTTCATGCTCCCAAAAGACTCAGTTCATCCTGCGTCCCTCCGCCGCCTATTTCTCTGTATTTTTCAAGTGTTCTAGGATCAGAGGAAGTTTACACAGGTGGCTCGCTTGTTGATGGTCACGTTGGGTTCGCTTATGCTCACGCTGAACAAACTGAACACCTCTCCTTGACAGACTGCTGCAACGTTTTCACTGCAGAGTTGGTAGCCATCTCTCGCGCCCTTGGGCATATCTGTTCCTGCGCCAGAGTGTCCTTCCTCATTTGTAGAGACTCCTTGGGAAACTTACACGCTCTCGACCTGTGCTATACTTGCCTTCCTCTGGCAACGGCCATCCAAGAGTGATTTTATGTTCTCGAACAACGTGTACGGTTAGTAGTCTTCGTATGGACTCTGGAACACGTCGGAATGCAGTGAAATGAACTTGCTGACAGGCTAGCCAAAGAGGCTTCTCATAAACCGAGTCTGGAGGTCGGCATTCTGGAATCTGACGTTGTGTCTGTTTTATGTCGCAAAGCTTTTGGGTTCTGGAATACAGAATGGTGATTCCTGACTTTGCCTAATGAGTTACATACCATAAAGGATACGCCGAATATGGGAAGGACCTCGAAATGACTCCATCGTCCTTCACGTTTGATAGTGGTCCACATTTTGTTTGACTGTCCAAGTTTAGCCACCTTGAGACGGACTTTTAATTTCACTGACGCGCTACCTTCAATTCTGCGTGACAATGCCTCAAGGGCTAACCCCGATTCAAGTTTTATCTGTGAAGAGGTTTTTATCACCCTATTTAAAGGTAGGACTTAAGTCTCATCCTTCAGGCTCTAATCCTCCCTACATTTTAACTCTTCCTCGCTCCATCTGGTACTGTCTATTCGACTTAGTGTTCTCTTTTCACGATCTGTATTTCTCTTGCTTTGGGTTTTTAGGCTGGAGATTTTAGTGTGTTGTAGAGTGGCTGGCTCATCATTTTTTATCCTTGCAATCAGCCAGTGCAGGCCATCTGCTATATAGTTTCAATACCTTCTACCGCTTTTCCCTTTTACTTAGTGTTTTCACTTTTGGCTTGATGCTTTCACTTTCTCTTTCGATATGGTTACACATTTAGTTTCACGCATTTTGTTCCTTCCCCGGATATCGGGTAATAGGAGTCTTTTGGGGTATGGTTTTAATCAGAGACCTGCGTGACTGTGGGAAAAATGACTGATAAACCTGCAATTAAGCCCTTTTAATGAACAAACCAAATAACCAATCGACCAACCATCTACAAAGTGTAATGTTGTTGATAAATCGTTCTTTAACAGCTTGTGTTTCCTGTTTTGCAGAAGAAGCTGAATCTGTTCCCAATGGCCATTCTGTTACCGAGATCGATAAACAGAAAAAAATAGTAAACTGATCAAAGGGAAGCCAGGTTATTTCTCCATTGCCGCACCATTTTCCAGATTATTAACAACTTACTAACAGATCTGTCTCCTCTCATAATATTCTTAATTTCAGTAGGGAAATCGTATTTGAGTGGGTTAAAATTTTCCAAAGAAATTGGAGTCCAAAACCGCGTACTAAAATCAGGATAATTTGTGAAATGTTTCAAAGAAGACATATTAGCACAGAAATGTCTCACTCATCTTTGTGTATATTGTCTTCGGTCGTACTTATAATCAGGATTTATGAAGAGTTCATATGACATGACTCTTGAAGGATAGATTGATGGTTATTACACAGATCAGAAACTACTCGTGTTCTTGAAGAATTTATTTTGTCATCTTGTCCCTGCGTGGCATCCTTACATATCTCACCAAAATGATTCTTTAACTATCAATGTTAATACTTACAGTGCTATTAATTTCATCTCCTTGAAACAACTAATTCTGCTTAATATTGAATGGTATAATTTCCTCTTAACATTGTTAACAATTTTTACATCACTTTTGTTTTCAGGTGAATATTTAATTCCTCGCTCAACAGAATATATTCTTGAACTCGTGTGCAATATTATGCAGCATATTACGATATTATCATCATTATGTAGAGTTGACATTTTCTCCTAGATAGCTATTCTGCAATCGCAGAGCAAACTAATTTTACATACGCATTCGGCATATTATAACATTAAAAAAATTACATATACCACGTAATCGAAGTGTGGCAGAGAATTACTTAGATAAGGTGCGGGAGCCGTTATTTTGAACGACACGATCTCAACGGGAATGACGTCGCGCACCTGCTACCGTGTCCGGTAGGCAACCCACACGGCAGTAAAGTGCGGCGATTGCACAGCTTGAAGGGGGCTCCTCCACACCAGCTTGACTGATATCTGTACAGTGTGGATCGGTCATGCCTTTCATATTCATCTAGCCCGTCACTTCTTTCTTTTGGGCTATTATTTAAGTCAAGGGGAAAATTTTGTAGGCTTTTGAATGAAATGAGCAATCTTAAAGCTACAAATGAAATGTTTTTAGCAACAATAAAAACATTTCAAAATCAAGAGAAGGAAGAGAGTACGAATGCAACTGCCTGTCCTTTGTGAAATATTTTTGTCTCATTACATGTACAAAATACGAAATTATTTTATCTTAGCAATGTGTGGAATTTGTTCCTTCACAATTTCCACCAGTATAGGAAAGTGCTGCAAATTGTGAGATCAAGTCTCCTCAGTTTGACGACAGATTTGAATCTCGAAATGAATAATAAAATAGCACAGCACACAGCCTGTAAGAACCCCCTGTGGGTTTGGGGGTTAAAACAGACACGAGGTATTCCTACCTGTCGTAAGAGGCAACTAAAAGAAGACTAACACGTTTCGGCCTTTATGTGATGGTCCCCTGTCGGGTTTGACCGCCATTCTTCTAAATTTTCCCGAAGAGCGTGGCAATTGGGGAAGGGCGCCTTACATGGTGCATCGTGTCCATCATGCGCTGAGGCATCTCGCATTCTTCGTCGACGTGCATCTGCACTTCCGCTCATTCTCCATCTCTTGGGCGAGGTCACCGTCTTTGGTGCGTTTTCCTCCATTCACTGTGCAATAGCCTTTTCTGCGCTGACGACGATAACGGACTTGTTTCCTTGTTTGCACCTGATGTCCAGAACGATAGCATTGTGGTGGGGCTGCAATGTACTCTGCTGGTTGCAGCCCACTGACTACACATGGATCGCTCTACTCCCCAAGTATGCCAATGAGTAGATGATCATCACCCTGGGGCATTGGGATCCGTGGAAATGGCCATCCTGCCAGGTGGCCTTTGCAGTGGCTGGGTAGCGCCCGTGGGGAG
Source organism: Schistocerca gregaria (assembly GCF_023897955.1). NCBI lineage: Eukaryota > Metazoa > Arthropoda > Insecta > Orthoptera > Acrididae > Schistocerca > Schistocerca gregaria. Next base: position 111,151,648 of record NC_064927.1, read on the forward strand.
GTCCCCTGCTCGGAGTGGGTGGCAACAGGGCAGATGAAACGCAATGAAGCATACTACGTCATCACTTGCTGGTGGTCAAACATCAACAGTATCTAAGCATTCGAGGGTTGAAATTAATGAACAGAAATATGACCTCAAATCGCCCCCCCCCCCCCGCCCCCTGGCCACACCATGGGAGGAAAAAAATCAAATGGCTCTGAGCACTATGGGACTCAACTGCTGTGGTCCTCAGTCCCCTAGAACTTATAACTACCTAAAAGTAACTAAACTAAGGACATCAAACACATCCATGCCCGAGGCAGGATTCGAACCTGCGACCGTAGCTGTCGCACGGTTCCGGGCTGCGCGCCTAGAACCGCGAGACCACCGCGGCCGGCCCATGGGAGGAATGCCAGGCTAAGGATGGCAGCGAATCTTATTCGCCCCGGTATCTCGTAAGTAAGAGAGCTGACAGAGAATCGTTTATGTCGATGAAGCCTCAGTGTTTTGTCGAGGATTTAGAGGACAAACTTGTGGAGGTGGAGGAATTGTCGAAATGTGATCATGTTCGGCCTTAATAAAAACAGCATCCTGTGCCCAGTCACGGGCGTTACTCGCCTGTGACAAGCTGGGGGATGTCCCTGTTACCGTCACGCCCCATAAGAGCTTAAATATGGTGCAGGGACCTTCTTTTGCAGTATGACGACGAGCAGCGCGCCTGTTTAGAGCAGCGAGGTGTTCACTTCCTCTGACACATTCACTGGGGTCTGCGGGATAATCAGGTTGCAACCGGAGCTTTCATCTTGGCCAGGCTCGTTCAAACTAGCGCCCGCGATCGCCCGCGGCCAACGCCCTGGGCGAATTCGTATCTTGTCGCAGTGGCCGAGCGGTGTCGCTTCATACGTGATTGTCTTCTTTAACAATGTTGACTGTAGGAATTAAAGAGCTTTATAACCTTAATTATATTTTGTAAGTATTTAAACTTGTTCGGTTAAAATTATTACGTACAAAACAGCAAACTAAGAATCCGATTTCTAAACTCTGAAAAGCAATACAAAAAGGTGTAGCCCGAAGTGCAACAAAAAATATTTACTTGTAACTGCTAACAGTAAGAATGAAACTATATCCCTTACATAAAATTATTTCTAAAATAGAAATTTTATTACTCTAGTTCATTTAAGAAACTAAATATATTTTTCAGAAGACCCCTATTGTACGTAATGACGAGTGTGCATGTGCAGTACTAATACAACCTGTGGGTCAGAAAACAACTTAGATGATCTTCGATTCTTGTTTTGAATATTGTTTTCTAAGGATTTGCGTAGTAATTCTGCCACACGAACACTAGTTGTTACCTAAACAGTAAATGGTTTGCTTGTTATACTGCTCATAGACCTCTTTTACAGAGGTGCGCTTCCTCTGTTACTTTGTTTACGTTGGATCTGACCGCGGGACAGTCCAGCACAGCGCAGTGTTGTGCGGTCTCACTCGCTCCGCAGCTCCTATGCCGAGACTAGCGACACACGGTCGCGGACGGGGCGCTGAACTACACTGCCTTGAGCCCGCGGGGCGCTGGAGCGCCGGCCGGGCGCAATTATTGGATGAGCCTAATCTTGGCCTTCGAGGGTGACACATTACCTGAGAACGTCAAGATGATGGTGTACCTCTGTGTTATCAAGCCATATACCCCAGCCCCAGTGTGGTGCTTAAGCGCTGGGAGTTCGGGCGTATGTCTTGCTGCTGTACGTCCAGTATCACCTGCCGAGATTGTGACGTCCATCACATCAAAATACTCTATGTGCCCCGCCCCCATTTCTGTAAACTGTAGAGAGCACGATTCCCCTTACTTGTCAGACTGGAGGATTTTATAGAAATAAAGGAAAATCATGGAACACAAGATCCCGGACCGACTGACCTACCCTGAGGCTAAGAGGAAATTTGAAAGGCTCCATCCAGTGCACATGACATCATCCTATGCCGCAGCTCCTTCGGTTCCTCTCGCTAGGAAGTGCTCCCTTGGGTCTCTCCCTTCCCAGGATCCTACCAGTGGCAAAGCAGACTCACGCCAGTAGCTGAAGCACCCACAGGTAGCTCGTCATAGGGCTTCACAGTCCTAAGTCCCTGAAACAGAATCGGTGAAGCCCTCCCAGCAGAAAAAACATAAGGAGCACTGAGAGAAACCAAATAAGAGCCCCCAAGAACCAATACATTGCGGTGGAGATTCTGGCGTCTTCTGAGGAACTACATCTCTGGACCCTCAGACACAATGGATGTTGATCGCAAAGATCCTCAATCGGTGGCAGCAGGTGACCCTGAAGCGGAAAATACCTCATTGAATGTTGCTTGCCTTCCGAGCCTCACTATCACGTTATCCTCCAGTGGAATTGCAGCCTTTTTTTCCACCCCCTGGCTGAGCTACCGGAACTGTTAAGCTTTACACCTGCTTTCTCATTTGCCCTTCTGTAAACCTGGTTCCCGTAATGCGGACCCCTACCTTCTGCAGGTATAAGGGATATTACAGGAACTGTAGCGACTATAATAGTCAGGTGGAGTTTGCGTCTACGTCTTAAATGTGTACCTTCCTCCAGATGGTGCAGTACCTCTCAAGAGTATTGACTGCACTGATTCATCAACTCCCTAAGTCTTTCACACTTTTGGGCGACTTTTACGTCCATAACATCTTGTGAGGTGGCACCGTGTTCACTGGCCGAGGTAGGTATGACGAAACTTTACTTTATAACTTTGCTGTCCAGCCCTTTTCCCATATGTTCACTGGAGAGTCTATGAAGACTTGTATGGCAGTGACCACTTCCCCATCTTCCTGTCACTGCACCGGCGTCATGCCCACTGAGGCCTACCCAGATGGGCTTTAAACAAGGCAGACTGGGAAGCTTTCACCTCTGCTGTCACCATCGAATCTCTCCCACACGGTAACATGGATGAGATGGTTGAGTGTGTCACAAGAACTATCGTTTCTGCTGCAGAAATTCCGATCCCTTGTTCCTTATGGTGCTCTGGTGGTCGCTCGAAATTGAGAGGTCTTTAAAGACTGTAGGTGGGCTCTAGAGCGACATAAGGGGCACCCTTCCATGAAGCACATAACAGATTTTAAACGGCTTTGTGCCCGCTTATAAAAAGACGGACACAGAGGTATTATGAGAAGTAAGTCTTGACCATTGGGTGCCATACGTACCCTTCCCAAGTCTGGGCGAGGATCAATCGAGTTTTTGGGTACCAGACTCCAACAGGTGCTCATGACGTTAACATAAATGGCGAGTCATTTACCGACGCAGAAGCGATTGCCGAGCACTTTGTTGATCACTATGCTCGAGCCTCTGTGTCGGAGAATTACCCGCTACCCTCTCGCGTCCTCAAATGGTGGATGGAAGGGAAGCACCTCTCGTTCACTACACGCCACAGTGAACCATATAACGCCACATTTACAAAGTGGGAGCTCCTCAGCGCCGTTGCATGTTGCCATTTCACAGCTCTTGGGCTGGATCGGATCCACCATCATACGATTAAACAACTTTCGTCTGACTTCAAGCGACATTCCTCGTCATCTTCAGCCAGTTCTGGTGCGATGGTGCCTTTCCATCGCAACGGCGGGAGAGCACCATCATTCCAGTGCTCAAACCCGGCAAAAACCCGCTTCAACGTTCTTTGTAAGCTGTTAGGACGAATTGTAAGTCGGCAGTTATGTTGATTTCTGGAGTAACGGGACATTCTGGCTCCATACCAGGGTGGTATCCGCAAGGGTCGCTCTACCAATGATAATCTTGTGGTCCACGAGTCTGCCATTTGAACAGCCTTTTCCAGACACCAACACCTGGTTGCCGTCTTTTTTTGATTTACAGAAAGAGTATGACACAACCTGGCGACATCATATCTTCGCCACTTTATGTGAGTGACGTCTCTGTGGGCCAACTTTTATCCAAAACGTCCTGTCAATCTATACTTTCGGTGTCTACGTTGGTGCCTCCAATAGTTCCCTCCATATCCAAGAGAATGGGGTCCCACAGGGCTCTGTATTGAATGTCTTTCTATTTTCAGTGGCCATTAACGGTCTGGCAGCAGCTGTAGGACCGTCTATCTCACTCTCTCTGTATGAAGACATGATATGAATTTCGTACTGGTCCGGCTAAAAGTGGCAAGTCCAGCAAGAGGTGGAAGTCAGTCATTTGGGAGCCACAGCGACACTGAGGTGCTCTTATCTGGAGCTGCTGAGCGTCGAGTTTTGCGTTTGCTGACCCCATTGCACCATTGAAGTGTTCGCCTAGTGACAGGGGCCTTTAGGACGAGTCCAGTGACCAGCACCCTGGAGGAGGCTGGAGTCCCTCCATTCAATATCAGACGTGCACAACTGCTCGCCAGTTACGTTGCACACATTCGTAGCTCTCCTGAGCATCCGAATTACCGTCTTCTATTCCCAACCACGGCAGTTCACCTCCTGCATAGGCGGCCCAGGTCAGGGCTAACGATTGCAGTTCGCGTATGATTGCTTCTGACTGAATTGGAGTCCTTACGTTTACCACCTCTCCTCGAGGTCCATTCACGTACACCTCCATGGTGTAGCCACAGGCCGAAGCCTCGCCTGGACCTTTCACATGGCCCTAAGGACTCCGTTAACCATGAGGCTGTCCGCTGTCAGTTCCTCTCGATTCTTGAGGTGTTTCGGGGCTCTGAAGTGGTTTACACCGATGGCTGGATGAATGATGGTTGCGTTGCCTTCACGGCGGTCATACTGAACAGCATTCCTCACCCAATGGCTGCAGTGTATTCACTGCAGAGCTGGTGGCTCTATCTTGTGCACTTGAGTACATCCGTTCATGCTCTGGCGGTCATTTCTCGTCTGGACTGACTTCCTGATCAGGTTACAAGCTATCAACTAGAGCTAACCTCGCAATCCTTTAGTAGCGATCATTAAGGAGTCCATCTATGCCCTGAAATTGTCCAGTCGTTCCGTTGTGTTTGTCTGGACCTCAGGACACGTCGGCATCCCAGGCATTGAACTTGCAGACAGGCTGGCCAAACAGACTATGCGGAAACCGCTTCTGGAGATGGGCTTCTCTGAAATGTCCTGCATGCTCTCTTATGCCTCAAGGTTTTTCGGCTTTGGGAGGTGGAGTGGCATAACAATACGTACCATAAACTCCATGTCATTAAGGAGAATGCGAATGTGTGGAAGCCTTCCCTGCAGGATTCTCGCTGGGAATCAGTTGTGCTTTGTCGACTCCGCATTGGCCATACGTGACTCACCCATGGTTACCTTCTCCGTCGTGAATACCCACCTCAGTGTCGCTGTGGCTCCAAAATGACGGTCTTCCACCTCTTGCTGGACTTGCCACTTTTAGCCGCTGTGCGGTGGACTGTTAACTTTCTCAGCACCCTACCTTCGGTGTTGGGCGACAATGCTTCAACAGTAGCTTCAGTGTTACGTTTAATTCGTAAGGGTGGGTTTTATCACTTGATCTGAGTTTTAGCGCATGTCCTTCAGTCCTCTGTGTACTCCAACCTAGTGCTTTTAAAGTTTTAATGTGTTGCAGAGAGGCTGGCTTCTCCTTTTTATTTTCGTGGTCTGCCACTCACTGTTATGCGCTTTCTTGTTTTACTCTTTTCTAATTGTTTCTTGGGTCTCTCTGTTGTTTCTTTGTCCTCTTTTGTTCCTTTTAGTGTTTGGTTCCTTTTCTTTGTTCTTTTGGTTTTCGTTCCTTTTGGTATTGTGCTGTACATATCTTTTGTTTTATTGTACCCGTTGTGGACTTGTTTTATAGGAACAAGGGACCGATGACCACGCACTTTGGTCCATTCCCCCCTTCTTCCTCCCTCCCCTTGAACCAACTAACCAACCAACTGCCCGCCAGTTACGTTGCACGCATTCGTAGTTCTCCTGCGCACACGAATTACCGTCTCGTTTTCCTAGCTACTGCGGTTCATCTCCCGCATCGGCGGCCCAGATCAGGGCTTAGGAATGCGGGTCGCGTCGATCGCTTTTGTCTGAACTGGAGTCCTTGTCTTCACCAACTCTACTCGAGGTCCATTCACGCACACCTCCATTCACAGGAGCCCATTCACAGGATATCCAGCAGTTACACACAGCCATTCAGGCCATAAAGAACAAGAGCCGACGCACTATCCTATCCTGTCCCTAAGGGAGCAATACACAGTAGGCTGCAGACATTTCCTAGATTTTTCACTTAAAGGTGGTTTTGGAATTTTAGTGAGTAGGTTTTCGAGAGATAGTTTGCGACTGTCTCCAAGCGCCTGTCATCTCAAGCAGGCCTACATTCTGCGGATAGCAAACATGAATAGTGTTATATCGTGTATCGCATGAATATTTTGTAAGCAATGTCCTTAGTACAACATATTTTTCCAATACCCTACCAACGCCTGCCGGTGTGGCCGTGCTGTTCTAGGCGCTTCAGTCTGGAACCGCGTGACCGCTACGGTCGCAGGTTCGAATCCTGCCTCGGGCATGGATATGTGTGATGTCCTTAGATTGGTTCGGTTTAAGTAGGTCTAAGTTCTAGGGGACTGTTGACCACAGATGTTAAGTCCCATAGTGCTCAGAGCCATTTGAACCATTTTTGAACCCTGCCAACGAACCGAAATCTACATCTACTCCTGTATCCCCCAAGCCACCTTATGGTGTGCAATATATGGTACAATGTCTACAAGTGCCACAATATTTTTTTCTTGTTCGCAGAGGCGAATCATGTTCGGGAAGAACGAGCGTTGCTAAGAATCAGTGTGGGCTCGAAACTCCCTAATTTCGCTAGTAAAGTATTTTGCTGAGGTATATGTTAGTTGATTCTTCTAAAAAAAAGGATACTCTTGGAAATTGAAGAGTTAATCACACCGTGGAGCATTAACGCGTCTCTCATATGGTCTACCACTGTAGTTGGATGAGTATATCTATGGCGTTTCCGTGCTTACTAAATGAACCAGTAAGAAATCGCGCTCCTCTTATCTGATTTCGGAGTGACGAACGGTATTCAGGTACCGGTCAAAGAGGCTTTTACTGGTGGACTGCACTTCCTGAGGATTCTTCCAATGAATCTCAGTCTGGTGTCTGCCCTACCTGCGATTAGTGTTAATTGGTTGTTCGACTTCACATCGCTCCCTGCTCGTATTCCTAGATACTTAGTGGTTATGACTGCTTCCAGCGCATATTCGTCAATCACGTAATCATACAATAATGGGTCTTTGCACCCATATATTCACAACATGTCACATTTGTTTATGTTCAGAACCAATTATCAATTGCAGCAACAAACGTTGATCTTCTACAGGTCTTCCTGGATTTCACTACAATTTTCCGGCGTTGCTTCTTCTCTGTATACATCAGCATCGCCTGCGAAAAGCTTTATGGAACTTCCGATGTGATCCACTGTGCCATGTACACTGAACCGCCAAACAAACTGGTTTAGACATGCGTATTCAAATACAGAGATATCTAAACACGTAGAATGCGGCGCCGCGGTCGGTAACGCCTATAGATCACAACAAGTGTTTGGCGTAGTTGTTACATCGGTTACCGCTGCTACAATGGCAGGTTATAAAGCTTTAAGTGAGCATCAACGTAGTGTTATAGTCGGCACACGAGCAATGGGACACAGCATCTCTGAGGTGGCAATAAAGTTGGGATTTTCCTGTACGACCATTTCACGAGTGTACCGTGAATATCAGGAATCCAGTGAAACATCGAATCTCCGACATCGCTGCGGTTAGAGAAAGATCCTGCAAGAACAGGACCAACGACGATTGAAGATAATCGTTCAACGTGCCAGAAGTGCAACCCTTCCGCAAAGTGCTGTAGATTTCAATTCTGGGATATCAATAAGTGTCAGCGTGCGAACCATTCAATGAAACATTATCGATATGGGCTTTTTGAACCAAAGGCCCGCTCGTGTACCCTTGATGACTGCACGACACAAAGCTTTACGCCTCGCCTGGGCTCGTCAACACCGACATTGGACTGTTGATGACTGGAAACATGCTGTCTGGTCGGACGAGCCTCGTTTCAGATTGTGTCGCAGAAATGGACGTGTACGGGTGTGGAGACAACCTAATGAATCCATGGATCCTGCATGTCAGCAGGGAACTGTTCAAGCTGGTGTGGGGCGTGTGCAGTTGGAGTGATGGGACCCCTCATACGTCTAGCTACGACTCTGACAGGTGACACGTACGTAAGAATCCTGTCACCAACTGCATACGCTCATGTCCATTGTGGATTCCGACAGACTTGGGCAATTCGAGGAGGACAATAAGGCACCCCACACGTCCGGAATTGCTGTAGAGGGGCTCTTCTGAGTTTAAACACTTCCACTGGCTACCAAACTATCCAGACATGAACATTATTGAGCATATTGTTGTGTAGTGGCACTTTTGCGTGCTCGCGAGGGCCCTACACGATATTGGGGAGGTGTTCAGTTTCTTCGGCTCTTCAGTGTAGTAATGCTCCCATAACACTTCCTTGGGGTACACTCGAAGTTATTATTACGTCAGAAGATTTCTGTCCATTGAGTATGACTTGCTATGTTCTGCTTCCTAGCAACTCTTCAATCTAGAGATATAGTTGGTCTGACATTCCATACGCTCATATTTTGTTCATTAGGCGGCAGCGCGGAACTGTGTAGGTCGCCTTCCAAATGTCGAAGAACACGGCGGCAGCCTGGGCGTGATATTTATTTGCTTTCTGGGTCTTGTGGGCTAACGGAATGAGCTGCCTATCATTCGATCATTTTGTTCGGAATCTCTGTTGATTCCTACAAAGGCCATTTTCGATCCGCGGATATGAGACAACACACGAGTATAGAACGTGTTTCATAAATCTACGACTGATTGACGTCTGAGGTGTAGCCCTATGGTTTTGTGCGGGTGTTCGACGGTCCTGTTTTTCCTGTGACTGAGCATTGCTGCGCTTACGTTTTGTATACGAAATGACATCTATAATGTGCGCCGGCCTGTGTGAACGAGCGGTTCTAGGCGCTACAGTCTGGAACCACGCGACAGCTGAGGTCGCAGGTTCAAATCCTGCCTCGGGCATGCATGTGTGTGACGTCCATAGGTTAGTTAAGTTTAAGTAGTTCTAGGTTCTAGGAGACTGGTGACCTCAGAAGTTAAGTCCCATAGTGCTCAGAGCCATTTCAACCATTTTAAAATGTGCGTTATTGATATTTTAGACAGAAGATAATGTGCCCTTTTTTTTCGTTTTGCGAGGCGTACAGTCTTACTTCACTGAAAATTTAAAGCGAGTTACCAGTCTTGGCACCTTATCAAGACCTGCTTTTAATTTGAGCAGTTTTTCATTATCTGCAAAACGTTTGAGGTTACTGTTAATATTGTCCTTAATGTAAAAGATGAGGAACAAGGGTCCTAGCAAAGTTCCCTGGGGAAAGCCTGAAGTTGCATCTGGCCCTGTCGAGGACTCCACATCCGAGACGATGCGCTGAGCTGAGAGCGTGACTTACGCACCATGGTGGTGGAGAGGATCTGGCGGCGCATCAGCCAGTCGGCGAGGTGTCCCGAGAACTGCAGGATGATGGCCATCACCAGGTACGGCAGCGCCGACATGAAGCCCGCCTCCTTCAGGTTGAAGTGCATCGCGTCTGCAGCAGACAAACGGAGCCACTGGCTGATAGTGTTTCGCTGCAGACTGCAGTGCACTGGTCATGCCAACTATTTTTTGTTGATAAAGCTGTGAATATTTTTCATTAATTTTAAAGCGATAACTAAAGATTTACTAAGGTAGGTGTCAGGCCCACGTAGAGACTTTCTTGAACTTCATGCTCCTTATGCATTTAGTAAGATTTAATTTCTCCTGTTTGTTTGGTAAGACTGCACTTTTAGCCTGGTCAGGCAGAGTTAAGAATATTTTCTGTGATCAGTGGTGCACAGATTCAACGCATTTACAAAATTGCGTCACGGATGTCGTGCTAGTGCATAGAGAACATCTTTGCACACTTACATAAAAATCAAAATGGCTTGGATGGCCGTTGCCCGACAGTGCCTGCCGATAAATAAATAGGAAGTACAGCCGCTTTTCATAGTTTCTGATGCCTTTCTTTAAATACACTGAGTCTTTGCAGCATTGTTTACAGAAAATATTTTGGACACTGCCTACTCAGGCTAAAATTGCAATTCTAAAAGTATCAATGAAGAAATTAAAGCTCAGCAAGCGCGTAGAGACGATCCAGTTTAATATATATTTACTAACTGTTAAACAGATCATCTAATTTACATTTATACAGCAGACAGACAGGAGATGTTGTACGCTGCTACCACCTTAAGTAAGTAAACGTCAGTACTTTATCGAAGCCGGCCGAAGTGGCTGAGCGGTTCTAGCCGCTTCAGTCTGGAACCGAGCGACCGCTACGGTCGCAGGTTCGAATCCTGCTTCGGGGATGGATGTGTGTAGTGTCCTTAGGTTAGTTAGGTATAAGCAGTTCTAAGTTCTAGGGGACTGATGACCACAGCTGTTAAGTCCCATAGTGCTCAGAGCCATTTGAACCATTTGCACTTTATCGAACTTTTCCAAACTTTAGCAACTGCTTGTTATCACATAGTTTTTTTAATTATCTCTGGCGCTCTCAGAAATTTCAAATCTGAAATTTGCTCTCCATACTTTGTTTCTGCCTTCTGAATTCTGAATTTACAAAGAGGTAGTGGTTCAAATGGCTCTGAGCACTATGGGACTTAACTTCTGAGGCCATCAGTCCCCCAGAACTTAGAACTACTTAAACCTAACTAACCTAAGAAATCACACACATCCATTCCCGAGGCAGGATTCGAACCTGCGACCTTAGCGGCTAGAACATCTCGGCCACACCGTCCGGCAAAGAGGTAGTGTTGAAAACGCTAATCTCTAAATAATGTAGACAACACCAACCTTTTTATTAACTTATCACTATATGAGCGAAATCTTACATATAATGCAAACACAAGCCTATCAAATGAAAATTTTATTCCCTTCTCGAAGATGTAATTTTATTCTGCTTGCCAGTCTTCCAGTCTAGGTTACTGCTGGAAAACCAGTTGAGGTAAGTACTCATTTTCCCGACAGTTCGTACATTGCCTATTTGTGATTCTCTACCTTATAGTCTCATCAACAGGAATTTAGCAATTGTTCTTACAACAATTATTAGTTCAGTCAACTAAAAATTGAAGGATACGACGGAAGAAAGTGATAACCCACAACAGGACATTTTGCGTTACTGCGTGTTGTATATAAATGGAATGAGAGCAGGCAGCTCATGTAGCGGGCGATGTTTTCTAACAGTGCCCGTGGAAGTACTTGTCAGCAACACGTGGTGCAATCAAAAACACGACACATAGCTTGACCGGACTAATCCTTACTAAACTGATGTTTAGCACTTTCTTCCGCTAATCGTTTCACTTATCTTAAACTCCGTAGTGTGAGCACACCAGTTGTATCTGCTGTTTGTTTGTATACTAGGCACAACAGATTCAGTCTCGGATTATCGTGTCATTTGAAATTCCACTCTTCAGATGCGCCGTCGGATCGAGAAGTGACTCTTTTCCTTTGTACCAGCCTTGTCACACACACCTTTCATGAACGTGGGAAGTTGCGTCAGCAGTGTGTAGAAACCCCAGTTCTCGCAGAAATGCGCCATCACGATCGACCACACAGGCATCGACTTCAGGAATTTCCCCCAAGGGTGCACGACTTTCTGTAAAAGAAAAAAAATGATTCGACAACATTTTACAATATTATCCAGAGTGGCCCAGCTAACCGACCAGTTCTTCAGAAAACATTAGCTATTTTTGAAACAGGCACAGAAGTGAATACGGTGACATTTTTAATTTTATGTTAAGGAACCTAGCAGTTTTACGCGGCATTTCACAAGTAGAGCACTGTTCACATTTGTTACAGACACCAAAACTTTATTTTTCCACCGCAACTTCCTTCCACACTGACCTAATCGTGCATGCGAATGGAAGATTGAGAACTTAGTTTCTTGTGGCGGTATTCTAGTATAAATTCAGATATCAGATATATAAAAAAGGCGGTCAGAAAGAATTACTGTAGTGAACGAGGTATTAAGTTTTAGTCCGAAGGGAATCACGAAAATACTCAATCCTCATGGGGTGATCAGGATATAGAATTCCTTCCTGTCTTCGGATCTACGTGAAATAAAATAGGCAATCCTCGACAGAGGAGCTGCTCAATCTATTTTACGATTGTAGTAGAGGGAAACATGAACTAAAGAAGTTTATGAGTTGAGGTCTGTTCTGAACGTCTGGTCTTAATAATGATAATGAAATTACTTTCTTTAAAATAACGAAGATTGCAAGATTCGTATCTAAAAGCTTGACTGATCCAATACATAGCACAACCAACGTAAAACGTACAAAATATCTCGCTAAACTCGTTCTCAAACGACCCTCCACTATAAACTGACCTGCCCCTGAAAAACGTATATATGTGTCCACCTCCTTAGAATAAAACCTCGATAACATTTCTCATTAAAACACATATACATAATGATGAGTCTGTGTATTTTCAGTAACAATAATTCTGACGCAGTATTTAATGTCTATAAATATTTTTGTCTTAGTTATAATGATTTATACGATGCCATCTGTCTTTATAGATATATAGGTGCAAATCATTTACAGTAGTCAAGGTCTGATTTCGTATTTGATGACTTTCTGGAATGGAGATCACGGTCAGGGAGAGAGAGAGAGGGCGGGGAAGGGGGCGGGGGGACAGACAGACAGGGAGAAAGAGAGAGAGAGAGAGAGAGAGAGAAAGAGAGAGAGAGTAAGGAGAAAGAGAGAAAGATTTGCTTTTTACAAGCAAGCGCCGAGACTTGGGTGGCACCAGCAGTACAGCAACTCGCGTATATAAAAGGAAGGAAGGAAGATTAGAGTTTAACATGACGCGTGAGAAAACAATGTTCAGATGTGTGTGAAATCTTATGGGACTTAACTGCTAAGGTCATCAGTTCCTAAGCTTACACAATACATAACCTAAATTATCCTATGGACAAATACACACACCCGTGCCCGAGGCAGGACTCGAACCACCGCCGCATGAGAGCGAGACCATTTAGACAGAGCTGAAACTCGGGTTACGAAAGGATAGAGAAGGATATCGTCCGTGTCCTTTTGAAAGGAATCATGTCACCCGCATGACTTTGCTCTACCTCCTTCTAAGCCAAGGACGTAATAAATTTCCGATGTTAACTATTACATAACGCGAACTAAAGGGATGCTAAACGACCGCTTTCACTGATCAAATATTAAACGCTCTGAATAACCGGACATCACCCATTGGTGTTTTTTGTGATCTCTCAAAGGCCTTTGATTGTGTAAATCATGGAATTCTTTTAGATAAGCTAAATCATTATGGTTTCAGGGGGGCAGTGCACAAATGGTTTAATTCATACTTAACTCGAAGAATGCAGAAAGTTGAAATAAGTGGTTCATATAATGTTAAAACAACAGCTGATTCCTCAAACTGGGGGGGCTATCAAGTACGGGGTCCCACAGGGTTCGTTCTTAGGTCCTTTACTTGATATACATTAATGACTTACCATTCCATATTGATTAAGATGCAAAGTTAGTTCTTTTTGCTGATGATACAAGTATAGTATTAACATCCAAAAACCAAGAACTAAGTGATGTAATTGTAAATGAAGTTTTTCACAAAATTATTAAGTGGTTCTCAGCAAACGGACTCTCTTTAAATTTTGATAAAACACAGTATATACAGTTCCATACAGTAAATGGCACAACTCCAGTAATAAATATAGACTTTGAAAAGAAGTCTGTAGCTAAGGTAGAATTTTCAAAATTTTTAGGTGTGTCCATTGATGAGAGGTTAAACTGGAAGCAACACATTGATGGTCTGCTGAAACGTCTGAGTTCAGCTACGTATGCTATTAGGGTTATTGCAAAATTTTGGTGATAAGACTCTCAGTAAATTAGCTTTCTATGCCTACTTTCATTCACTGCTTTCGTATGGCATCATATTCTGGGGTAATTCATCGTTGAGCAGAAAAGTATTCATTGCTCAAAAACGTGTAATCAGAATAATAGCTGGAGCCCATCCACGGTCATCCTGCAGACATCTATTTAAGGATCTAGGGATCCTCACAGAAACCTCACAGTGCATATATTCACTTATGAAATTTGTTGTTAATAATCCCACCCAGTTCAAAAGTAATAGCAGTGTGCATAGCTATAACACCAGGAGAAAGGATGATCTTCACTATGCAGGGTTAAATCTGACTGGCACACAAAGGGGTAAATTATGCTGCCACAAAAGTCATTGGTCACCTACCAAACAGCATCAAAAGCCTGACAGATAGTCAACCAACATTTAAAAATAAATTAAAAGAATTTCTAGATGATAACTCCTTCTATTCATTGGCTGAAATTTTAGATATAAATTAAGGGAAGGAAAAAAAACTAACTTAAACATTAGTGTCATGCAATATTTTGTGTAATGTAATATCTTGTACAGACATCTTTCATTAACCTGACACGTTCCACATCATTACGAAGTGTCGTATTCATGATCTATGGAACAAGTATTAATCTCATCTAATCTAATCCACTCAAGAAAGTTAAAGAGATGCTGCTTTCAGAAAAAGACAGCCTTGATTTTCTTTCAATGGAATTTACAACGCGTTGTCAGTTACATTGGTCGATCTATACACACAATTTTCAGAACTCTCCATACATCATAGAGCTATATTGAAAATATCGCGATTTTGACAAATCAGCTGTGGTCGGACGCAATACAATTATGTCTGCTAATACGTAAATCTTATCCCACGTACCTGTTTTCAGGTATTACGACACAAAGAAGCCGTTGATATCAAAATATTCAACAACAGCTTTAACTGGAACAGCGGTTATATCCTCAGCGGTGCATCGAAACGGGCTCTCCATGCAGGAAGGCCACAGAGTAATAAGCTGAGTCACGCACAATTTGACGCAGTCAGCCTCGCTGCTAGAATTCCTGAATCTCAGACGTAATCACTGGCAGTATTATGAAGGTACAGTGACTTCGTGACGTTCCCGTCAGGAAATTCAGTCAGCTAAATGCCAACGGCATATTAGTACGGCAGTTAACTCGTGAGATGACGACGGAGGAAGCCATTCACAATATACAAACAAGTTGGGCGCGACTGGAAAACCGAGAAACGTTTTTCCCCAAATTGAAACTGTTATAACATCAGAGATAGTAGATCGTAATGCTGACTAGTTGCCGCGGAACTATACGGGTCTCCAGTTAATAAATCGAGCGCCAGCGACCTGAATTCGAACTTCCCGTGCAAGCCTTATCGCTGCGAAGGTATACATGGTCCCTGACGTCATTCGTTCCTGCACTGGCTCGCACCTCCGAAGTTTTTGCTGCTTTTCGCCAGAGACAGGAAACTCGCCAACACGGCTTCTCAGCTCTGTTTTCCTCCACTTCTGCACTTGCCCACAGCACTACAGACCTGGCAAGTGGGCGTGGCGAGCTTGCCTCACAGCCACCTATGCTACAGCTGGTCGCACAGGGGTATCAACCACACTACTTCTGAGGTGGAAATCTCTTATTCCGTTGCTCCCAAAGCACCTACTTCAGGAGCAATATCCTCCCAAATGCTGGGGACAATGGTCCCCTCCCTACAGCCAGAGAAGCAACAGCCTCCTCCGGCTCCTCTCACATGGAAGGGCTCCCTTGGAACTCTCATTTCCTGGGTGACCGCTTCCTACCAGTTTTGCATCTGAGTATGAGATTGAGATTTTGACGTCCCCCGCCGCCTCACCCACAACTGAAACTGATACAAACGCTCAACCAGTGGCAGTAGGTCATCCTGAGGTGTGGACTGCCGCCTCGATCCCTACATGCCTTCCCTGGCTGCAGAGCCATCCTCCAGCGGAACTGCGGCAATTTTCTGTCCCACCTGATTGAGTTGTGACGACTCTTCAGTGCTACACCTTCTTTTTGTGTGGTTCAGAAAAGATGGTTTTCCACAATGACTTGGTTACTATTGGGGGTACTACATAAACCGTCATGACTGTGACAGACTGTCAGGTGTAGTTTGCATCTATCCCCTGCCAGTAGCGAACCTGCGCCCCTTCAAATACCTTTAGAGGCTGTGGCTGTCAGGGCGAGGACAACGTGGAAATTACCAGCTCTAGCAGCTACCCTCCTGAAGATGGTGATGTGTCGCACCATGTCTTGGCTGCTCTA
The DNA here is from genome assembly GCF_023897955.1 of Schistocerca gregaria. Classification (NCBI taxonomy): domain Eukaryota; kingdom Metazoa; phylum Arthropoda; class Insecta; order Orthoptera; family Acrididae; genus Schistocerca; species Schistocerca gregaria. The sequence goes on from NC_064927.1 coordinate 111,167,846, forward strand.
ACTTCCCCCACCTTATGTGCATTTGGGCGATTTGAACGTCCATAACACTTTGTGGGATGGAACCAAAGTATTCGGCCATGGTAAAGACATCGAGGCTCTACTAACTCAACTCGGTCTTTGCCTTCTAAATACCAGTGCGCCCACTCATTTCAGTGTAGCACATGGCACATACTCGGTCACTGACCTCTTGGATTTAAGTCCTCGCCTTCTCCCATCTATGCACTGGAGAGCTCGTGACGTCTTGTGTGGTAGTGACCACTTTCCACTCTTCCTGTCCACGCCCCAGCGTCATTCACCTGGTCGCTTGCCCAGATGAGCTCTTTACCAAGGCTGACTGTTACTTCCGTCGAATCTCCATTGCGTGACAACATCGATGAGGTGATCCAGACAATCACTACTACCATTATTGCACAGCTGACTCTTCAATCCCTCGTTCCTTGGGTTGCCGCCGCAGTAGTTGGTGTCTTGGTGGTCGTCGCAAATCGTTGCGGCGATTAGAGACTGGAAGCTGGCCCTCCAATGTCATAAACGTCATCCCTGGAGCATCTCACCGGCTTGAAATGGATCTACACACTGGTCCGTCAGCACAAAAAATGATAGAAGCAGAAGTGTTGTGAACGACACATCACCAATATCAGATCACGAATTCCAGGTCTGGACCAACCTCAGACATCTCAACAGGTGAAACTTTCTGGCAGATTAAAACTATGTGACGGACCGAGACTCGAACTCGGGACCGCCACAGAGTGAAAATCTCATTCTGGAAACATCCCCAGGATGTGGCTAAGCCATGTCTCCGCGATATCCTTTCTTTCAGGAGTGCTAGTTCTGCAAGGTTCGCAGGAGAGCTTTTGTTACGTTTGGAAGGTAGGAGACGAGGTACTGGCAGAAGTAAAGCTGTGAGTACCGGGCGTGAGTGGTGCTTCGGTAGCTCAGATGGTAAAGCACTTACCCGTGAAAGGCAAAGGTCCTGAGTTTGAGTCTCGGTCCGGCACAAAGTTTTAATCTGCCAGGAAGTATCATATCAGCGCACACTTCGCTGCAGAGTGAAAATCTCATTCTGGATCTCAACATGTATCAGACGCCTGCATGCATACCTGTAATTTCCACACATGGTGCTGTATCCCCCCGATCCAAACGTAATCGCACAGCGTCTTACCAAGCATTATGCTTGCACCTCTGCATCTGTGAATTACTGCCCCACTTCTCGTCTCCTAAAACAGCGGGTGGTTTGACAACAACCGTGGTTTGCTCCCCGCCGGCCTGAGCCATATAATGCTCCCTTCAGTGAGTGAGAATTTCTCAGTGCCCTTGCCGACTGTCCTTACACAACCCCTGGACCAGACAGCATCGATTCCCTAATGATTAAACATCTGTCAGCAGACTACCAGCGCCACCTCCTTGCCGTCTTCAACCGCCTCTGGAGCAATGGCGAATTCCCGTCGAAATGGCGGGAAAGTATCACCGTTCCAGTGCTAAAGCCTGGTAAGAACCTGCTAGACGTGGATAGCTATCGTCCAATCAGCCTCACCAACGTTCTGTGCAAGTTGCTCGAACGTACGATGAGCCAGCGGTTGTGTTAGCTCCTCAAGTCTCAGGGCCTTCTGACTTCCTCCCAGGGCGGTTTTTGGCGGGGTCGCTTCACCGCTGACAACTTTGTCTACCAGGAGTCTACCATCCGAATGCTATTTTCCTGGCGTCAACACCTCATTGCCGTCTTTTTTGACCTGACGAAAGCCTACCATACCACTTGACCACACCACATTCAGGCAATTCTACTCGAATGGAGTCTCTGGAGCCGGCTCCTGATTCTTATACGGAACTTCTCGTCGCTCTGTACTTCCAGGGTTTGATTCGGTGCTTCACATAGATCGTCCCACATGCAATAGAATGGGGTCCTGCAAAGCTCTGTCTTGAGCACCCGACTGTTTTTAATTACCATCAATGGTCTTGCACTAGCAGTGGGGCCTCCATATCTCCCCTCCTATATGCTGACGAATTTTCTATTTCCTTCTGCTCCTCTTGTTTTGGCGTGGCTGAACGTCAGCTGCAGGGAGCCATACGAGAGGCACAGTTGTGGGCCCTCACCAACAGCTATCAGTTTTCTGCAGCCAAAACGCGTCATGCACGCCTGTAGCCATCTACACTCCTGGAAATGGAAAAAAGAACACATTGACACCGGTGTGTCAGACCCACCATACTTGCTCCGGACACTGCGAGACGGCTGTACAAGCAATGATCACACGCACGGCACAGCGGACACACCAGGAACCGCGTTGTTGGCCGCCGAATGGCGCTAGCTGCGCAGCATTTGTGCACCGCCGCCGTCAGTGTCAGCCAGTTTGCCGTGGCATACGGAGCTCCATCGCAGTCTTTAACACTGGTAGCATGCCGCGACAGCGTGGACGTGAACCGTATGTGCAGTTGACGGACTTTGAGCGAGGGCGTATAGTGGGCATGCGGGTGGCCGGGTGGACGTACCGCCGAATTGCTCAACACGTGGGGCGTGAGGTCTCCACAGTACATCGATGTTGTCGCCAGTGGTCGGCGGAAGGTGCACCTGCCCGTCGACCTGGGACCGGACCGCAGCGACGCACGGATGCACGCCAATACCGTAGGATCCTACGCAGTGCAGTAGGGGACCGCACCGCCACTTCCCAGCAAATTTGGGACACTGTTGCTCCTGGGGTATCGGCAAGGACCATTCGCAACCGTCTCCATGAAACTGGGCTACGGTCCCGCACACCGTTAGGCCGTCTTCCGCTCACGCCCCAACATCGTGCAGCCCGCCTCCAGTGGTGTCGCGACAGGCGTAAATGGAGGGACGAATGGAGACGTGTCGTCTTCAGCGATAAGAGTCGCTTCTGCCTTGGTGCCAATGATGGTCGTATGCGTGGTTGGCGCCGTGCAGGTGAGCGCCACAATCAGGACTGCATACGACCGAGGCACACAGGGCCAACACCCGGCATCATGGTGTGGGGAGCGATCTCCTACACTGGCCGTACACCTCTGGTGATCGTCGAGGGGACACTGAATAGTGCACGGTACATCCAAACCGTCTTCGAACCCATCGTTCTACCATTCCTAGACCGGCAAGGGTACTTGCTGTTCCTACAGGACAATGCACGTCCGCATGTATCCCGTGCCACCCAACGTGCTCTACAAGGTGTAAGTCAACTACCCTGGCCAGCAAGATCTCCGGATCTGTCCCCCATTGAGCATGTTTGGGACTGGATGAAGCGTCGTCTCACGCGGTCTGCACGTCCAGCACGAACGCTGTTCCAACTGAGGCGCCAGGTGGAAATGGCATGGCAAGCCGTTCCACAGGACTACATCCAGCATCTCTACGATCGTCTCCATGGGAGAATAGCAGCCTGCATTGCTGCGAAAGGTGGATGTACACTGTAATAGTGCCGACATTGTGCATGCTCTGTTGCCTGAGTCTATGTGCCTGTGATTCTGTCAGTGTGATCATGTGATGTATCTGACCCCAGGAATGTGTCAATAAAGTTTCCCCTTCCTGGGATAATGAATTCACGGTGTTCTTATTTCAATTTCCAGGAGTGTATATCTACGTGATTACTCAGCTATTCAAAATAAAGTGCCTGGTAAAGGGTTCAATGAACCACCTTCAAGATGTCTCTCTACTGTTCCACTCTCGAATAGCGTGCGGGAAAAACGAGCACTCAAATTTTTCTGTGCGAGCCCTGATTTCTATGTCGTCATCATACTGTCCACCACCATCTGGAACTATACCTCGATGACCATCTCCTTAATGCAGTGGAGACCTACTGCTTTCTGGGATTGGTCTTCGATGCTTGCTTCACTTGGCTTCATCAGCTTAAGGAAAAGTGTTGGTGGCATCTTAATATTCGCTGCCTGAGCTCCACTGACTGGGGTGCTGATCGCCCTAGGCTGCTCCAGCTATACAGAGCCCTTGCGCTGCCCCATTTTGACTATGGGAGCCTGGTGTATGGCCCCACATCACCCTCAGCACTGCAGCTGCTGCACTCTATACACCACTGTAAACTTTGGCTTGGGATGGGAGATTTCTCAACCAGCACAGTGTACAGCCTACTCATAGAAGCTGTAATTCCTCCATTATGTATTAGACGGTGCAACTGCTTGAGAATTACACTGCCCACATACATTGTTCGCCTCCTTTTCCGTAAATCAGTGATTCATCTCCTGGAACAACAGCCCAGATTGGGGATTACAATTGCAGTCCACATTCGGTCGCTTCTTATTGCACTTGAAACTCTGCCTCCACCACCTTTCTTGTGAGTCCACTTCTGAACACTTCCATGGTCCATGCCTTGGCCACAGCTTCGTCTGAAATAGTGTACACCAACGGCTCGATGGTTTGTGGTCACTTTGGTTTCGCTTACGTTCACAATGGCCATACTGAACAGCTCTCCTTGCTGGATGGCTACAGAGGTTTCACTACAGAGTTTGTAGTCATCTCCCGCGCTCTTCAGCTCCTTCGTCAAATTTAGTGACTCCTTAAGCAGCCTACAAGCTCTCGATCAGTGCTTCTCTCATCATTCTTTGGTTATGATTATCGGGGCATCTCTTTACGCCCTCCAAAACAGTTAACGTTCAGTGTCTTTCATTTGAAGCCCAGGACATGTTGGGGTTCTGGGCACTGAACTTGCTGACAGACTGTCTACAAAAGCTACCGGTAACCCACGTCTGGGGATCAGACTGTATGAGTATGATCTCCAATTGGTCTTATGTGGCAAAGTTTTTGGGATATGAGATACTGAATAGCTCACCCTCAGTTCACCAAATAAACCACGTGTTGTCAAGGAGACAACAAATGTGTGGCGCTCATCCATGTGAGCCACTCACGGAGACTTCATTTGCTGGCTCTGCATAGGCCATACTTGGCTGACCCATGGTCACCTCCTCCATCGTGAGGACCTGCCTCAATGTTGCTGTGGTTCCCTCTTGACAGTCGTCCTCATCTTGTTGGACTTTCCAATTTTAGCCACTTTGCGTTGGACTCTTTCCCAGCATCCTGCCCCCAGTGTTGAGTGACAATGCCTCAACAACGTTTTGCGTTTTATGGATCAGGGAGGTTTTATCACACAATCTAACGACGGGCGTGTGGCCTTCTCTCCCAGGCGTCGACCCTAACCTCCATTTTAACTCTTTCTTACTTTTTCTTTGCTGTTTGTTTGCCTTGGTGTTCGTCTTTTCCCTATGTGGTTTCATCTCGGCTTTGAGCCGTGTGTGGCTCATGTTCCCACCATCATGTATTTTACACCCTGTTATTAACGCACTTACATCTCACTGCGTTAATTTAAATTAGTGGTGTCACTGAGTTGCTGCTTTGTCTGACAATTTTTGCTCGACTGTTATTACTTCCTGGTTGTCGTCTGTTGTGGAGTCAGTTGGAACGTGCCAGGAGTGCAGTTCGGACCTGGATTTCGGGTTGCCAGTTCGGGCTGCCAGTCAGTTGGTACGCGTCTGGAGTGCAGTCCGGACCAGCCAGTCGGGGGTTGCAATGCTGCTCTAGAGCAGTCGGATTGGAGCGGTGAGGTCTGCGTCGACATGGCTCGCCCGAACATTTCCGCCACTCATCACTTGAGCCGGGCCACGGTCTTGGTGGATCGCCGGTCGGGCGTCCTACAGGACGACGCGTTTTGGCTCTCCGATCGTTCATGAGTCGGCTGTGTGTGTGTGTGTGTGTGTGTGTGTGTGTGTGTGTGTGCATCGACTCCTGATTTGTCTTCGTGCCTGCTTAGCTACTGCTGGGTATCGTTCAGGTCTTCGTGCAATTGTTTGTCAGGTTGTGTGTGTAGTTGGCGTTATTCCCACTGACAACTTGTTTTAAATGTTGTCGGCATAGTGGCAGTCAGTCGGTCGGTTGGTGCGGGCCAGGGAGGACATCTGCGTGCGGTGCAGTCGGCTGGGTCCTTTACCGGCCCCTGCACAGTGTCGGAGCGTGTGTGGAGCTGTCCGATCACTACGAGCTTCGTGGCTCACCGACCCAGGACGTCAAAGTTGAGTGGTGTGTTAATTACCCGAGCCTCGTCCGTTCATGTTGTGTCGTTCGTTTCGATGGTTCGCTGTTGGGAAGATTTTCCTGTCAGGAACACTGACTATTTGTAGTGGTTGAAATCGAGCCGCCGTCTTGTGGCCGTTAGTGTTCTGGTTACCTTCGCTGGCCACGTAAATTCTTGCAGTGTTCCTTTTTGGTGAAGTTAACTATATTACCTCGTTTCAAATTCAAGTTTACCAGCAGAATTTTCTGTCTTGTGGCCGTTAGTGTTCCGGTTACCAGCCATGGCCACTAACGTAATTTCAGGCAGCTTCCTTTCCTCACTTGTTGTCGCTGTCCAACATGGTGTGTTGTTTGACAGCTTAATACATATTTCATTGTGGATAATGACGTCGATAACAGTTTGGTCTTTGAGTTTTTATGTATCGATTGGTGGCAAGTTAGTAGTCTGGTCGGTCGGTCTGTGACTGTCTCTTGGGGCTGGGTTACCGACGGATCAAGTGTTGTTGGTCCCACCACCACATGTCTCACCTAAGCGAACGTTTTATCAAGAATAGCTGCCCCCCCCCCCCCCCCGGCCCCCCTGGAGACGTCTGAGTGTCGTGGTCTATACTGCCCTGTTCAAGGGTGTTTAATGGTCTGTGGTAATCTATTATAGCCAATGTTTTCAAAGAAAAAAATTTATTGTGTTTTATGCAAGTTAATTTATGTAAATCAATTGTGAGCCCTCAACCGCTTAAAACCTTATTCTTAAATTCATTTATTGTCGTTGGGTTGCTTTTTCATTTAGTGTTCGTTCGCCCATTGAAAACTTAAAGGTTAAGGCATTTTTGAAATTTTCGAAAATCAACTGTGGGCCTTCAGCTGCTTGAGGCCTCATTCTCAAAATTTCCCCTTAAGCGAAAAAATAGCGGCATTCTGCCTGAAATATATTTTAAAATTTTGAAATTTAATTGTGGACTTCAGCCATTTGTATTGCACTTTGTATATGTTTGTTCTATCCATATTTGTTTTGAGGCTTTTCCCTTTTAATTATTTAATTTGCAATTTTAACTACATGTCTTCAGCCACTTCTTGAAATTTATCTTGTTGCTTTTAAGATTTCTTGTTTGGAGGCCTTCAGCCGTGAAAGAATTGGATTTTGAAACTCTTAGTTGTAAAGGGTCGGCTATGTGCCGTTTTGGTTTAAAGGTGTTATTAAATTACAATAAATTACAATTTTACAGTGAAACTGTCCGACACCTTACTTGGCCCTTTCCACAATCGTAATCACGTGTTCTGCCCAGCGGGTTTAGAGGGTGTCTCAGTCTGGTCTTTTAGGCTGGAGATTTTTGTGTGTTGCAGTGTGGTTGGCTCATCCTTTTTACTTTTGTGGTAAGCCAGCCCAGGCCATTTGCTATATTATTTTAATACCTTTGACTGCTTTTCACTTTACTGTAAGATTTCATCTTCTGGTTAGCTTCTTTCGTTTTGTCTTTCTGTACGATCCAAATTCCAAAAAGGAGTCGGGGAAAGTATAATGGCGTAAAACTAACTTTGAATCAGACAGAAAGACTTGAGACTTGAGACATGTTTCCACGAGGAAAAAGGGACTGATGACCCTGTAGTTTGGTCCCTTTACACCCGCAACCAACCAACCAAACAACCAACCAGACAGTTCTCCATGCAGCTGCTGAAAAGGCTGCTGCCCCTCTTCAGGAACCACAGAATTGCGTGACCTCTAAACAGATACTCCTCGGTAGTGGTTGCACTTCTGGTACGGCTATCTGTATTTCTGTGGCGCGCAAGATTCTCCACTAATGTCAAGGTCTCTTGTCCAAGGAGGGGGATGGATGCTGATACTGACTGAATGTTTTGCAGCTCCTGTCGTGGTAAGGCTGAAAACGACCAGGCGATGGCCTGGCTGCGAGCGGACGCAGAGGCAGCTAGTGTGGCCTGTTTACCGACCTTGTGGTCACTGTCGGGGCCCAGCGAGTCCTGGATGTACTTGAGCTCCTCCGGTGAGATCCTGGGGTCTTTCTCCGGACTCTCGGCCACCACCAGCCACCACGCCGTACACCACACGAGGCCCACCACGCCTGAAAACAAAAATAAGTTTTACTGTTCAGCACCTCACAACGGTTATCACCTTGCCTGGCGCTTCGAAAGCAAAGAAATTCTCTGAACAAATTCAAATGCAGACAATAGCACCATGTCAAGTGTGCGATAATGCTAGTAACAACACAAAGATAGTAGTTGTTTGCTATCAGATACGTACTTCCCCGCAAAGTTCCGCCTCACTTATTTTTAACAGCTGTTTGTCGTATTAAATAATTCTGTTCCGAAATATACATAACAGAGCTCTCACAATTGTGATACCTTAGACCAAAGGGAAAGACGTCCCAGTTGGTTCCATATCGTGCGTTCTTGCCGGTGGGATATCCAAGCTCACGAATATTGACTTCTAAACTTCATAACGAATTGGAAAATAAGATCTGGGGACCAGATTATCGACGTTCTTTTTACTGCTGTAATATAGCTTATGATAATAGTTTGTGCGATTCTTGCATTATCATATATATATATATATATATATATATATATATATATATATATATATATATATATGGGATTTCATCAGAGCGGAAGCTGTTAGCTGTTTTGACTACTTTCCTGGCAAGTCTTCCAGCATGCATCCATGACGCCACTTTCAAGTGCATAGACAGACTTCTGTTCAGTAGTTGCTTAATTAGAACTCGTCTCGCTGAACTGAGTTTGGTTAGTGACTTGGGTAATGTAAGCAGCGGACCTCGAAACAGATACTGGTGTATTTTCTTGAGAAATTGACTGAGCTTTAGAAAGAAGTGGGGAACATTTCTGAATTCTTATCAACACACCAAGGCAAGGGTAATGAAAACAGCAGAGATACACACCTGTAGCGCAGTGAAATACACTAGAGAAAACTTGAAAACGGAAACTCATTCACTTACTCAGGAGGTATGCTTAATGTACACGGAAGCTGTATCGGAGAAATAAGGAGAAGAGTATCAAGTACAGAGTATGCATTTAGAAAAATACAAGAGCCATAGGAATTAGATTTCCAAAATACTTTATTTGGATTGTAGTTACATATGACCCAGAATAATGGACATTAAGGAAAATTGAAACTCTTTGAACTTTAGCAGTGAAGAAGAATGGAGCTAATAAAACTGGTTCAAAAGAGTAAATGAAGCAAGAACACTGCTAAAGTATATCTGAAAGAGAAGATTGAAATGGGTGGAACACATTCAAACTGGCTGTGAAGAATTGTCATGTAGTGAGAAACAGAAAGGAAGCACAGTTAGAAGAAGAGGGGAGATTCTAATCAGAACTAAAGGAAACAGCAACGTATTAGACCCCGCAGAGAACAAAACTGAGGTGAAATCTACCCTCCATACATTTATATGAGGTTCGCTGGTATTTAAATGTTGGCAGCTGACAAAAAGGGTGCACAAACGCGTCGCCATGTATTCATTGTTTGCCAAATCGCAGAAGCAATTTTTTCATGCAGTAGTCGTTTGCTATGAGTGAGAGCAAAGCCTCGGCAGTTATTGCTGCCACCAGGTGCAAAGTGTGTGCACAAATTCGATTTTTATGAGGAGAAGGATTTACAACTGCTGAGATTCATCAGGAGTTGTAACTAGTTAACAGTGGCCTTTAGTACTGAGTGGAGGGAATGTTAAACGACGGATTCGAGGTTTCAGTGACTGATGGCTGAGATCGGGTGTCACAGACTATGTGCAAGGCGAATACTGAAAATGGTTACCCGAAACAAACAGAAAGGAAGGAAGATAAAAATTTACCGTCTCGGTGACAGCGTGCTTATCAGAGACGGAGCACAAGTTCTAATTGTTTGAAGAACGGTGACGGATCGGCCGTGCCCTTTCAAAGTAACCATTCGAGCAGTAGCTAGAAGCGATTTAGGGAAAGCACAGAAAGCTGAAACTCGATGGCCGCACGCGGATTTCAACCGTCCTCCTCCCGAATGGAAGTTGAATGACAAGGGCAGAACTGTGAAATGGATGAGTATTTTTGGACTACTATCGACAAAGAGAACATGTTTTCTTTTGGCACATTGCTGCGAGCGACAAAGCGTGGGCATACAACACCAACACATACAGTGAGATGAGGAAACGTAAGGAATAGCGATACGCACATATATAGATGGCGATAGAGTCGCGTGCATAAGGTATAGAAAAGCAGTGCACAGATGGAGCTGTCATTTGTACTCACGTGATTCAGCTGGAAAGGTTTCAGACGTGATTTTGGACGCACCAATATTCCGCGATCCACAGTGTCAAAGGGTGCCGATAACACCGTATTTCAGGCATTACCTCTCACCATGGACAACTCAGTGGCCGACAGGCTTGGCTTAACGACCGAGAGCAGCGGCATTTGCGTAGAGCTGTCAGTGCTAACAAACAAGCAACACTGCGTGAAATAACCGCAGAAATCAGTGTGGAACGAACGACGAAGGTATCCGTTAGGAGAGCGTGGCGAAATTTGGCGATAATGGGCTGTGGCAGAAGACAACCGACGCGAGTGCCCTTGCTGAGAACACGACATCGCCTGCAGCGCTTCTCCTGGACTCGTGATCCTACCGGCTGGACCCTAGACGGCTGGAACACCGTTACCTGGGTAGATGAGTCCCGATTTAGTCGGTAAGAGCTGGCGGTAGGGCTCGAATGTGGCGCAGACCCAACGAAGTTATGAACCAAAGTCGTCAACAAGGCACTGTACAAGCTGGCGGTGGCTTCGTAATGATGTGGGCTGCGTTTACACGGAATGGACTGTTCTCTGGTCCAACTGAAACGATCATTGACTGGAAATCGATGTGCTTGATAACTTGGAGATCGTCTGCAGCTATTCATGGACTTCGTGATTCCAAAAAGCGATAGCATTTTTATAGATTACAATGTGTTATGTTCCCGGGCCAAAATTGTTCTTAGAGTGGCTCTTAGAGTGGCAGAGAGGTTCTAGGCGCTACAGTCTGGAACCCCGCGACCGCTACGGCCGCAGGTTCGAATCCTGCCTCGGGCATGGATGTGTGTGATGTCCTTAGGTTGGTTAGGCTAAGTTCTAGAGGACTGATGACCTCAGAAGTTAAGTCCCATAGTGCTCATAGCCATTTGAACCAAAGATGCTCTTAATGTTGAAAAAAATGTGAGTACTTGATGGATGGTGGACGTGTCTAACACTACTGGGACCCTCCAGGGTCAGATTGCAGTACAGCATGCGCAGAGGACAAGCACGTGCAGCTCGTCACGATCTTTCGGACGCTGGGAACGGTCGAGTCATTGGCGTGAGGGACGTGGGAGCGTCATACCGACAGGCCGCTCAGGCAGCTGGCTGTAGAGCGACGGCTGCAGAAGGAGCGGTGACGGGACGGACTCAGGACAACATTGGGGCAAGAAAGGCATCCTTGGGTCCTCACAGAAGGATCACACTATAAAGAGGTGTTAGAACTGTTCGACTGCATCTCTCAAGTAGACAGAAGACAAAGGCGATATTGGAGGTTACACGCAGAGTAATGACACAAACCTCGGTAACAGGCTACTGGAATCTGAGTTGGGATCTCGAGATGTGATGCGTTGTCTGCCGTTGACACCGCGCCACAGTCAGCAGAGACTGGCATGGTGTGGAGCGGACACAGAGTGGTATTAGATGCATTCAGTGATAAGTGTAGCTTCTATTCACAGTGATCAGATCGACGCCAACGATTCCTTAGATTACTTGGTGATAAGCCACAGGTAGCAGTGGTTGGCGAGACTCGCATCTCTCCAATTCCTGGATTTATCATGTGGAGGGCTAATGGATATGGCAACAGGCCTGATTTTTGGAGGCGACGTAACACCTCATACTGATTTTGATGGTCGACATCAGCTCAGAAAGAAATGAAAATTTAATAATTTAATATACGTCATGTGATGAACACCTCCACAAAAATTGATAAATACCAGAAGGGCGCTTCGTGGTGTAACATTTTTCATAATATTCCAAAACACTCTGCCAGTTAGCTTGCATATTATAAACGTAGATTTGCCGGCCTCATTGTAGATGTCCACTCAGAACGTAACACCAGTACTTTATATGACTGATGTTATAACGTTAATAACCTTATGCCACAAATGTAAATACTGACATATTATTATTAGCGTGTATTCTCAAATGTATGTGTCCCTCTTAATGAGTGCTAGTACGAGATACATTTCTTCTATAATTCGAAAGTAAAAAAAAAAAAACTGTAACTTCACTGACTTATGCAAAGGGAATCGATAGTTAGAACTGTATGATCAGGAAATGTGGAGGGAAGTCCCTCTAAATGGAATATGTCAACATACCGAAGAGAAAGACGGAAGGGTACTACTTTAGCGAGCACGAATTGGGTTTGTGGTAAGCAGCCATCCTGAAGTGGAAAAGGAGAGAAAAATATCGTCGAATTATTATATGCAGCAACATGCCACAATGATTTTCCTCTAAGACATTTCACAGCCCCCGCCGAGACTAAATTTAAGACGGCAAATTGTTTGAAGAGGCATGGTTGCGTAGCACTTTCCACTGATATCGCTGCAGTAGTTCTCTCCAACGCCTCCAGAAAAGGAATAGCATGTTTAGATTTGTGTTTGTGTCAGAGTAACAATCAATCATTTTGCTCGAGTGACTTAATTTGTGTGTGTGTCCATACTTCAGCAGGATGTCTCTGGGAGAACGGCTGTTTACTATCGTGACAAAAAATAAAAACACTTACAGCCGTCCTTATGATTTTATTTTATTTTGTCGTTACCAGTTTCAACGCTCAAACAGTTTGCATTTAGAAGCATGTATGTTAGGAGAACATCCTTGACCTAAGTAACGTAACCTCCATAAGAGTCCTGTTACTGATAAGGAAAATTTCTGAGTGTTCATAAAAATGAAGTTAAATATTTGATTTCTTCTAACACTAACAATTAAAGATTCTTCAGTTAGTCTGAAAGATATTGTAATATATAAATTAGTTGACTTAATCTAATAAACAAAATAGCTGCAGAAAATTATGTTGTTGTTGTAGTCTTCAGTCCGAAGACTGGTTTCATACTATTCTATGCAAACCTCTTCATCTCCGAGTGACTACTGCAACCTACATGCTTTTGAATCTGTTTACTGTAATCATCTCCTATGCAAGTCTCTTCATCTCCGAGTGACTACTGCAACCTACATGCTTTGAATCTGTTAACTGTAATCATCTCTTGGTCTTCCACTAAAATTTTTAGCCTCCACGATTTCCTCCAATATTAAACTGGTGATCCCTTGATGTATCACACATTGTCGCACCAACCGATCCCTTCTTCTAATCGGGTTGTGCCACAAATTCTTTTCCCTCCAATTCTATTCAATACGTCCTCATTAGTTGTATGATCCACCCACCCAATTATCAGCATTCTTCTGAATCATCACATTTAAGATGCTTCTATTCTTTTCCTGTCAAAACTGTTTATCGTCCATCTTTCACAATCGTACATGGCTAAAATCCATACAAACACTTTCAGAAGACTTCCTGATACTTGAATTTATTTCGATGTTAATAAATTCCGCTACTTCAGAAATGCTTTTATGCGATAGCCAGCTTACATTTTATACCCTCTCTACTTCGGCATCATCAGTTATTTTGCTGTCCAAATAGCAAAACTCGTCTGCTAAACTGCTCTAATTGTGTCGTTTCCTAATCTGATTCCCTCAGCATCACCTGAAGTAATTCAACTAAATTCTCTTACCGCTGTCCCCTTACAGTTGTTTTGCTTCTGTTGAAGATCACCTTATATCCTCCTTTCAAGACGCTGTCCATTACGTTTAACGGCTCATCCAAGTTCTTTGCTGCCTCTGATAGAACTAAAATGTCATCGCCAAAACTCAAAGTTTTTCTTTCTTCTCCCTGGACTTTAATTTCTACTCCAAATTTTTCTTTAGTCCCCTTCACTGCTTGCCCAGTATACATATTGCATAACATCGGGGATAAGCTGCACTATGATCAAAAGTATTGTAAGTAGGCTGTTTAGGTTTTCCTATTGGTAACACCGCTTAGCGCTCTGTATGAAAATCACTGGCTGTGCTGTGCGCAGTCTGTGTTTAGTTTGCATTGTTGTCTGCCATTGTAGTGTTGAGCAGCGGCAGCTGGATGCTAACAGCGCGTAGCGTTGCACAGTTGGAGGTGAGCCGCCAGCAGTGGTGGCCGTGGGGAGAGAGATGGCGGAGTTTTGAAATTTGTAAGAATTGGTGTCATGAACTGCTATATATACACTCCTGGAAATGGAAAAAAGAACACATTGACACCGGTGTGTCAGACCCACCATACTTGCTCCGGACACTGCGAGAGGGCTGTACAAGCAATGATCACACGCACGGCACAGCGGACACACCAGTAACCGCGGTGTTGGCCGTCAAATGGCGCTAGCTGCACAGCATTTGTGCACCGCCGCCGTCAGTGTCAGCCAGTTTGCCGTGGCATACGGAGCTCCATCGCAGTCTTTAACACTGGTAGCATGCCGCGACAGCGTGGTCGTGAACCGTATGTGCAGTTGAAGGACTTTGAGCGAGGGCGTATAGTGGGCATGCGGGAGGCCGGGTGGACGTACCGCCGAATTGCTCAACACGTGGGGCGTGAGGTCTCCACAGTACATCGATGTTGTCGCCAGTGGTCGGCGGAAGGTGCACGTGCCCGTCGACCTGGGACCGGACCGCAGCGACGCACGGATGCACGCCAAGACCGTAGGATCCTACGCAGTGCCATAGGGGACCCCACCGCCACTTCCCAGCAAATTAGGGACACTGTTGCTGCTGGGGTATCGGCGAGGACCATTCGCAACCGTCTCCATGAAGCTGGGCTACGGTCCCGCACACCGTTAGGTCGTCATCCGCTCACTCCCCAACATCCTGCAGCCCGCCTCCAGAGGTGTCGCGACAGGCGTGAATGGATGGACGAATGGAGACGTGTCGTCTTCAGCGATGAGAGTCGCTTCTGCCTTGGTGCCAGTGATGGTCGTATGCGTGTTTGGCGTCGTGCAGGTGAGCGCCACAATCAGGACTGCATACGACCGAGGCACACAGGGCCAACACCCGGCATCATGGTGTGGGGAGTGATCTCCTACACTGACCGTACACCTCTGGTGATCGTCGAGGGGACACTGAATAGTGCACGGTACATCCAAACCGTCATCGAACCCATCGTTCTACCATTCCTAGACCGGCAAGGGAACTTGCTGTTCCAACAGGACAATGCACGTCCGCATGTATCCCGTGCCACCCAACGTGCTCTAGAAGGTGTAAGTCAACTACCCTGGCCAGCAAGATCTCCGGATCTGTCCCCCATTGAGCATGTTTGGGACTGGATGAAGCGTCGTCTCACGCGGTCTGCACGTCCAGCATGAACGCTGGTCCAACTGAGGCGCCAGGAGGAAATGGCATGGCAAGCCGTTCCACAGGACTACATCCAGCATCTCTACGATCGTCTCCATGGGAGAATAGCTGCCTGCATTGCTGCGAAAGGTGGATATACACTGTACTAGTGCCGACATTGTGCATGCTCTGTTGCCTGTGTCTATGTGCCTGTGGTTCTGTCATTGTGATCATGTGATGTATCTGACCCCAGGAATGTGTCAATCAAGTTTCCCCTTCCTGGGACAATGAATTCACGGTGTTCTTATTTCAATTTCCAGGAGTGTATTATGACTAGTGAGGTAAATACATTGTTTGTTCTCTATTAAAATCTTTCATTTGCTAACTATGCCTATCAGTAGTTAGTGCCTTCAGTAGTTTGAATCTTTTATTTAGCTGGCAGTAGTGGCGCTCGCGGTATTGCAGTAGCTTGAGTAACGAAGATTTTTGTGAGGTAAGTGATTTGTGAAACGTATAGGTTAATGTTAGTCAAGGCCATTCTTTCTTAGGAATTATTGAAAGTCAGATTGCGTTGCGCTAAAAAAATATTGTGTGTCAGTTTGTACAGTACAACAGTTGTGGCATGCACGTAGAGTTGCACCAAGTATTTCGCAGCTGCGCTTGCAATTAACTAGATATTATTTTCAGTGCTATGTTAATGTGTTCTCTTATTTTTGCTTTTCAAATTGTGCTTTTTTGTGTTGTCGTGTGAAATATTGTGACAATAATGGCGTGTGGAGAACGTAATACTAGGCTACAAAGTAAACTGGAAATGACAGTGAAGACGAAAGCAATGTGTTAGCGCCACCATGTAATGAATTCACAAATGTTCCAAGTAGTAATTTGGTAATAGTGCATAGGGAAATGGAGCGGGCTGCAAACAATGGTGTAGGAAGTGAAACAGTTAGTGAACAGGGAAGCATTATCGATCGATTGGTCGGCAACAGCTCGCGTCAGGAATCAGATATGACAGGACACAATCTTGCAAATACTGTACATTCAGGTTTTGCGTCCTCACCGTTTTCTCAAATAAGTCGAGACACATTTTCTGCTTGTCAAACTGTGAATCTTGCCGGTGCAAATGCACTGCCGAAAAGCATAGAGGATCAGATTCCAGCCACTAATACATTATTATTGCAATTAATGCAACAAATGAAACAAAACCAGAGACAAACACAGCAACAGTTAGACACAATGGAACAAAATCAGAGACAAACACAACAAAAGCTTCAAAAGTTAGACACAATGGAACAAAATCTTCAAAAGTTAGACACAATGGAACAAAATCAGAGACAAACACAGCAAAAGCTTCAAAAGTTAGACACAGTGGAACATATGCTTGAACAAACACGTGAAGATTTAACTACTGGATTACATAAAATCGAATCGAAATGTCAAAAAGTCTGTAATGACGTAAAAACACAAATTTGTGAGCATTTCCAACCTATTTTTTCGCGGCATGAAAATGCATTACAGAATCACGAAGCAGCCATAAAAGAACTGCAAACTATTGTTCATGAAAATCATGAGACCTTGCAAGCTAAAATTGACTCAGTTGCATCTACCGATTGGGTTACGCAACTTGCAAAAACTCAAGCGAACTTAAAGGACACAGTAGATACTCTGAAAATTGGTTCAGAAAGACACACAGAGGAAATAATTTCACTGTCGGATAAAGTAGCCGAACTTTCAGATCAGTTCACTAACTTATCTACGAAGGTAGATGATGATCTGAATGACACAAAACCTGTAGCCTTCACTGACACTGAAGAGTATGAACAAATTAGGAAATTCAAACAGAATCAAAATCAAATCAACACACAGTACAAAAGAGAAATGCGGGAAGTACAAGATCAGTTGGCTCAAGTAATACAAGAATTACATATTTCAGAGGACACTCGCGCCCCAGTATGGGAAGAGGGACATAGCAATACAGAACAACCACAAAATAATAACACAGGGCATTTCGGAAATCATGAAAGTAATTGGCAAAGTACACCGAATTTTGAGATAGAACCGCCTAAACGACGTAACAATGACCGATATGCGACCCGCCGACACGATGATTTTGACTATAAGCTGTTCATTACTACACGTAAATTCAAAACATTTAAGAATTATGGCAACGACATTCATCCACAAGCGTGGCTCCATTAATTCTCTCATTGTTTTCCTCCCAACTGGTCACTAGAGCACAGATTAGAATTTATGTGTGGCTATTTAGAGAATGAACCAGCTGTAAGAATGCGATCGGTCATTCACGATTGCCAGAGTGAAGGAGAATTTTATCATGCTTTCCTCTCAGCATATTGGTCTCAAGCTACACAAGTCCGAGTAAAACATAGCATAATGATGACGAAACACTTTAAACAATCTGAATTTTCCAGTCTTGTCAAATATTTTGAAGATATGTTGCATAAGAATCAGTATCTTTCAAACCCATACAGCCCCTCAGAACTCATCCGCATTTGCATAATGAAATTGCCTGAACATTTAAGGAATATTATTTTAGCAGGGCGTTGCAAAGATGACACTGAAGCTTTTCAGGGACTCTTACAAGAATTAGAAATTGACACAGACAGTCGCGGGATGCGAAAACAGGAAAACAATCACTACAGTTCACATCCGTCACAATTCTGTGACGACAGAAACAATAACTGGACACGACATGTCTATTCTTACAACGCAAATCGTGACCAAAACAGACACCACCCATATGACAACCACTGGCGGAGTAATAATAGTTACAGAGAAAGATCGCATTTCCGTAGTAATGACTATCACAGAGACAATCAGAGAAACAGACAATATGGAAACCAAAATAATTATTATCAAGGGAGACAGAATAACTTAAGACGCAACGGTCCAGCGCGCAGTTACGATTCAGGGAGAAATTCTCCACCACGTGACCGACAAGAAATTTATTACAGAAATTACCGACATGACGACAGACGATATAATCATAATGACAGACCGGAAATCCATCAGAACTAGCGAGCTTGAAACAGGGTAGGGCCCTCTCGGCAAGGTGAATTTGTAGAAGTTAGGTCTCCTAATCCCATTAACGACGCGCGCCAACAAAGAAACAGACAATGACTCGCACCGCAGGCAGCCGCGTGCGCCGGCTGGCTCAGAGAAAATAACATAAGCTAACCTTGAGCAAAATTCCAGTGTTCCTTACCGACGTAACCACATGATAATTGCTTTTCAGTTGACAGTCTGCGTACTAGGAAGAGTAAAGGTTTACACCACATTTTACATGTAAAACCGTTTATTGAAAGATAATCTGCTTTTTAACTTTGTCTTTGCCATAAAGCTGTTCACATCACGTCACTGGTATACTTTGTCGCACTAAGAACCTGTTAACATGCAACAATGTTTTGAAGTTAAGTATCCAGTCTAGAACTTAGAGAACTTATTTAGACAGTATTTACGAGTGCATTGTTATAGTGAACAGACGTCACACTGTTATTGTGCATGTACATTCTTGCTTGTTAGTTGCATGACTTCGTAAGGACTATAAGGCTTACATACTTAGAACATTTACCAGTACTGCTAATGAGATTTTAATGCAACATTTTGGTTTACTTGAAAACACATTCTTTATTTGAAGTTCATTCGGTGAGATTAAAGATGACTTAGCATTTGGTTTCTCTAATAGCTACACGATTATATCACGACGCTACTAATATGTGACACGATTTACATTGTTGCTTTTGCGGTGTATCTTTTTTATATCTGCACAGTTTTTCTGTATTTTTCTGGAAAGTAAAACATGTTTTAGTAGTAACTTTTGTGGTATAGCTACAATGAGACAGCCTTTATCGTAGCACAACAATACGTTACATTATAGTACTTTCTTGATCTCGGTAAGGTACGTGATAACTACGATATCTATACGGAAAGCATTTCACCTTCGTTTATGATGAGGTAAGTACATTGACTTCAGCAGAACTTTGCTTACAGAGGACGATAACTACGACAGTTCCACAGAATTATCTTACAGCAAAACGCACATTTAGCACTACAGGACACGCATTTGAGTGATTAATTTGGTACTTAAACCATTTATTTATCAAGATTGTTGAATTAAAAAGAAAGTTTTTCGTGATACATTTCATTCCATTGCTGTAATCTGTAACACCTGAGGGTATAATTACATTAATCCTCAAGGGGGTACACGCTTACTTTGTGTACCATGTGTTTGGCAAGCACAAGGAGCCCTAGCTAATATGGTATTTGTTTATACAACTTTACACATCGATACCATATTTCTCTAACACATAAATTACACAGCTATCTGATCATTTAACTGAGAGAGACAAACATTTACTTTACTACATCAGTGACAGATGTTTACGTAATTACACCATTGGATAACTTCACACTTACGAAGTTGTATTTTTGTGAACTGTTCATATTTTTTCGGAACCATTGTGATACTACGAGAGCTTTGAATGACATATTTGGTATGGGATCACGATTTTTAAAGTACGTTTGAGGCAGATGACACTTTTGACATGAGCAGAGAATTTTTTTTTAGGTTTTGAAATTATTGGAGGAAGCTACAGAGATTTTGAGAATTTGACTGTGGTGTTATGATGTTATTATTACGATGACGATGTGAATTATGCTGCTGAAGTATGCTTAAGATGATGCTATATGAGTTATTTGGTTATGCTACGTATCTGTTATGATGACATATTGAAGAAGTGTCGACGAATATACATATGTGTAATAAGGTAAGGAATAATGAGTAGTGGTTAGGGACTCTGGTTTGTGAAAAAGGTTGTTGGAAACCAAGAATCGTACTTTAAGAGTTATGAAATGTATGTACATGCGAGAATGTATTACAATGCCGACGAAATTTTTTTGGACACTGTTATATTTAAAGGATTTTGTTTCTACAGATGTGTAACGCAAATTCTTGACCTGTGAAATTTTTTACATGAGACTGCCACTGTAGCGGAAACTGGTGTCGTAAATATTTCGTTAAGACAGTTAAGTGACCACCTGCACGTAATGCGTCGTGGGCACCCAGCTGCGCGACAACCACCTGACAAAAGAAAGCCATTAGTGTGTGCCTTTCAGAGGCACAGGTAAAAAAAAAGGGCCATTATCCTCTCTATTGACATTCCTTTGTAGAAAGCACCGCAAATACGACACGCTCATTACTGAGAAAGATACTTACATCTGACACCTGATTATAACAAACGTCTTTCTACGAAAGTTGAGAGAATTCTACTAACTTATAAAATGTCACATGACTATTGAATGATATTTTTATGCTTTGTCCATAGTTGCTTATTTCATTTGCTATCTGTTTTCCAGCTGTGTTGCAGCTTTGGTTTTATAAAATTAAATGCATTTGCTAATGTGAACACTTTTTGTCGACAGATCTATTAAATAATTATTTTATGATCCACATTCTGCGAAAAAGGAGCTCTTGGAATGGAAAGAGCAATAAGAAGCGACTAATAACAGTAACTGTATATATAATTTTCTTTTCAAGTACTTGGTAATTTATTTCATTGAATAAGTAGTGGTGCACCATTTTAATTATATAGACATTAAGATGTGAATATACATTTCCCTTATCTGCATTGTTGTCTTTAGCGTAATATTTTTTCTGCTTGAGCTTTGTCATGTTTAGGTATAATTTATAGCATTTGCTGCTGCTGCTATGTGCCAGGCACAGTGCTACTGAATGTCACTTTGTATTACTAGGTTCAGCCAGTTTTATTACTGATTTATTTTTCTTGTTTTCTGCGCATTGCCTTATATTAGTTGTAATATTGCTGCCTTTTTTTGCCAATTTCCATTTTTTAACATTGCTGTTTGTGTAAATTGTTTTGTGCTGCTGCATTGCCTCATCCCTTAGCTTAGCATCTGAGCTCAGTAGATTTAAGTTAGCTTAAGAGGGGGTAGCCTATATAAGAGAATGATTTGCGATGGATTGGAAGAAATGCATTGAGAAGTTATACGAAAAAAGTACAGAAATCAGGTATAGATAGGACTTTTTGGAAATAATGAAGAACGAAGGGAGATCTCCGAGAAGTAAAGAAAGTTTTGTTTGCAAAATACTGCAGTAAAACAAACCCTGTCCTTTCCTTGTGTTATCCCACTATGTGTTTGTGTACCCTTGTGTATTTATGTTCTTCCTGTCTTTATATGTTTATCTGATAAGACTTATGTTGCAGAATTTTTCTAATACTAAGCTACATTCACTATGATGAGGAATACTGTTATCCTCAAATATAATTTGCATTAATAACATGTTATTTACTTTGTAAAGATGTTTACACATTAATTATTCTGTTTTGTTTTAATGCTAATGTGTGAAGTTGATGTTTCGAAATTTATTCTAATTTTTTATGTATGTGCTCCTGTCACAATTCCTGTAACACTGGTGTATTTGTTATTTCGATTCTTTTGTAAAGCCTGTATTACTGCAAATGTTATCTGTGCTATTATGTTCTTTAATGATATATTTCGTGCCTTTGTTATTGTATTCTCATGTTATAAAATTGTAATTGACACCAGTTCATCAAATTAAGTAACTTGTAAATTACATTTCACTGCACATGTTTCTGTTGGTCATGGTATATGGACAAATGTGAGAAGTAGGGGCTGATAGTGTTTGCACGTGCGTTAATAATTCAGTAAGGGACTGGATAACAGCATTACTGGTTCTAAGGACATTTCAAAAACAATTTTTGTGAGTGCACAAGTGGTGGTTATGGACTTGCTATATTATACGCAAGACTCTTCAATGGTGATTGTGCGCCTGCACAGTCAAACAGATGGCTGCTGGCCATCTCTATAAGGACTACAGTGGGTCTACACCTTTGATGACCCACCAATACCATTATTTCTACAAGGACTACAATGTGTCTGCACCTCTGGTGGCCCACCAATACCGTAATCTCTACCAGGACTACAGTGGGTCTGCTCTGTGATAACCTACCTACCGATAGTCTTCAACGTCGACTGACTCTGCTGTGGCCCATTACCTGTCTGCATGTCAAGAGTCAGCAATGCCTTTCTGTTGGAAGGACAACACTTCCTCAAGACTGCATGGAAATCCACTACTTCCGTGTGCATTTTCTTTTACTGCTCAGTCTTTGAGAAAAACACTGCAATTTTACTTTGATGAATGATCAGGACTGTCTTTATGGACTGTGAGAAAATTTTAGCTTTTGACCAACATTGTATCGATAAGTGTGTGCATTTCATTTCTTTGTTATAGTAATTATGAAAAATTTTATCAAATCATTATTGGCCACTGCCCAAAACAATTTGTAAAAATTTTTTGTGGGGAGCATGGGGGCTATGTAAGTAGGCTGTTTAGGTTTTCTTATTGGTAACACCGCTTAGCGCTCTGTATGAAAATCACTGGCTGTGCTGTGCGCAGTCTGTGTTTAGTTTGCATTGTTGTCTGCCATTGTAGTGTTGAGCAGCGGCAGCTGGATGCTAACAGCGCGTAGCGTTGCACAGTTGGAGGTGAGCCGCCAGCAGTGGTGGCCGTGGGGAGAGAGATGGCGGAGTTTTGAAATTTGTAAGAATTGGTGTCATGAACTGCTATATATATTATGACTAGTGAGGTAAATACATTGTTTGTTCTCTATTAAAATCTTTCATTTGCTAACTATGCCTATCAGTAGTTAGTGCCTTCAGTAGTTTGAATCTTTTATTTAGCTGGCAGTAGTGGCGCTCGCGGTATTGCAGTAGCTTGAGTAACGAAGATTTTTGTGAGGTAAGAGATTTGTGAAACGTATAGGTTAATGTTAGTCAGGGCCATTCTTTCGTAGGGATTATTGAAAGTCAGATTGCGTTGCGCTAAAAGAATATTGTGTGTCAGTTTAAGCACAGTCGTGTAGAAATTGTTCTAAGGGGACGTTTCAGTATCCAGACAACCCCAACAAAATACGTTTTTGGTATAGGTGCATTGTGCTGCCACCTTTTGCCAGGTACTCCATATCAGTGACCTCAGTAGTCATTAGACATCGTGTCGTGAGAGAGCATAATGGGGCTCTCCACGCAACTCACGGACTTCTAACTTGGTCACGTGATTGGATGTCACTTGTGTTATACGCCTGTACGAGAGATTTCCACACCCTTAAACATCCCTAGGCCCACTGTTTTCGATATGGTAGTGGAGTGGAAAGGTGAAGGGATATGTACAGCACAAAATCATACAGGCCGACCTCGTCTGTTGACAGACAGAGACCGCCAACAATTGAAGAGGGTTGTAAAGTTTAATAGTCAGACATCTATCCAGACCATCACACAGGAATTCCAAACACCATCAGGATCCACTGCAAGTACTATGACAGTTAGGCGGGAGTAGAGAAAACTTGGATTTCATGGTTGAGCGGCTGCTCGTAAGCCACACATCATACCAGTAAATGCCAAACGACGCCTCGCTTGGTTTAATGACCGTAAACATTGACGATTGAACAGTGGGAAAAGTTGTGTTGAGTGACGAATCACAGTACACAATGGGGCGATCCGATGGCAGGGTGTGGGTATGGCGAATGCCCTATGAACGTCATCTCCCAGCGTGTGTAGTGCCAACAGTAAAATTCGGGGGCGCTGATGTTATGGTGTGGTCGTGTTCTTCATGGAAGGGGTTTGCACCTCTTGTTGTTTTGCGTAGCACTATCACAGCACAAGCCTACATTCATGTTTTAAGCACCTTCTTGCTTCCCACTGCTGAAGAGCAATTTGAATTTGGCGATGGCGATTGTATTTTCAGCACGATCGAACACCTGCTTATAATGGACGGCCTGTGGCGGAGTGGTTACACAACAATAATGGTTACACAACAATAACATCCCTGTCATGGACTGGCCTGCACAGAGTCCTGACCTGAATCCTGTAGAGGACCTTTGGGATGTTTTGAAAGGCCGATTTCGTGCCAGGCCTCACCGACCGACGTCGATACATCTGTTCAGTGTAGCCCTCCGTGAAGAGTGGGCTACCATTCCCCAAGATACCTTCCAGCATCTTATTGAACATATGCCTGCGAGAATGGAAGCTGTCATCAGGACTAAGGGTGGACCAACACGATACTGTATTCCAGCATTTCCGATGGAGGGCGCCACGAACTTGTAAGTCATTTTCAGCCAGGTGTCCGGATACCCTTGATCACATAGTGTGCAACCCTGGCTCACTCCCTTTTCAACCAGTATTTCCCTTTCGCGTTCCTCAACTCTTATAACTGCCGACTGGTTTCTATACAAGTTAGCTTTTCGCTGCCTGTATTTTACTCTTGCTACCTTCAGAATTTCGAAGAGTGTATTCCAGTCAACATTGACAAAAAGTTTTTTTGAAGTCGAAAAGTGCTATACACGTAGGTTTTCCTTTCGTTAAGGGGACCATACCGTGGTTCAGGTAGAAAAAATCAATCTTCAGTTTCATCATATTTCGATACATTAAGGTTAAGTACTCTTAAATGGATTCTGCTAAAAAAAATTTTTTTCGAAGATTTAAAGAGTATTTTCAACCACGTGTGTTTATGTGCCACGCCCACTTTTCAGTCACCCACCTTTCTGCATATATTTTAGATCTCTATACCCCCTACATTGCACGTTAGGGATTTTTTTTTTTACTCCCGAGTGTATTGGCTATCTTTGGAATGCAACGGTCGCTATTCTTTTGTTTCTGCTGTTCGTAAGCCACACACTTTCAAACACGTGGTTAGTTTTGTTCAAGTGTGATTGCGAGTAGTTGTTACACTTACGTTTGCAGTGCTTGTTTACATGTGTTTTGTTGTGTTTATCGAAGACGACGAAACGTAAAGGTATTTTCAAGAAACGAATATTTAGAGGAAATAAGTTTAGAAAGCTTTCTGTACAAGAGGTTACGTCGCCTGGCAACGATGTTTCTAATTGTAATTCTTCAACAAGTGCATCGTCGAAGAAGCTCTCACCATTTCAAAAGAGTAACAACGAATTTACTGTAAGTGACATGGGGTGCAGTAACATTATTATAAATTTGAGAACGTTATCAGATGTAATTTCTAAATTCGTACAATGTAGACAGTGTGGTGAGTCACTGAGTGTGAAAATTTGTGAGAGTGCCAGTGCGAGAAAAGGCCTAGCAATTGCTTTGGATTTACGTTGCACTAAATGCTCAGCTGTGATTTCATTTATGAGTTCTTCAAAACCAGATGGAAGTGGTCCTTATGAAATCAATACTAGATTAGTGTATGCCTTACAATCCATTGGCAAGGGCATGGCTGCAGGGAGAACATTTTGTTCAGTCATGAACTTACACCAACCACCAAATAAATTTGAAAAACTGACTGCAATATTAGGGAGAGCTGTTGTGAGATCAGTGTGGAAAACATGACACTGCAGGGAAGCAGTGGAAGAAAATGGTGGATGTTCGGGTATTGCACTTGATGGAAGTTGGCAGAAAAGAGGACATACGTCTCTAAATGGAGTACTGACTGCCACGAACGTAGACACCGGTAAAGTGTTAGATGTGGAGATAATGTCTAAATATTGCAAATATTGTGAAGTCAATGAACATAAAGAACACAACTATGTTGCTAATTTTAGAGGAACAAAGTGGTATGGAAGTTCATGGCGTACAACAAATATTTCATCGCTCCACAGAAACAAGAGGCGTACCGTACACCAGATATTTGGACGACGGTGACAGTAAGGCATACAACAACGTGGTGAACTCTAAGCCAGATGGAGATGCCATTATTAGCAAAATAGAATGGTTAGGCCATGTTCAAAAACGTTTGAGAACAAGGCTGAGAAAACTAACTGTTGATATGAGAGGAAAAATTAGAAGATGGAAAATTGTTGACTGGACAGGGTCAGTTAACTAAAACTGAAACAGAAAACTTTCAGGTATACTATGGGCAGGCAATTAGGAGAAATAAAGAAAATCTGGAGGCAATGAGGAGAGATGGTTGGGCCATATTCTTCCATAAGTCCTCTGCTGATGATAAGCCATGCCATGGATTATGTCCATCAGGAGAAAATTCGTGGTGCAAATACGATAGGGCTCAGGCAACTGGAGAATTTTATTCTCACCAGCATTCTCTTCCTGCTGCTGTTATTACAGCAAGTAAACCTATTTTCAGAGACTTGGCTCTTCCTGACCTTCTAAGGAAATGTCTGCATGGGCAGACACAGGACCCAAATGAATGTTTCAACAGCATAATTTGGAACTACCTTACTAAAACTACATGCATACAATGCATACAATGAAACTAGGTGTTCATGATGCTGTTATTACATTCAATTGTGGTAATATTGGAAAGTGTTGGGTATTGAAAAAACTGGGAATTAATCCTGGTGAAAATATGATCACTGGGCTGCAACACTGCGATAAAATGAGGATAGCCGATCAACAAATCGAGACAAACATCCAGGGAGGTGAAAAAGAAACTATAAGACCTGCTAAAGGCCAAAGAAGGGTCACCAAATGCATCAGGACAGTTTTAATTAACTGTAAGTAACAAATTTCAAAAGTTTTTTCTTTAAAGTCAATTTCCCACAAACTGAAATTTTCAGTACATATGCCCCATTGTATCAGAAACTATCATAGATAAGTGAATGAAATTTTCAGAGACTCTGAATAACATAAAAAGCCACCTCTGCTACTACATTCATTAATTTTCGGCCATTAGGAAGTTCACTATAAAATATTTTCTGCAGAAAAAAATTAATATTTTTTGTTTTTAAATTAAACAATATTTCTTAAAAACTATAAAATGGATAAAGTTGATTTTAGTACAATTGACTCTATTAGCATCATGTAACATAAATAGTTTTTTTCAGGAATGGGTCAAATATTTGCCTAAATTAACATGGGTTAGATAGACAGGGTGTTGTCCCTTTAAGCTATATTATAAGAAAACGCGTTAGGTCAATATTGCCTAGCGTATTCCTATATTTCTCTGGATTCCAGACTGATCTTTCCCGATGTTGGCTTCTATCAGGTTTCCATTCTTCTGTAAAGAATTTGTGTTAGTATTTTACAACCATGACGTTAATTTTCACACCTGACAGCATCTGCTTTCCTTGGAACTTGAATTATAGTATTCTTCTTGAAATCTGAGGGTTAAAAAATGGTTCAAATGGCTCTGAGCACTATGCGACTTAACTTCTGAGGTCATCAGTCGCCTAGAACTTAGAACTAATTAAACCTAACTAACCTAAGGACATCACACACATCCATGCCCGAGGCAGAATTCGAACCTGCGACCGTAGCGGTCGCTCGGCTCCAGACTGTAGCCCCTAGAACCGCACGGCCACTACGGCCGGCGAAATCTGAGGGTATCTCGACTGTCTCATACGTCTTCCTCACCAGATGGAAAAGTTTTGTCCTTGTTGGCTCTCCTAGGGCTATCAGTAGTTCTAACGAAATGTTGTCTATTCCGGGGGCTTTGTTTCGACTTAGGTCTTTCAGTGCTTTGCTAAAATGTTCACACAATGTCACGTATCCCATCTCATCTTTATCTATGTCCTCTTCCATTTCCATAATGTTGCTCTCAAGTATATCTCCCAAGTGTACGCCATCATCATTTAACCATACAGTAGAGCTGCATGTCCTCGGGAAAAATTACGATTGTAGTTTTCTCTTGCTTCCAATCGTTCGCAGTACCAGCACAGCAAGGCCGTTTTGGTTAGTGTTACAAGACCAGATCAGTCAATCATCCAGACTGTTGTATCTGCAACTACCGAAAAGGCTGCTGCCCCTCTTCAAGAACCACAGGTTTGTCTGGCTTCTCAACAGATACCCCTCCGCTGTGTCTACATCTACGGTATGGCTATCTGTATCGCTGAGGCACAGAAGCCTCCCGACCAACGGCAAAGTCCATGATTCACGGGGGATCGCTTTAAATTTGCATATTTTTGCTTAAATAAGTGCTACCAAATGTACCTTAGTGCCTATACACTTTAGTGTATGATAAGTGCTTCTAAAGGTGTTGCCATAATAGTTTCAGGGTCTCCATATTCTAGGCAATGCGTTTATCGGTGGTTAATAATTTTCATTAAAGAACATTTTGTGTATTAAGCTGGTCAATTAGCAAACATAACAGTCGGAAAGTTTTTGCTACATGATCATGCTTAACAGGAGGGAATTTTGTAGATGTTGTTAGTGATTGATACTGCTAGCTTGTTATTGCTTAGTCAGTATGAAGAGTTTATATTTCATTTCTGAATTTTGAAACTTATTAATAACTACGCTGAAATCAGTTTGGACTGGCGACCATTTCCCATTTATCTGGTGACATATTATTTCTGTGCTTTTGTGAACCTGGGTTCGAATCCGGTTTTCTGTTTCATTTTCTCCTTTTAATACAGCGCAATGTCAGAAAATGAAGTTTACAGTCCGATTGCTTCTTCTCCTTCTTCTTCTTCTTCTTCGGCGATTCTCTCTATGCAGTAGTTGTTTTCCACTCCCACAGGCCCCTTTGTTCCAGTGATCCGGTCCTAAATGTCTGTCTTCTATTGCGTACTCTATGCATTTTTTTCTGTCTTAGCGCTGGCCTTCCTCTTCTTCCTCCGGATGGCTCCTAGTTTAAAATCTTCTTTCGCCACTTATTATCGCATATTTGTTATACGTTCTCATGCCACTTGTTCGCTCTATTCCCAAAGAATTTGTTATGGAGCCTGTTAAGCCATAGTGCTCAGAGCCATTTTTGTTATGGAGCACGTTATCTCCATTCGGTTCTGTACATCCTCATTTCGCGTCCTATCTTGCCTCGTTAACTGCTGACATCTCCTTAGGTAGTCCGTTTCCACATGGCTTCCAGTTGAGCAAGCCATGGGAGCCAATAGTGAGCTCCATCGAAGCAGAAGGCGATATCCGGACGTGAGATGCGACAGTGCGACAGGGACGGGGAGCGGAAGGATTTTGAGACACCCCCTGCCACACACACCTCAGCAACCACCCTCCCCCCACCCACCAACCGAGCATGGGGGAGGGGTGGGAGGACCGGTGAGGCCCGAATTCTGAACTGGCAGGCATTAGCAATGGCAGCACGCAGCAGAAACATCATTCCATCAGCAAAACGTAATGATGGCGGAATGGTTATTCGGCGAAATATCGTGAGCCTCAGCGATTGGATCCGGCACTACACCCCAGAACCTTGAAACAATAGTATTTCATATTGTTCCATGCAAAACCTTAGAAGCTCTCTTCCCCACTGATATTCTAGAACTAATACCCTTGTCACATGAACCATAGCTATCTATCTTTGCTCCGATACATCTATATCTTCCGCAGCATTTTACTTCTCCTTTCTCTGCGTCATTTGTGATGAAGTCCTGCCCACACAGATGCACTCCGTCTCGTCCAGAGAGATTCCGAAACCCCTTTTACTATATTACTCCTTGAGCTTTTCAGCTTTTATCCCATATCCTCTTCATCTTCAGAGAATATTACCTTGCCACTAGCAAAGAAAAAAAAAAGAGTGGATAGTATCATCACCACTCTTTATTCCCGTGTCTCAACGTTTCCCACAGAATGTTTTCAGTGCCTGTCCCAAGAAAATGTTAGACAAAGTAGGTGACGTTACACAAAGTTGTCTCAGACCTTTGTCAATTAAATACTTCGCGAACGTTGTTTCCAATTTTAATCATTACTTTTCTGTTCTTGTATAACATTTTAATCAGTTTTATACAATCTTCTTTCACATTAGCCCATCTCGATAGTTCCCATAATGGTATTCTAGAGAAATTTTCGTACGCTTTCTGCATGTCCACAAAGGTTATCTACATGCTTTCATCTTCACTTCCACATTTTCGCAATAACTGTGTGATACAATGAATATTATCAAGACTCTATCGTCTCTGTCGGAAACCACTTCGCTCTTCACATAAAGTCGACAAATCTTTCCTATTTTCTTACAGAAAATTCTGGAAATAGGCTGTTGCTGGGATAGCGTTTATTCCTGTATAATTTGAGCAGACATCGGCGTCCACAGAAATTTATCTAAGAGGGGGAAAAATTCTGAAATTATCATTTTTGGATGATTGATTCAATGCGTTTTGAAACGTATCGTTCCCAAGGAAGTAAATTTGGCAGAAAGTATGAAACGATTAGTAGTTGAGCATATTTCAGCAGAATTCACAAACATCTTTTCTTTTCATCTTAAGTTTGCTTTTTATGTCTTAATGTTGATTTGTGTAAATGATTTTGAAGAAAATGTGGTTCTAAAGCCCTGCTTCTTTGGGCTTGCTTGGTTACACTGATACCCAGGGGCACCATACGACTATGTCGTGTGAGACACCTTCCAAAACCGCTCTCCAGTTGGCCGATACACTTTACTTTTCAGAGTTTGGAACAGAACCAAGACATGTTCTTCGGTTTGTAACATTATTGTGTAGTCATGCCATTTGGACTGAAGAATTTGTATCTCTAAGAGTGAATTTCCATATAAGATCGTGACAAATGAAAAACAAAAACAAGATTGACTGTGATAGCTAAAGCCGCAGTATTTCCATCCTACTTCTCAGCCTTAAATCTCTAGGTTAATAGAGTCGCAGCAATCAGTGCTGGAATTCTTAAATGAATACAAGGCCAGTAATGGAATTCCAGGAGGAGACAGGTGTCCCCTCATGCCCCATCATCACTGGCGGACGCATACTGTCTGGTCACCTTCTTTATATATCTAGGAGATATATGAGAAATTCCACCCAATAGATGGATCTTCTCCCACCTCTATTTTCCTAAAAAGGTTTTGTTTTATCGCTACAATTCTCCATATTTCAGAGGTTCCACTCGTAAATTTCCTGATTCTAGGACCTTACTTACTTCTGCTTTAGACAGTAGTGTCTTCACATCCTCCATCGTTATTTCTATATTGTTTTCTTCTTAGATCTTCTTCATCTTTGAAGTCCAACCTCTTTTTCTGCAAAAACGTCGAATAATGTCGTATTCATTCCTGAGTAAGAATATTTTATACTGTAGTGGCCATTAAAATTGCTACACCACGAAGATGACGTGCTACACTCGCAAAATTTGATCAACAGGAAAAAGATGGTGTGATATGCAAATGATTTGCTTTTCAGATCATTCACACAACGTTGGCGCCGGTGGCGACACCTACAACGTGCTGACATGAGGAAAGTTTCTAACCGATTTCTCATACACAAACAGGAGTTGACCGGCGTTCCTGGTGAAACGTTGTTGTGATGCCTCGTGTAAGGAGAAGAAATGCGTACCATCACGTTTCCGATTTTGATAAAGGTCGGATTGTAGCCTATCGCGACTGCAGTTTATCGTATCGCGACATTGCTGCTCGCGTTGGTCGAGACCCAATGACTGCTGGGTAAATATGAAATCGGTGGATCCCAACGGCCTCGTATCACTAGCAGTCGAGATGACAGGCATCTTATCAGCATAGCTGTAACGGATCGTGTAGCCACGTCTCGATCCCTGAGTCAACAGATGGGGACGTTTGCAAGACAACAACCATCTGCACAAACAGTTCGATGACGTTTTCAGTAGCATGGACTATCACCTCGGAGACCATGGCTGCGGTTACCTTTGACGCTGCATCACAGACAGGAGCGCCTGTGATGGTGTACTCAACGACGATTCTGGGTGCACGAATGGCAAAACGTCATCTTTTCGGATGAATCCAGGTTCTGTTTACAGCATCATGATGGTCGCATCCGTGTTTGGCGACATCGCAGTGAACGCACATTGGAAGTGTGTATTCGTCATCGCCATACTGGCATACTGGCGTATCACCCGGCGTGATGATATGGGGTGCCATTTCTTACACGTCTCGATCACCTATTGTTCGCACTGACAGGACTTTGAACAGTGGACGTCATATTTCAGATGTGTTACGACCCGTGGCTCTACCCTTCATAGATCCCTGCGAAACCCTACATTTCAGCAGGATAATGCACGACCGCATGTTGCAGGTCCTGTACGGGCCTTTCTGGATACAGAAAATGTTCGACTGCTGCCCTGGCCAGCACATTCTGCAGATCTCTCACCAACTGAAAACGTGTGATCAATGGTGGCCGAGCAACTGGCTCGCCACAATACGCCAGTCAGTACTCTTGATGAACTCTGGTATCGTGTTGAAGCTGCATGGGCAGCTGTAGCTGTACAGGGCATCGAAGTTCTCTTTGACTCAATGCCCAGGCGTATCAAGGCCGTTATTATGGCCATTGGTGGCTGTTCTGGGTACTGATTTCTCAGGATGTATGATCCCAATTTGCGTGAAAATGTAATCACATGTCAGTTCTAGTATAATATATTTGTCCAATGAATACCCGTTTATCATCTGCATTTCTTCTTGGTGTAGCAGTTTTAATGGCCACTTGTGTATATCTAGGAGATGTATGAGAAATTCCACCCCATGGGTAGATCTACTCGCACCCCTTTTTTCCCAAAAAGGTTCTATACGTATTTTATCACTTTAGTTCCTCCATATTTCAGAAGTGCCACTCGTATATTTCCTGATCCTAGGACCTTACTTACCTACGGTTTAGACAGTGGTGTTTTCACATACTCCATCGTTATTTCTATATTGTTTTCTTCTTAGATCTTAACTTCTTCATCTTTGTGGTCCAACCTCTTTTTCTGCAATAACGTCGAATAATGTCGTATCCTTTCCTGAGTAGGAATATTTTGTAATACCCTTTAAATACACGATTTAATCCGCTAAAAAGGTAACACTTAACTAACCTGAATTAAGAAACAGGCTGCGCCGTACGTTGTCTAATGTCGCTAAAGCAGTGTAGGAGTGCAGACGTGGCAGGGGAACCGCTGTGTGACTGTAAGCTGTACGCGGGACTGCCGTACTCACCGAAGACGTAGAAGATGGACTGCCAGCCGACCTCCTTGGCGAGCAGCCCGCAGACGGGCATGGAGACGACGGTGCCCACGTAGCTCCCCGAGAACGCCAGCGTCGCCATGCGGCTGCGCTCCAGCGGCGGCGCCCAGCGCGCCCACACCGCGTGGATGCACGGGTACGTCACGCCCTGCGGGCACAAGGAGGCGAGCGGCCGGGTGAGTGCGTGGCCGGTCACTCGGTGCACACGCGCAGCATGCAGGCGCTGGCTCGCTACAGTAACCGCAGAGGGTTCGTGCTGTAGTCGTCCCAAGACTGCATTTGTACAACTCTGCACGACGGTCTATCTCTGGAGCAGCTGCAACCTAAGGCCACAATCAAGCCTCGGTCTGCCTTTACTATTTTGCCCCCCACACTTGCTGCCATTACAGCTTGGTTTCTCAGGAGCTGTCCTATCAACATACCACTCGAAACTTCTCCGCAGAAATCTGTTTGACATATCGGGACTCGAACCGGGGACCTTATCCTTCCACAGGCAAGTCTTCCATTCCAATCACGATCCATTACCCGTCCTTACAGATGCAATTTAGTGTCTGGCGGAACAGGCTCTCGTGCTTGGATAGTTCAGTTGATAGAGCATCTGCCCGCAAAAGGCAGTGGTTCTTGCTTAGGTCCCGCCACGGCGCACAGTTTCAATGTGCCAACAAATTTAAAATCAGCACATGTTTTGATTCTGAGTGAAAATTTTATTCTGGAACCTACCGCTTGGCTAACAAGGGCTAACAAGAACAGTGAAATAATGTCGTGTATGCATGACATATTCTCTCAGATGCGTGCAAGATATTCTCGCAGAATTATTAAGATCTTTCGTAGAGACAACTTGACAGAACTATTCCACCTCGTATGCGAGATACATTCTCATACTTCAGGAAGAATGTGATAATTGCAATTTAGAAGAAGGCAGCCGCTGACAGGCGTGAATACTACCGAATCATCTGCTTAATAAGTCATGGTTGCAAGATATTGTCACTATTTATTTACAAAGGATCGGAAAAACAACTAGAAGACGACTTTGAGTTCTGTAGAAATGTAGGAACATCCGAGGCAATCCTCACAGTATGATTTACCACAGAAGATAAGTGAAACAAAGGCAGACATACATTATAACGTTTGCATACTTGGAGAAGCTTTTTGTTTGAAATTCTGAAGGTAGCAGGCTCAAATACAGGGAGCCAATGTTACATACTGCTTGTGCAGAAACCAGACGGAGGGCATGAAATGGAAACAGTCGTTCAGAAGTTAATGAGACAGAGTGGTAGGTTATCCCCGATATTAATCAATGCGTACATTAAGAAAGCACTAGAGAAAACGATGCAGACAGTTAGAAAACAAATTATAGTTGAGACAGAAGAAATATAAAGTTTGAGATTTTGCAATGAAATTATAATTCTGTTAGAAAGGGCAAAACAGTTGGAAGAGCAGTTCAACGGAATGGATAGTTACCGAAAATAATTCATAAGCTAATCGTCAGCATCAGAAAAACTAGCGTATTGCAATGTGGCCGAACTGAGAGGCGACGCTTTTAGGATTAGCTTAGGAAACGAGGCACCAAAAGTAGGAGACGAGTTTTGGTACTTGAGCGGCAAAATAACTCGCGATACTCGATGTATTGGGAATATAAAATGCAAGCTGGCTGTAGCAAGGGAAGCACCTGTGAAAAAGATAAATTTATTGACATCGAATATAAACTTAAACCAGGGCTATAAGAGAAGATAGATTTATATAAAGTTTGAGATTTTGCCATGAAATTATAATTCTGTTAGAAAGGGCAAAACAGTTGGAAGAGCAGTTCAACGGAATGGATAGTTACCGAAAATAATTCATAAGCTAATCGTCAGCATCAGAAAAACTAGCGTATTGCAATGTGGCCGAACTGAGAGGCGACGCTTTTAGGATTAGCTTAGGAAACGAGGCACCAAAAGTAGGAGACGAGTTTTGGTACTTGAGCGGCAAAATAACTCGCGATACTCTATGTATTGGGAATATAAAATGCAAGCTGGCTGTAGCAAGGGAAGCACCTGTGAAAAAGATAAATTTATTGACATCGAATATAAACTTAAACCAGGGCTATAAGAGAAGATAGATTGCTAAAAACAATAGAGATAAGTTGCAGAGAAGCATGATTAAAAGACAATTACACACAAGCTTTCGGCCTCAACCTCCGCCAGAAAAAGAGAAAAACACACTATTCATTCGTACAAGCAAGCACATCACATGCACACACGACCGCCAACCCCGGAAGCTAGAGCCAGAATGTGTGCATGAAGTGTCCTTGCTTTGTGTCAATGAATGGTTTGTCTTTGTTTTTTTCCCGATGAAGTCTGAAGCCGAAACTTTACGTGTGACTGTCTTTTAATTGCGCCTGTCTGCAATCTGGTGCGTTACCTCTACGGTAACTGGCAATCTGTATTTTTCTACGTTGTTGATATTCCTATCTGGAGTTTCCATTGTTTGATAAATTTAAATAAAGTTTTTCCACATTGTCAGTCAGGAGACATGCGATCTGCTGTAAATTTTGTTTATGTTGGGTACTGGAAACCCATGATGTAAGCTCTCGACTTCATGGGTTTTCAGTCACCAACATAAACACATATAAATGTGATGAAATGTTTTCTAAAGGTATTTGTAAGGAATGTAATCTTTTACAGAAATGAAACTTGGAGAATACGCACAATCAGATAAACAAGAATAGAAGATTTTGAAATGTGGTGCTACAGAAGAATGTTGAAGATTAGAGAGACGGGTCTAGCAGGTAATGAGGAGGTACTAGTACTGAATCGAACAGTCTTATTCTCAGACCATCATCAATGTTTTGAAGAATGTTCCAGTTCATTTGCTTGTTTTAATTCATCTGTGGTAATTCTGGGTCTGAGAACTGAACTGAGTAGGTTGTCAAAGTGCCAGTACCGCCGTAGACAAATCTCCTTCTCTCAACTAATAATTCTGCAGCGCTGAAATACTCCATTTGGTGGGGCGGGGGGGGGGGGGGGAAGGGGGGATTACAGTATACAGGGTGGTCCATTGATCGTGACCGCGCCATATATCTCACGAAATAAGCGTCAGACAATAAAATTACAAAGGACGAAACTTGTCTAGCTTGAAGGAGGAAACCAGATGGCGCTATGGTTGGCCCGCAAGGTGGCGCTGCCATACGTCAAACGGATATCAGCTGGGTTCTTTTAGATAGGAACCCCCATTTTTATTCCATATTCGTGTAGTACTTAAAGAAATATGAATTTTTTAATTGTACCACTTTTTCGCTTTTTGATAGATGGCGCTGTAATAGTCACGAACAGCTGGTAACAGGTAGGTTATTTAAATTAAAATACAGAACGTAGGTACGTTTCAACATTTTATTTCGGTTGTTCCAATGTGATACATGTACATTTGTGAACTTATCATTTCTGAAAACGCATGCTGTTACAGCACAATACCTGTAAATACCACATTAATGCAATAAATGCTCAAAATGATCTCCGTCAACCTCAATGCATTTGGCAATACGTGTAACGACATTCCTCACAACAGCGAGTATTTCGCCTTCAGAAATGTTCGCACATGCATTGACAATGCGCAGACGCATGATGTCAGGCGTTGTCGGTGGATCACGACAGCAAATATCCTTCAACTTTCCCCACAGAAAGAAATCATGGGACATCAGATCCGAAGAACGTGCGGGCCATGGTATGGTGCTTCGACGACCAATCCACCTGTCATGAAATATGCTATTCAATACCGTTTCAACCGCAAGTGAGCTATGTGCCGGACATCCATCATGTTGAAAGTACATCGCCATTCTGTCAAGCAGTGAAACATCTTGTAGTAACATCGGTAGAACATTACGTAGGAAATCAGCATACAATGCACCATTTACATTGCCATCGATAAAATGGGGGCCAATTATCCTCCCTCCCATAATGCCGCACCATACATGTCGCTGAAGTCCCACATGCTGCAGCCATCGTTGATTTTCCGTCGCCCAGTAGGGCATATCATGCCGGTTTACCGCTGTTGGTGAATGACGCTTCGTCGCTAAACAGAACGCGTGCAAAAAATATGTCATCGTCCCGTAATTTCTCTTGTGCCCAGTGGCAGAAATGTACTCGACGTTCAAAGTCGTCGCCATGCAATTCCTGCTACTGGTGTGCGTATTAGCCGCGACAGCAACTAAAACACCTACTTGGGCATCATCATTTGTTGCAGGTCGTGGTTGACGTTTCACACGTGGCTGAACACTTCCTGTTTCCTTAAATAACGTAACTATCCGGCGAGAGGTCCGGACTCTTGGATGATGTCGTCCAGGATACCGAGCAGCATACATAGCACACGCCCGTTGGGGATTTTGATCACACTAGCCATACATCAATGAGATATCGACCTTTTCCGCAATTGGTAAACGGTCCTTTTTAACACGGGTAATGTATCACGAAGCAAATACCGTCCGCACTGGCGGGATATTACGTGATAGCACATACTTATACGTTTGTGACTATTACAGCGACATCTATCACGAAGCGAAAAAAGTGGTCCAACTATAACATTCATATTTCTCTACGTACTACACAAATATGTAATAAAAATGGGGGTTCCTATTTTTAAAAAACGCAGTTGATATCCGTTTGACCTATGGCAGCGCCATCTAGCAGGCGAACGATAACGCCATCTGGTTTTTCCCCTTC
This sequence comes from Schistocerca gregaria, assembly GCF_023897955.1. Classification (NCBI taxonomy): domain Eukaryota; kingdom Metazoa; phylum Arthropoda; class Insecta; order Orthoptera; family Acrididae; genus Schistocerca; species Schistocerca gregaria. The sequence goes on from NC_064927.1 coordinate 111,205,809, forward strand.
AAGCTAGACAAGCTTCGTTGTTTGTAGTTTTTTCGTTTCATGTTTATTTCGTGAGATTTTGGCCCGGTCGCTATCAATGGAGCACCCTGTATACAGGCCATAGGGAGAAGGCGCCTGACAGTTCACGCACGTGCAGTGCTTTGCACAGAGAGAACACTCTAGTGCCAATGTGAGCTCTGTAATTCGTAAACCTTGCCAAAGTGATGGCTCTACCTCGCCGCCCCTGCAACCCACGGTCGCTCATAACCTACCAACAACAAATAGTAGCATTGGCAACGAAGCTCCGACCTGTCGCAGTTGCAGTTATGGGGCAACAAAGAGGTGTGCCCAGGGCAGACTAGCACGCAGAGGTGGACGAAGGCAGTCACGGGACTAGAGCACAGTATGAGCAGGGAGAGCGGCAGTACGCAGGACTCACCTCGAAGAGCCCTTCGATGACGCGGACGGCGATGAGCAGGTAGAGGCTGGCCGAGGCGAGCGGGGGCGTGACGAGCGTGAGTAGTGCCGTGGTGGCGATGCCGATGCAGTAGACGCGCTGGCCGCCGACGCGCGCCGCCAGCCAACCGCCCAGCACCTGCGTCAGCAGGTAGCCCAGGAAGAACGAGCTCAGCACCGCGCCCTGCGTCTCGGAATCCCAGTCGAAGTCGCGCACCTGCCGACAGGGGAGGGCATCCGTGTCAAGTGTTTGACCATTAAGTCTGCAGTTCCCGGAAGGGTGTTTTACATGTGCGTATAAAGTATAGGAGGAAGGATGCGTGTTCACATTTGTGGGTGATTTTTGGGGAACATAGGGGTGACGGGGTGATTTAATGCGTAGAGCTGCCAGCAACAGGGTGCTAACCCTGCAGAGCATCGAGCCGAACAAAGCTTGACTGACATACGGGTACGCTGTTCTGCACCCATTCAACAGTACGCCAGATTTCGTCAAACGTTGCGGCTGGTGAGTGATAGTGAGAAATCGATCATCCGATATTTCCAATGGCGAGAGACCCAGAGAACGTGCTGGCGAGGGCAACAGGCCAACACCGTCTGTGTCGTGGTAGATCGAGACACTGTGGACGACATGCAGTTGCACCTTATCTACCTTAACGTGTGGCCAAATAACCGGCTACGATGCAAAGCAGAGGCGATTCTGCTGTGTACCCAGTATCATCGTGCCAGATGCTGAGCCTATACGACAGTGACAAATAGAATCTGGCTGCTGTATCGAGATGTTGCACCTATACAAGCCAGCAACCGACAGCACAATTGGGTTATGCAGGCACAAGCCTCGCAGGGGACAGCTCTTCAGATGACAGACAAGCAGCAGCTGTACTACAACTGAACACCAGGTGAGGACGTAAGTGCTGCCAGAGGCCACTGGCTCTGGGCCTCATCTCCTATGTGGACCGTCTGAACAAAAGCAGTACCTGCACTATTTTGGCACCAGGGCAGTATTTAGGCCGGCACCTGGGCTACCATCATGTAATTCACTCTAAGGTAGTCCCCTGGCCCAGGTGCCAGTTGCGAAAAATTTCCTCAATCAGGATTTCACTCTGGAGCCACCACTGTGACGACGCCGTCCATGTCAACCTTCACCTGGAGAGGTTGTCAGCTATGGATCTACAAATTCGTGGCCGCCTCGTTTTTCGTCAGCATTATGCCTGTTTTAAACTTTTGTACACCCCTTACGGACTTTCATTTTTGCTTGTCCTCTCGGAACTTTAAATTTCGCACGTCCGTCTTGGCCTATGATTGTTTCAAGCTTATTGTAGGGGCGTCGGATTATGGAACTTTCAATTTACAGTGACATCTTTAGGCCTTCAGCTATCAAATATTATTATTGTTCTTCCAATATTCAAGAAGTGACTTGGTTTCAGTTATTGTGTTCCAGACTAACTCCTGATACAATGAACTTGACATTCATTTTATACTTGGGTATTTTCTCAGCAACTCCTTCGGCAGACACATCAATTGGCGCCTAGGTCTTTTTCGAATCAGTGCCTCACGTGTGTGCTCTGACCCGGGTAGAAGGTGTTTTGGGGTGTGTTCTTCTGCTTTGAAACACTTCCTGCCACGTTCATTCCTACATTGATGGTTCACTGTTACCGTACCATGGGGGTTCTGCATACTACGGCACAGATGACTGTTATGAAAGTAGAAGATACTACTCCACGTAAAGTTGACTCATCTGTGAATAGGGTAGATGACACAAACCCCGACACCATGATCGCCTGATGAAGAAACCAGTGACATAACTCATCCAGCTTGTCGCTAGTAAGTCCTGCACACGCTGGAAATAATAAGTGGAGTAACAATTGTCATGGAGAATGTTCCACACGGCCTTCTGCCTTACTCTATACTGGCGGGCGAACTGACTGGTACTGACACGGCGTTAATCACATATTTCTCCAAGTCTGGTGTCCGAGCATTTCGGTACGTCCTTCCTGATTTGCTGATACCTGAACTGACCCTGCCCCAGACAAACGGCGAAACAATTTTGCTAACATGGTTGTTGTCGGTGGGGATAGGTCTCCTGATACAACCCTGCTGCCCGCCGCCCGTTGCCTTTACAGAAACAAAAACCGTGTCGGCAAGTTCTCGATTCGAATACGGAAGCATTCTGTACAGCGCTGTATCACGTCTACTACAAGGTGAGTCAGCAAGAAAAGTGAATCGGAGACAACATTACCAATTACTATGGCAGGAGAGGGCGCTAGGGCATGGCATAGGAGGAACAGTACCACCCTATAGAAGGAGACCATGCATACTGTAACAGTGGCTGCATGGTGTAGAGCGTAGTAGATCTCAGTCTCTGTAACAACGTTTGACTGAATAAATGGTCTCTACTGTGGAAACCAACCTTTTGGGACATACGTTCATTAGACCATTTTTGGTCCGTATCCTCTCATCGATCAATCCTTATAGTCTGTATGCGTTGGAAAAAATCATCCTTTATATAACGACTAACTGTCGGAGCTTTCAGCTAGTATCTAGTGCGGATTGTAGGAAAACGAGAACATACTCGGTTATACATACAATGGGTGAGTCACTAACTTTTGCCAACAAGAATGACTCCGAAAGTATGATAGGAGCTGAAAAGTTAGTGGGACAAAAGTTGCATGGAACGACGGTGGCCATAATATGACGTTGGTTTTTTGCTGCTAGATGGGGTCACTTCAGAGATATGAAGGTCAACTTTGTTTTTCTTTAAATGGGATGCTATAGTTTGGTACTTATTTTCTGAGAGCTGCTATCGATTCGAATCCCATGATGTGTAACAATAAGGTCTTAGAAGTTCAACGAAGGTCACAAAGGTGGCATGAACGTCCATTTGCAGAAGGTGTTCGAAATGATGACCATTGGTATCAATGAAGTGCTGCAATCTTCTTATCGTGGATTGAGTGGTATTCGTTATCACATCGGCACTTATCAAAGCACAGGCTCTGTCTTTACAAACAATGTCTTCTACGAATCCCCACAAGAAAATATCCAGAGGTGTCAAGTCTGGAGAACGAGCAGGCAACGACACATCTCCTCCGAGTCCAAAGGAACGATTTGGGAATTGTCTCTGCAACTCATTTCTAGCGATCAGCGAAAAATGTGCAGGACACCTCTATTGTTAGTTCAAGAAATACTTCTGCTGGTTTAATGAACATGTATAGTGTTTTTTAAGTAAATGTAAAATTTTATCATGAGTGAGAAGTGTGGGCTCTGTCGTAGGTTTATGATTAGTAGTAGGTTATGGTGTGAGCTTTGTTCAAAGCATTTTAATTAGGGGAATGCAGTGGGGAAGCCAGTGGGCATTCTAGCGAGATCCTCTCCTGATGCAGAATCTGTAGTACAAATAAGTTGTTACAGGAGCAGGAGCGTACGATGTGCCCTTCAGGTGCAGTTACAACGTGCAAAGGAGAAATTAAATAGATTGAGGAGGGTGAAGGGTGGTGGGGAATGAGAACTTGCATTTGGCAAGAAGGCAGCTAGGAGGAGGAGGTATTCAGACAGTTATACTTTGCGTATATGCAATAGATTTGACCAACTGTCAGAGTTGAGTGGAGAGGTGCCTCTTCTAGCTGTAGATGTAGGGAACACGCAGCAGTCCTCAGCAATTAGGAGGCCTAGGTTAGTCTAACAGAAAGAAGAAGGTTCTGCTGTTAGGTAGTTCGCACGGTAAAGGTGTGGACCAGCAGTTGCAGGAAGTGTTTGGGAGTGAGTACCAGGTCACCAGCATTGTGCACGGTTGGCTCAGGTGACTGACAGCATAGGGGAGTTATATAGGAATTTTACGGAGGAGGATCAGGTAGTGGTAGTGAGTGGAGCAGGGAACAGTTTTGATAGGGACGGGGAATATGATGTAAGTGGTGACCTGGTAAAGATAGCTACTCAAACTGGTGGCACTAATGTGCATTTCGTGCAACTGTTTCAGCGTCATGATCGGCCTCATCTTGATGTGGCTGTTAGGCGCGTTAAGGTGGGGCTGGAGAGGGCCCTCATGGCAGAGGGCATGGGTCACATTTCAGTGGTGCTAGTTGGGTCTATCAGTAGATCGGGTTTCACTAGGCATGGTATGGCAAGGGGAGATGTAGTGGGTGGTGGTGAGATCACTCATGGAAAAAATCCTGTAGCATTTGGTGTTAGAGCTGCACCTTTTTTTAGATTTAAGTCAGCTGGTAGGTATACCTGCTTAAAGGATGTCCCTCTCACTAAGGGCTCACCTTCAGGGGACGTCATGTTCCCAAGTAGAGAAGGAATTAGCATATTTCATCAAAATATAAGAGGTATTAGAGATAAAGTTAGTGAACTACTTATAGATGTTGACTCTGACATTATTATTGGTAAATCGGAGCACCACATATAATTTGACAACTCATAGGCTTCCTTTACGAGGATACAGACAAGATGCCTCTTTTTCAAGGAGTTTCTTGCCGCTTGGGGGAGTGGCTATCCACGTAAAAAAAAAAAAAAAAAAAAAAAAAAAAAGTATTCCATTTGAGTACATTGACGTATCACGACACTGCACTGAACAGATATTTGAATGTTGTGCAGGGGGAGCTGAATTTAGTGAAACTTAACTTCATAATTGTTGTTGTTTATAGGTCCCCTAACTCTGGCTTCCCCCGCATGAACCATGGACCTTGCCGTTCGTGGGGAGGCTTGAGTGCCTCAGCGATACAGATAGCCGTATCGTAGGTGCAACCACAGCGGAGGGGTATCTGTTGAGAGGCCAGACAAACGTGTGGTTCCTGAAGAGGGGCAGCAGCATTTTCAGTAGTTGCAGGGGCAACAGTCTGGATGATTGACTGATCTGGCCTTGTAACACTAACCAAAACGGCCTTGCTGTGCTGGTACTGCGAACGGCTGAAAGCAAGGGGAAACTACGGCCGTAATTTTTCCCGAGAGCATGCAGCTTTACTGTATTATTAAATGATGATGGCGTACACTTGGGTAAAATGTTCCGGAGGTAAAATAGTCCCCCATTCGGATCTCCGGGCGGGGACTACTCAAGAGGATGTCGGTATCAGGAGAAAGAAAACTGGCGTTCTACGGATCGGAGCGTAGAATGTCAGATCCCTTAATCGGGCAGGTAGATCAGAAAATTTTAAAAGGGAAATGGATAGGTTAGTTAGATTTAGTGGGAATTAGTGAAGTTCGGTGGCAGGAGGAACAAGACTTCTGGTCACGTGACAACAGGGTTATAAACACAAAATCAAATAGGGGTAATGCAGGAGAAGGTTTAATAATGAATAAAGAAATAGGAGTGCGCGTAAGCTACTACAAATAGCATAGTGAACGCATTATTGTGACAAAGATAAATACGAGGCCCACGCCTAAAGCAGTAGTACAAGTTTATATGCCAACTAGCTCTGCAGATGACGAAGAAATTGAAGAAATGTATGATGAAATTAAAAGAAATTAGTGAAGGGTGACGAAAATGTAATAGTCATGGGTGACTGGAATTCGGTAGTAGGAAAAGGGAGAGAACGAAATGTAGTAGGTGAATATGGATTGGGGCTAAGAAATGAAAGAGGAAGCCGCCTGGTAGAACTTTGCACACAGCATACGTTAATCATAGCTAACACTTGGTTCAAGAACCATAAAAGAAGGTTGTATACATGGAAGAATCCTGGAGATACTAAAAGGTATCAGACAGATACCTTGAAAAAGAGGCATCTAGTCTGTATCCTCGTAAAGGAAGCCTATGAGTTGTCAAATTATATAAGTGGTGCTCCGATTTACCAATAATAATGTCAGAGTCAACATCTATAAGTAGTTCACTAACTTTATCTCTACTACCTCTTATATTTTGATGAAATATGCTAATTCCTTCACTACTTGGAAACATGACGTCCCCTGAAGCTGAGCCCTTAGTGAGAGGGACATCCTTAGGAACCAGGTTTTAAATTGTAAGACATTTCCAGGAGCAGATGTGGACCACAATTTATTGATTATGAACTGTAGATTAAAACTGAAGAAACTGCAAAAAGGTTGTACAGAGTTTCAGGGAGAGCATAAGGGAACAATTGACAGGAATGGAGGAAAGAAATACAGTAGAAGAAGAATGGGTAGCCCTGAGGGATGAAGTAGTGAAGGCAGCAGAGGATCAAGAAGATAAAAAGACGAGGGATAGTAGAAATCCTTGGGTAACAGAAGTAATATTGAATTTAATTGATGAAAGGAGAAAATATAAAAATGCAGTAAATGAAGCAGGCAAAAAGGAATACAAACGTCTCAAAAATGAGATCGACAGGAAGTGCAAAATGGCTAAGCAGGGATGGCTAGAGGACAAATGTAAGGATGTAGAGGCTTATCTCACTAGGGATAAGATAGATACTGCCTACAGGAAAATTAAAGAGACCTTTGGAGATAAGAGAACCACTTGCACGAATATCAAGACCTCAGATGAAAACCCAGTTCTAACCAAAGAAGGGAAAGCAGAAAGGTGGAAGGACTATATAGAGGGCCTATACAAGGGCGATGTACTTGAGGACAATATTATGGAAATGGAAGAGGATGTAGATGAAGATACGATACTGCGTGAAGAGTTTGACAGAGCACTGAAAGACCTGAGTCGAAACAAGGCCCCCTGAGTAGACAACATTCCATTGGAACTACTGACGGCCTTGGGAGAGCCAGTCCTGACAAAACTCTACCATCTGGTGAGCAAGATGTATGAAACAGGCGAAATACCCTCAGACTTCAAGAAGAATATAATAATTCCAATCCCAAAGAAAGCAGGTGTTGACATATGTGAAAATTACCGAAATTAATAAGTCACAGCTGCAAAATACTAACGCGAATTCTTTACAGACGAATGGAAAAACTAGTAGAAGCCGACCTCGGAGAAGATCAGTTTGGATTTCGTAGAAATGTTGGAACACGTGAGGCAATACTGACCCTACGACTTATCTTAGAAGCTAGATTATAGCTAGATTATGGAAGGGCAAACTTACGTTTCTAGCATTTGTAGACTTAGAGAAAGCTTTTGACAATGTTGACTGGAATACTCTCTTTCAAATTCTGAAAGTGGCAGGGGTAAAATACAGGGAGCGAAAGGCTATTTACAATTTGTACAGAAACCAGATGGCAGTTACAAGTGTCAGGGGGTATGAAAAGGAAACAGTGGTTGGGAAGGGAGTGCGACAGGGTTGTAGTCTCTCCCCGATGTTATTCAATCTGTATATTGTGCAAGCAGTGAAGGAAACAAAAGAAAAATTCGGAGTATTTATTAAAATCCATGAAGAAGAAATAAAAACTTTGAGGTTCGCCGATGACATTGTAATTCTGTCAGAGGCAGCAAAGGACTTGGAAGAGCAGTTGAATGGAATGGACAGTGTCTTGAAAGGAGGGTATAAGATGAACATCAACAAAAGCAAACGAGGATAATCGAATGTAGTCGAATAAAGTCGGGTGATGCTGAGGGAATTAGAGTAGGAAATGAGATACTTAAAGTAGTAAAGGAGTTTTGCTATTTGGGGAGCAAAATAAATGATGACGGTCGAAGTAGAGAGGATATAAAATGTAGACTGGCAATGGCAAGGAAAGCGTTCCTGAAGAAGAGAAATTTGTTAATATCCAATGTTGATTTAAGTGTCAGGAAGTCATTTTTGAAAGTATTTGTATGGAGTGTAGCCATGTATGAAAGTGAAACATGGACGATAAATAGTTTGGACAAGAAGAGAATAGAAGTTTTCGAAATGTGGTGCAAAAGAAGAATGCTGAAGATTAGAGGGGTAGATCACATAACTAATGAGGAAGTATTGAATAGTATTGGGGAGAAGAGAAGTTTGTGGCACAACTTGTCTAGAAGAAGAGATCGGTTGGTAGGACATGTTCTGAGGCTTCAAGGGATCACCAATTTAGTATTGGAGGGCAGCGAGGAGGGTAAAAATCGTGGAGATCAACAGATGAATACACAAAGCAGATTCAGAAGGATGTAGGTTGCGGTAGGTACTGGGAGATGAAGAAGCTTGCACCGGATAGAGTAGCATGGAGAGTTGCATCAAACCAGTCTCAGGACTGAAGACCACCACAACAACAACAACAACAACATCTCTGGCTTCAGATGATTTCTGCTCAGGCTAGAGAGAATTCTTGATTCACTCTGTAGGAAGTACCAGAAATTAGTTATATGTGGTGACTTCAATATAAATTTTGTATATGATGGTGCAAGGAAAAGGATATTAGTAGATCTCCTAAAGTCATATGATCTGATGCAAACTGTGTTTTTTCCAACTAGGATGCATGGGAACAGTAGCACAGCCATAGACAATATTTTTATTCATTCTTCATTACTAGATATGCATTGTGTTAGGAAAAGGGTGAATGGCTTTTCAGACCATGATGCACAAATTTTAACACTAAAAGGCTTTTGTACTCAAACAAATGTCATATATAATTACAAACTACGTAAGAAAGTTATCAAACAGCAATGGAGAGTTTTTTTAAACTTGTCAAGGAAAAAGAGGATGTTTATAGTGCCGATAACTTAGATGATAAATATAATGCTTTCCTTAGCATATTTCTCATGCTCTTTGAGTTGCATTCCATTATAACGTTCTAAATGGGGTACTAGCAATAACAGGCAGCCCAGGTGGCTGACTAGTGGGATAAGGATATCATGTAGAGCAAAGTCGGAATTATATCAAAATGTTGGAAGTAGTCACAATCAAGCTCCAGTAGCCTATTACAAACAGTACTGTAAGGTGCTTAAAAAGTTATTAGGGAGGCAAAGAGTATGTGGTATGCAAACACAATAGCTAATTCACAGCATAATATTAAAACAATGTTGTCAGTTGTGAAGGAAGTGTTTGGCAGCAGCACAAGGTCGACAATATAGAGTCAGTTCGTAGTAAAAATATTTCTGTTACTGATAAATCAGATATATGTACTGTATTTAACAACCATTTTCTGAGCAGTGATGGTGAATTAAACAAAAATTTAGTTTCTACAGGGACTCATATAACTTTCTTATCAAATGCCTTTCCAAGTTTAATGTCTCAAATACTTCTCTGTGGTATAGACAAAGGGGAGATTGAGTCAATACTTCAATCACTGAAGGGTAAGGACTCTCATTGATATAATGGAGTGCCTAGCAGAATATTAAAGTACTGTGCTGCACATGTTAGCCCTGAATTTAGTCATATTTGTAATTTTTCTTTTAGCAATGGGCAGTGAACATTTTAAGTACTCAGTAGTAAAGCCGCTTTATAGAAAGGGAGAAGGGGATAGTGCAGACAATTTTAGGCCTATTTCTATGCCAACAGTGCTTTCTAAAGTTATTGAAAATTCTGTTTCTGTAAGGATAATTGATCATTTTATATCACACGATTTGGTATCAAATGTACAGTTTGGCTTTAAAAGTCGTTTAACGACTGGAAATGCTATATTCTCTTTTCTGTGCGAGGTATTGGATGGTTTAAACAAAAGGTTTAGAACGTTAGGCATATTTTTTGACTTAACTATGGCGTCTGATTGCGTTGATCACAAAATATTGCTCCAGAAGCTGGACCATTCTGGAATACGGGGCGTAGCTCACAATTGGTTCACCTCTTACTTTAGCAACAGGCAGCAAAAGGTCATTATTCACAATGTTCAGGATAACTGTGATGTGGGGTCTGCGTGGGGAACAGTTAAGTGGGGGGAGCCCCGGGGATCTGTGTTGGGGCCACTCCTGTTCCTTATTTACACAGGGTGTTACAAAAAGGTACGGCCAAACTTTCAGGAAACATTCCTCGCACACAAATAAAGAAAATATGTTATGTGGACATGTGTCCGGAAACGCTTAATTTCCAAGTTAGAGCTCATTTCAGTTCTTCCACCTACGCTCAATGGAGCACGTTATCATGATTTCTACCTGTGCTGCTACAAGATGTGCCTTTACAAGTACGACACAACATGTGGTTCATGCACAATGGAGCTCCTGCACATTTCAGTCGAAGTGTTCGTACGCTTCTTGACAACAGATTCGGTGACCGATGGATTGGTAGAGGCGGAACAATTCCATGGCCTCCACGCTCTCCTGATCTCAACCCTCTTGACTTTCATTTATGGGGGCATTTGAAAGCTCTTGTCCACGCAACTTCGGTACCAAATGTAGAGACTCTTCGTGCTTGTATTGTGGACGGCTGTGATACAATACGCCGTTCTCCAGGGCTGCATCAGTGCATCAGGGATTTCATGCTACGGAGGCTGGATGCATGTATCCACGCTAACGGGAGACATTTTGAACATTTCCTGTAACAACGTGTTCGAAGTCACGCTGGTACGTTTTGTTGCTGTGTGTTTCCATTCCATGATTAATGCAATTTGAAGACAAGTAATAAATTGAGCTCTAACATGGAAAAGTAAGCTTTTCCGGACACATGTCCACATAACATATTTTCTTTCTTTGTGTGTGAGGAATGTTTCCTGAAAGTTTGGCCGTAACTTTTTGTAACACCCTATATAAATGATATGCCGCCTAGTATAACGAGTACCTCTAAAATATTTCTGTTTGCTGATGACACTGTTGTTGTTGTGGTCTTCAGTCCAGAGACTGGTTTCACGCAGCTCTCCATGCTACTCTATCCCGTACAAGCTACTTCATCTCCCAGTACCTAATGCAACCTATATCCCTCTGAATCTGTTTAGTGTAATCATGTCTTGAACTCCCTCTACGATTTTTACCCTCCACGCTGCCCTCCAATACTAAATTGCTGATCTCTTGATGCCTCAGAATATGTCCTACCAACCGATCCCTTCTTCTAGTCAAGTTGTGCCACAAATTTCTCATCTCCCCAATTCTATTCAATACCTCCATATCAGTTACCCATCTAATCTTCAGCATTCTTCTTTTGCACCACATTTCGAAAGCTTCTACCCTTTTCTTGTCTAAAGTATTTATCGTCCACGTTTCACTTCTATACATGGCTACACTCCATACAAATACTTTCAAAAAAGACTTCCTGACACTTAAATCTCTACTCGATGTCAAGAAATTACTCTTGTTCAGAAACGCTTTCCTTGGCATTGCCAGTCTACATTTTATATCCTCTATCCTTCGACCGTCATCAATTATTTTGCTCCCCAAATAGCAAAACTCATTTACTACTTTAAGGGTCTCATTTCCTAATCTAACACCATCAGCATCACCCGATTTAATTCGACAACATTCCATCATCCTCGTTTTGCTGTTGTTGATGTTCATCTTATATCCTCCTTTCAAGGCGCTGTCCATTACGTTCAGCTGCTCTTTCAGGTCCTTTGCTGTCTCAGACAGAATTATAATGTCATCAGCGAACCTCAAAGTTTTTATTTCTTCTCCATCGATTTTAATTCCTACTGCTTGCTCAATATACAGATTGAATAACATCGGGGTAAGCTACAACCCTTCCCAACCACTGCTTCCCTTTCGTGCCCCTCGACTCTTATAACTGCCATCTGCTTCTGTACAAATTGTAAACAGCTTTTCGCTCCTTGTATTTTACTCCTCCCACGTTCAGAATTTGAGAGAGAGTATTCCAGTCAACATTGTCAAAAGCTTTCTCTAAGTCTACAAATGCTAGAAACGTAGGTTTGCCTTTGCTTAATCTATTTTCTAGTAGTAGGGTCAGTTCTGCCTTACGTGTTCCAACATTTCTACCAGTTTTTCCATTCGTCTGTAAAATATTTGTGTTAGTATTTTGCAGCCGTGGCTTATTAAACTGATAGTTCGATAATTTTCACATCTGTCAACACCTGCTTTCTTTGGGATGCGAATTATTATATTTTTCTTGAAGTCTGAGGGTATTTCGCCTGTTTCATACATCTTGCTCACCAAATGGTAGAGTTTTGTCAGGACTGGCTCTCCCAAGACCGTCAGTAGTTCCAATGGAATGTTGTCTACTCAGGGGGCCTTGTTTCGACTCAGGTCTTTCAGTGCTCTGTCAAACTCTTCACGCAGTATCGTATCTCCCATTTCATCTTCATCTACATCCTCTTCCATTTCCATAATATTGTCCTCAAGTACATCGCCCTTGTATAGAATCTCTATATACTCCTTCCACCTTTCTGCTTTCCCTTCTTTGCTTAGAACTGGGTTTCCATTTGAGCTCTTGATATTCATGCAAGTGGTTCTCTTTTCTCCAAACGTCTCTTTAATTTTACTGTAGGCAGTATCTATCTTACCCTTAGTGATATACGCCTCTACATCCTTACATTTATCCTCTAACCAACCCTGCTTAGCCATTTTGCGCTTCCTGTCGATCTAATTTTTGAGACGTTTGTATTCCTTTTTGCCTGCTTCATTTACTGCATTTTTATATTTTCTCCTTTCATCAGTTAAATTTAGTATCTCTTCTGTTACCCAATGATTTCTACTAGCCCTCGTCGTTTTACCTGCTTGCTGCCTTCACTACTTCATTCTTCTTCTACTGTATTTCTTTCTCCCATTCTTGTCAATCGCTCCCTCATGCTCTCCCTGAAACTCTCTACAACCTCTGGTTCTTTCAGTTTATCCAGGTCCCATCTCCTCAGATTCCCACCTTTTGCAGTTTCTTCAGTTTTAATCTACAGTTCATAACCAATAGATTGAGATCAGAGTCCACATTTGCTCCTAGAAATGTCTTACAGTTCAAAACCTGGTTCCTAAATCTCTGTCTTACCATTATATAATCTGTCTGAAACCTTTCAGTATCTCCAGGCATCTTCCATGTATACAACCTTTTATAATTCTTGAACCAAGTGTTAGCTATGACACTGGCGTGGTAGTAAGTAATGATGTGCGCAACATTGGCTCGGTTTCAAATAGTGCCGTTCAAGACCTAAGTTCACGGCCTGTAGAAAATAAACTAATGCTAAATCATAGTGAGAGTAGGTTTTTATAGTTTCTAAAACACAATTCCACAAAATCTGACGTTTTAATTTCACAGAATGGGCATATGATAAGTAAAACTGAACAGTTCAGATTTCTAGGTGTTCAGATAGATAATAAGCTGTTGTGGAAAGACCACGTTCAGGATCTTGTTCAAAGACTTAATACTGCCATTTTTACTGTTCGAACGATATGTAAAGTGAGTGATCGTCCGACACGAAAATTAGTCTACTTTTCTTATTTTAATTCGCTTATGTCGTATGGTATTATTTCTTAGGGTAACTCTTCCCATTCTAAAAGGATATTTTTGGCTCAAAAACGGGTGGTTCGGGTAATAAGTGGTGTACGTTCATAAACTTCTTGTCGACCCCTGTTCACGAGTCTGGGTATTTTGACATTGGTCTCTCAATATATATATATATATATATATATATATATATATATATATATATATTGCTTACTGTCATTTCTTGTTAACAATATTACCTTATTCGCAAGAATAAGCAGCTTTCACTCAGTTAATACTCGGCAGAAATCAAACGTGCGTTTTGGTCGGACTTCCTTAACTCTTCTTCAGAAAGGTGTGCAGTATACTGCTGCATCCATTTTCAGTAAGCTACCACTCGAATTCAAAAATTTTAGCAGTAATTCAGGCGTTTTCAAATCAAAACTGAAGAGATTCCTCAGGGGTCACTCCTTCTATTCAGTCGAGAAGTTCCTTGAAAAATTAAGCTGATTCTTGTTGTGTTGTTGTTGTGTTTACTAAAACTTATGGACTGACTGCTTTCGGGTTCATATACATTTTTAAAATCTGTTATTGCTTTTATGTTGTAATTTCATGTACTGAAACGTTCCATGACCTTGTAGATTTGCTCCTCAATGTGTTCCACGGCACTTGACGTGTAAATAAATAAAATAAATAACATGTATAAATGTACAATGAGTACACTGAGTATATCTTTCAGCGTATAAGTCTCTAGCTACCACTGAATTTTGTTAGCATTCTCCGTAAATGAGAAGCATATCGACTTGTTCTTCGAAGCAATAAATCATTCACATTCGCTTGAGTGTAGTCTTACCGTCCCTATTAGTGTTGTACAGCGAAACTGTCGAATGGTGTTTACATGTCATGGATACGCCGCATTCGGCGAATATTTACTATTTGCACGATATCCGAGATACACGAGGGTCACTCCAAAAGAAATGCACACTATTTTTTTTAACGCCAACACTTTCAGTATTCTGCAAACACTTCCTTCCCCTATCCCAACGTAGCGTGAGAATTTGTTCACTGTGATGCGTCTGTCAGCAGTCACTAATTCCTTAACTCTCTGCACATTGTCTGGAGTGTGCGGTACGAGGCCTGCCACTGCGAGGACAATCCTCAATATTGCTGTGCCCGCTTTCACCACGTAACCTTCTTGCCCACCGACTAACTGTACTGGGATCGACAGCAGCATCTCCATCCACCTTTTTCAACTTCTTGTGGATGTTTCCCGCTGTCTCGTTTTCGCAGCACAGGAATTCTATGACAGCACGTTGCTTCTGACGAACGTCAAGTGTAGCAGTCATCTTGAAGACATGCTGTGACGGCGCCACTCACGGTAACAGGTTGAACTAAGTTTGAAAACAAGCGGGAACTATGTATCTAAACACTGAAAAACTTCCACAGATACAGAATGAAAATTGTATTTTTACAAAAATAGTGTGCATTTCTTTTGGAGTGACCCTCGTAATTGTCGGAGAAAGTGGTTCGATAAGTGCCAAGGAATACCACTCAATCCATTATAAGAAGAAGCCAGCACTGCATTGACACCAATGGTCATGACTCAAAACACGTTCTGTAAATGTTTGTTCGTGCCACCTTTTTGACCTTCAAAGACCTTACTGTTACACATAATTGAGTACCAAACTATAGCATCCCATTTTTAAAAAACAAAGTTGCCCTTCATATCTCTGAAGTGACCCCACCAAGTAACAAAAAACCAACGTCATATTATGGCCAGCGTTGTCCCATGCAAGTTTTGCCTCACAAACTTTTCAGCCACTGTCATACTTTCGGAGTGGCACTAGTTAGTGAGTCAGCATGTATAATTCCCCTACATTAGTTATTAAATACAGCTTGCGAACGAGCGTAATGAACGCTTTGTTCACAGTGTTGTGTAGTACTTCGTGAACAATAGTAATGAGAGGTGGGCTACAGCGGAGTGCAGCAGCCGTCGACGCAGCAAGGCTGGACAGGTGCAAAAAAGATTAGCAAACACGTAAATATAGTGAATAGAAATGCTTCTTTTTTGTTTTGTTTCTGCAAGAAACTAAACGAAAGAACAAACAGCTATGAAACCCAGCTGTAATTAATTTGTGGTAAGGAGTATGGCACCAAACTGCTGAGGTTATCGGTCCCTAGGCTTACGCACTACTTATTCTAAATTAAAGTAACTTACGCTAAGGACGGCACGAACCCACGCCCGAGTGAGGACTCGAAGGGCGGGGGGGGGGGGGGGGGGGGGGGGGACTGCACGAACCGTGACAAGACGCCCCAGACCGCTCACGGCTACCCCGAGCGGTGAAGCCCCGCTATGGCAAGAATCAAACTGAAGTGTCGTGCAGTGTGAAGCTCCCGCTACTGACGCATGAGCGAACCATCGAGGCTGTCTAAGACTGAAGACCGTGCCTGTGTTGCGTCACTGCCGCCAGCCACCCTATATCGCCGCGGCAGAGGGCGGTCGTAGGCGGAGCCACTGAATGCGTGGCTCGGCGGGCGCGCATCAATGATTGCGCCAGCTCCACACCCAGCTATCATCGGCGTCTGTCGGAAACGTGCGTTTCTATTGCCAATTGTGAGACGCCGGTGAAGGCCATCGATGACCATATGGTTTTTAATCGAACTTTACTTAACTCACAAGTAGAGCTGGTAATTATGTTGCACGGTTTAAGACATTAACTTGGGATTTTGTATTTTCCTGTTGCAGTATCTAAATACAGCCAGTGCAGGCCGAAAATGGCTGTCATTGAGCGATAGGATGCAACAATGTGTAGTGAAAGAAAGTTTACAATAAGTTTTTCCTTCTACGGAATGTCACTTTTCGCAAACGCCATTTCCTGACTCGAGGTACATGATGGGTGTGTACGATCCTGCACATCCGAGATAACGATATGTCGTTCCTGTGGGGCGCTAGTCGAGTGGGACTGTTGATACCCTGCATGGCGTTGAGAATGGGCCTCCTATAACCAGCGAACCCATCCATCTATCGTAGGATAGAGAACAACGCGACGAAGAATACTGCGAAACAATAGGTCACAGTCCTTTCACTGTTGACTTTCGATAGTCGTTTCTCGTTCCTAAATGAGGTATTACGCGACCTCCTCACAAAAAACCAACTTCATGTTCAATTTCTGAACAAAAAACCGCCTGTGTAGTCTTTCCTTGTAGACAGAACGTAAGTAGTTCGACTCATACCTACTTTGAGAAGCGGCGCAGAGTTGCACACTCAAAACTCACGCATGCAGTGCACTTGATGCATCCTTCTTTTTTTTTTTGCGCCTTATCGGTATCGCGGTTTTAATGACCAGCTTTAGAGTGGGTGGACAGGAGAGTAGAGGAGTGCACGTTACCTGGGTGACGGTGCCGTTGTCGAGCGTGACGTTGCGGTAAGCTGTCATGGCGACGATGGCGACGCTGAGGTTGACGCGCAGCGCGTACACGTTGAAGAAGCCGAGGAAGGCGAGCAGCGCCACCACGTAACGCCGCCGCCGCCACACCTTCCACACGGGGCCGCGGCCGTCCGCGCACACGTCGCTGCAACACCGGCACCACTCACGTCAGCAAACTGCGCCACTGCGCCGTCACGTGTTGTGGTTATTGCATTCGAAAATTGAAACTGCTTTGCTTATCAGGTTCTGTTTTCGTGATGCGGTACCTTCTGTGTATAATTAAAGTGCTGCACAGTGGTTACTGTAGTATTGCTTAATTAATTGCCTTTTTTTTATTTTTTGCGTATCAAATTGTTGGTAAACAATGACAAAACGAGGGTTAGTCAAACTAAAACCTTAAATTTATAATAACAAATCGAAATTTCGAGCCATTATCCTCTAAGTTGGTAAGTGTGCTACCAAAAGCGTGCAGAATGGCCTGTAGGTAGCAGTATGGTGCAGATGCACACATACCGCCTCAGTATCAGTGCAAAGATGGCCGCCCCACTTGCGACTTGCACCAGGGAAGAACAGCGTACTGTTATTCGGTTTTTGCGTAGTGAAGGTGCGAAACCTATCGAAATTCATCGACGAATGAAGGTTCAGTACGGTGATGCATGTTTGTCACACCAGCAAGTCTACGAATGGAGTAGGAAGTTCGCCATGGTATGACTTTAGTGGAAGATGCTCCCCGTCCAGGTCAGCCACGACGAGTTGTGGCTCCATTACAGCAGTTGAAGCCATAGTGAAGGAAAACCGCCGAGTGACACTGAATGACATTGCACATCAGTCATGGTTCGGCACACCACATTGCGCAAGATGTACTCCAGTTTCACAAAGTGTCTGACAGATGGGTGCCACAGCAGCTGACTCCTGAAATGAGAGAACGACCTCTTGATGCTTGTGAAGAACTTTTTCGGCACTTTGAACGAGAAGGTGAAGGCTTCCTTGCAAGAATCGTTACTGGGGACAAAACCTGGGTTCACTTCAACCAACCGGAAACGAAGAGAGCGAGCAAGGAATGGCGCCATTCCTAATCCCCAAAACCAAAGAAGTTTTGAACAGAACCATTAGCAGGGAAGGTTATGCTAACTCTCTTTTGGGACGAAAAATGCGTCATTTTGGAGCATTACATGCCTTAGAGGGACCACTGTCACCAGTGCATTACACACAGAGCTCCTAAAAATCATCTGTGGCCTGAAATCAAATCAAAATGACGTGGATTGCTGTCAGCAGGTGTCCTTTTTCAACATGACAATGCAAGGCCCCACACTGTCCGCACAACTGTTGCAACAGTTACAGACCTGCATTTTGAGTGTCTTTCTAATCCACCATACTCACCACACCTTGCCCCAAGTGATTTCTATATGTTTGGACACAATGGGAGGAAAGAAGTTCCGTTCTGATAAAGAGTTACGCCACGCGGTGCATGAGTGGATGCGCGAACTACCAAAGGAATTTTTTTATAAACGAATTTATGCACTTTCTAAGCGCTGGAGGACTTGCATTCTGCGTGGCGGAGATTATTTTGAAAAGTGATACAGCTTTGTACCACTTCCGCACAATAATATTTAAAAAATATTTAAGGTTTTTATTTGACTCACCCTCGTGTATACAAGGAATTCCATGTTTTGGTATCGTTTCATTAATTTATTTTTATTTATTTCGTGAGGATGTAACTCTCAGTAAACAATGGATATGTATACAATGAATTCCATACACCATCCTCATTTCGGACATTGTGCGCCAGGATTCGAAGGAGGCTAGTGAGCCACGCTCACGTCGCATCGCATTGCATCGCGCTGTGACTGTGCATCGGTCTCAGCAATGAGAGATCTCTAACCTTCTGAAGAGAGTTGCTGTAGATTCGCGAAGGTTTGCGTTTTGCGCGAATCCAGAAGAAGAAATGCCACATACTTGTATACTTCTATAAGTAACACAAATTATTTTGTTATATCTGTGGTGAGAAATGAGGACCCTCTTTGTAATATATAATTTAAAAAAGAAGAGAGTCGTTAGAGTCACTATCTCTAGATCGGAGGCAGTCGGGTTCGATTCCCGGTCGGGGACTGGTTGTATTGTCCTAATCATATGATTTCATCTGGTCTTCACCGACGCAAGCGTGGAGAAGTGGCGTCAAATAGAAAGATTTGCACTAGATGATGGAACGACTCCGGTCCATAATGTCCTAAGATCATTTGATTTTTATTTACGATTTGAACGGAGAATGGACTGAAGTTGTGCGGATCGAAGGGCGTGAAAGTGAAGCAGTGTGAGAAACGAGAAAGACACGGTTGTAGCCTGTATATTGAGTAAAGGAAACAAATCTGGAAAGGGAAAAAAAGTTCATGGATGGCTGGCTCTGAGCACTATGCGACTTAACTTCTGAGGTGATCAGTCGCCTAGAACTTACAACTAATTAAACCTAACTAACCTAAGGACATGACACACATCCATGCCAGAGGCAGGATTCGAACCTTCGACCGTAGCGGTCACTCGGTTCCAGACTGTAGCGCCTAGAACCGCACGGCCACTCCGGCCGGCAAAGTTCATGGAGAAGAACTTTAAGGTCTGCCAATGACATTGTAATTCTATCAGAGACGGCAAAGGATTTAGGAGAACAGTTGAGCCGAATACGTAGTATCTTGAAATGAGATTATTCGATTAACGTCAACTAAAGTAAGACAACGTGTATGAAATGTAATCGAATTAAACCTGGCGATGCCGAGGGAATTACAGTCAAAAATCAGAAGCAAGAGGCAGTAAATGAGTTTTGGTATCTGAGCACCAAAATAACTGGCAGAGATGTGGAGATGGTATAAGATGCAAGTAGCACTAACAGCAAAAGCGTTCCTAAAAACAGAAATCTGTTAACATCGAATATAAATTTAAGATCTTGGAAGTATTTTCTGTAGTTATTTATTCGGGGAGCAACCTTGTACGGAATTCGAAGATGGAACAGACAACAAGAGAATGAAGATTTTGAAATGTAGTACTAGAAGAGATTGTTGAATGAGTAAGTAATGGATCGAATTGAGGGAAAAAAACAAATTTATGGGACTACGTGACCTGAAAGAAGGGCTCTGTTGATAGGACACATCCTTAGACATCAAGGAAGCGTCGGTGTGGTAATGGAGGGAAATTCTAGAGGCATCCCAAGGCTTGACTGAAATAAGCAAGTTCAGGTGCACGCAGGTTGCGGATGATTTGCAGGTATGAGGAGGCTTACGCAGCATACGCGAGCGTGAAGAATTCCATCAATCCAGTCTTCGGACTCAAGATGATAACAACAACAACAGCAACACTGGACACGAATGCGGAACCCAACGGAAGTTTCAAGGCTGAAAAGTTTCGCAGGCGCTGAAATAGGAGCGGAGCCACGCAAGTTTGGTGCCGAGCAGCGGAACTGCGTAGTACAGACCGCCTACGCGGCCGGTAATTGCCAGCCGAATATTCACAGAGTGGGCCAAGTAGAAACAAAAGTAAAAGCCAAGTCGAGAGCCTGAGACACATTGTTTAAACTAACTTGTGATAAGAACAGGAGACACGCCGGTGCCCGAGGGAGGACTTCAACCTCCTGTGGGAGGGACTAGTGTCAGTGCTTTTGTTTTCTTTGTTGATCGTTCTAATATAGCAGGGCATGGGCAGGAAGGGGAGGAGGGTTACGGGTTTCCTTTGCTCTTCACACAAACGATGCAAACACTTTTTTTTCCTTTATTTACCGTTGACATGCCACAAAATTTGATTTGCTGTAGGAAATTTACATAGTGTGTTGTTCACATGCTTGAATTGAATATGAATATTTAATTTAACATTTATTTCAATGTCAGGAAGTAAAACTGCGTGATTTGAATTGATTGTCACGGTAGACTCTTTTGTATAATTTATTTGTTGTGTTCTGGAAATATGACGTCTAATGTCAAAATAAGGTTGACGAAACGTCAGCCCGTGTGCTACTCCTCCGTTATTGCCAGCTTTGGTGGTTGCCTGGTGGGAACGTGTGCACGTTTCGTGGGCTGCAGCCACGTAGTTATAGAGGCGTGAGGAAGACGTATGCCAGCAGGCGTCGACCACATACAGCCAGCCGTATTTTAACGAAGACAGTCGTGTGACGAAATTCAGAGGTAGTAAACTAATCATAGAGCAGGCTCAGAGTACAGAAAGTTTTGAAATCTGGTAATACAGAAGAATGTTCAAGGTGGGTAGATCGAAAAGCTAATGAGTATCTATTTAACGAATTGAGGAAAAAAGAAATATATGGTGCAACCTGACTAAAAGAAGATATGCGTCGATGGAACACATCTTCAAGCGTCGAGAAATAGTTTCGTAATGGAGAGAAGTGCGTTAGAGGAGGTGTGGGGGGGGGGACAAAAATGATAGAGGGAGGTCAAGGTTATGTGCAGGAAGCAGGTTCATGTGGACGTAGCTTGCGGCATTTACGCAGACACGAAGAGAATCGCATAGTGCAGACTAGCTTGTAGAGTTGCATCTAGCTGTACTTCGATCTGAAGACAACAGCAACTAAAACAACAGCTACACCAACAACATATTGAAAATATTCGACTCCTGCTGAGCAAAGTTAGCAGTGTCTCTCCTATTACTTGCAACGGCCTGCTCTATCCTCAGTATTGCGGGAATATAGAAATATTGGCGTCTATTGCACGTTCTAACAACCCTGCAAAGGTCAAAAATAAATTATGATTGTAGTGTTGCTCACTCTGCTAAATATTGTATTTTCGGGCAACAACAAAGTTATGTTATGTGGCAGGTGTCATTAGGGAACAATATAGTCATTTCTTGAAATAATGGATACACTAGGCACTCATCTTTTCGTGTTTCCCACGCTGGTCTCGTTGTGAACTCATCGCTCAATCGTCGAAAATCTAGGTAGTGATGGTTCCAAGCTCGGATGCAAAGAGCCCTAGGATTTATTCCGCGATATTCAAAAGTTTTATAGATGTGTTTCATAAACCATTCTTGAAGATTAAACTTTTGCAAGCTAAGAGAATGGTGATGTAAAAAAGTAATCAGCACTCCGAATTTAAGTTACACTTCTTTTTTATTACTTTTGTTGCAACATCACTTCACAATATAAAATATACTTGAAAATATCTTCCTCGCTGTTAAAGTTCACATTTCATACACTGACTACAATTTTCGTCTTCTCAACATGCCGACCAAGAATTGACTCTCTAATAACCGCTTACGCACCAAAACAATCAGAGTTAAAAGTACGTCAAAGATCATAGTGACAAAAGAAATAATACACATAAGAATAATATCATTGCAATATAAACATATCGATGTAGAAAAATACCTCTACATTAATGAAATCAAATCTGAGTGTTGTGACAGAAATAATTTTTTACAGAAACACAGCAGAATATTGCTCGTATCGAGAGGTTGAGGTGAGGTGCCGTAATGGTTACGTAATTGAAGAAGCATTACAACGCGTAATGTAAAAAATGTTCACGTCAACAGTATTGCCGTAAAATAACTGCGGTGTAAACGCAACATTAGTTTTATTGAAGGAGATTCTGTGTTACATGCCTGTGGAACTCTCACTTGTTTTCGTTTTCATGATGGTGGTGGTGGTGATGGTGATGACGATAGTGAATTATGGGTCCTCCAAATAAAGACCTAGTGGCAGTGCCCATTTCCGCATTGAGCGCACTACCTTGAGGACATGAGCAGTCAGGCTGCTTGTTTATGGTCCTGCGCGCGCAGTTTCCTCGCGGGCGTGCACGGCGCACAGCTCGCTGCGAGGATAACGGTGCAGCAGAGGCCGCCTTACGTAACTCCAGACTGGAGCAGCCTGGAGCCTGCCTCAAGCGCCCTTGGCGTGGCGGGTCTGCCGGCCGCGCTACGCCGTGCTTTTGGGTGGGACAGGCACACCAGTCGGGAGCTCACCTAGGGGTCGGCATCTTCAGTTTCCACCTAGTTGCCGCCAACGTGATGGAGGCAGCAGCTGCCCACGCAGACAGAGCTCACACACGCATGCGCGTGAACGCAACCGCACTGCTGCGCTTGTGCGCGACTCGAGCGGCTCGGGCAGTTTGCGCCACAGCTCGACAGATCTCGAGCCTTAGACCACATACTCGATAGTTATAAGTAAACATTCCCTATTTAATACGTCATAACATGGAAATTAATAACTGCACCGGTACCAAACTTGGTAGAATTAATGTCCAGAGTATGCGGTGTACGATTCCCATGCGTCACAGCGTCACCGTCCAGTTCCAACTATGGCCACCAGGTGTCGTGATCATAGCCTCACACATCTGACCAGTCGCAGTGCAGCTGTTGGAATGTCGACGTGGGCTTGGACAAAAGGAGCAGGGTATTATTGATGAAGCTGTATTATCAAAACAACAGTAATGTTGCAGCTGCACTTCGAGAACTTCGCCAACTGAAAGGGTTATGGAAGGGTCCTCTTTCTCCTAAGCGGAACATGGTGAAGTTCGAATCAACTGGAGAACGGGGCGTCGCTCTGGGAAGAGTCCGACGACCGGTTACACCACAGGTGGTTGATGAAATCGCCCTTGCTATGGCAGACAACGCTGCGTGCAATTCCCGATCGTCAGGCAGTGCGCAGTTCGATTTTGTATAAAGGCCTGCACCACAGGACACGCAACGACGGGTCGACTTCACCCTCGACTTTCTCACAAGGATAGAAGGTGATAAGGGCTGGACCTGGGTCATCTTATGGACAGACGAAGCTCAATTTCCTCTGACAGGTGAGGTGAACACACGGAATTGCTAGTTTGGGGGATCTTCACCTCCAGTCAGTGTGTATGAAATTCCCCTGTCTGGTGGACATGACACTGTACGCTGTGGCTTCACTGATGCGTTCATTATTGGCCCAATCGTTTTTGAACAGGTTGTCGCTCAAGAACCAAAGACGTGCAGTGTGACTGGCCAGCGTTACTGCGATATACTTCGCCAGCATGTCATACCCGCCCTACAGGAGAGACAAGCATTGAACTCAACTGTTTTCGTAAGGGTAGGGCCCCACCGCAGATCACTCGTGAAGTTCACTGCTTCTCTGAAACACATTTGGAAACAATCGAACTATCAGCCGATCGATTCCAAATTCTTGGCTGGCACGATCATCTAATCTCATTCCCTGTGATTTCTCGTTGCAGGGCTACTTGAAGGACAGGGTTTACCAGAAGAAAATTCACACACGTGCTGATCTGAATCGCAGCATATCAAGAGAGGTAGCCAGCGTACCGAAGGACATGCTTCTTTCTGCTGTGCGAAGTGTATACCTGCGCTTTCAGATTCTTCTGGATCCTGATGAGCGCCATATTGATCACCTTTTGTAGCAGTAATTGTACCGGTATATAATGGTATGATGTACCATAGCAGCACATTAAAAGTATTTCAGTCGAACCGCATGAGGTCTCTTCCCCAAGTCCTTGAAATTAATGCTACCAATTTTGGTACTTGCACGGTAATTAGTTTCCGTGTTATAATGTGTTAAATGGGTAAAATTTAATTATAACCACCCGAAACTATAGACTGCGCATTGAATCTTTAATTTCGTTCATGACAATAGATGTTTCAGATGTGACAGAATGATCGCAGTATCGACGAACTCTCTGGGCAGGTTACAGACACCAGGCTCTGCGCAATTGTTTCTATCACCCCAAACCATTGCGGGTTTATCAAAGACAGTGGCACCACAGATTCCATTCATGCCACTCGATTACTTATTAACAAATACCTTGAGAAGGACAAGGATATTCGTATGTCATTCCAAGATTTGGAAAAGGCCGCCGACCTTGTCCCACAGCAGCTTGCTTGGCATGTCTCACGATCTCACAATGTCCCTGGAGTCTATGTCCGATGGGTCCAA
The DNA here is from genome assembly GCF_023897955.1 of Schistocerca gregaria. NCBI lineage: Eukaryota > Metazoa > Arthropoda > Insecta > Orthoptera > Acrididae > Schistocerca > Schistocerca gregaria. The sequence continues at coordinate 111,230,672 of NC_064927.1, forward strand.
TTGCTGTGTCGACATGTCTCGAGCAATATCCGATGTGCAGTCTGAACAGTACCCCCTTTTTTTATCAATGTCGGAGTACATCAATGTCCAGGACTGTCACCTTTACTGGGTTGACACTGTGACATACGACCTACAGTCACCACACCCTTCGTCTCTCCTGTATCCTGACGATGTTTTATTGGCAGACCTCCAGGAACAGACGCAGCAGTGGAATCAACGACTTGGCAAATCCACCCCTCCCCCCTCCCAGCTCAGTATCAGGAATGAAGAATACATGGTGCGTGATATTCGAACTACCCACGCTTTATATAATTTGTGGTTGCTGCCCCAAAAGTACCGCCGAGGACCTTGGGTTTGGGAGCCGTCACAAACATTATACATATTCTGTTCTAGGTGGTTTATGAGACTGTCGCCTACTGTCCCAGATATGGATGAGCCCGTGGCTAGCCCATCTGGTTGTTGATAAATGTCACTATTCAGTGCAAAGTAGCTGCAGTTGAGGATTATTTCTAGTAACTCTATAAATTCAATAATTTCAGCTTGTGGCTTTAGTAAGCTGTTCTTTATTACTGCAATGGCTTCATTAACAGGGAAATTGGAATATACAATGGATTTAATGGAGGATGTTGAAATTTTTGTACACGACAAATACTCTCAATGAAAAACTGGATAGTGAATCAGTTAATTTCTTCAAATGTCCCTCCTGTATATGATATCTGAAAAAAATCATGGCACAGAACAAAACTGCAGTAGCAGAATATTATGTGTACATTCGAAGATTTTCGTAGTAACATGGTGTTGATTACCGTCAGAATCAGCGGAACAAATTTGATCCACAAAACATAACTGCTTTTTTCTGCTGTTGGAAATACTGATAAAGCTCTTCCTCCATTTTACTGTTAATTTATTTCAATTAACATAGATACTCGTAATCAGCTAACCTTCATATTGTCTTGCGTTGAAGTCAGCTTTCTCCAGCAACAGAAATGCACTTCACACAAGCACTTTAAGAAATAACAGCGTTGCCCTTTCTCTCCAACACACATTACGTAACTTATTGTTAGTATTATCTGGCTCGCTACATCCATTTCTCTCTGTAATCAACGATTTCTAATCTATTCTCTTTTATAATTTGATACTGTTTCAGTATCCCTACTTCGTTTAGTGAATTTCATAGGACGTAAACGCTTATTATCTGTAAAAACCGGACGTGACTCATAAAATCGGATATAAAAAAAATATCTCACATGTTATTGATGAAGATTCGCGCCAAACTGATATTTTGACCTCTACTGATGTGAAACTAAATGACACACAATGTAGCAAAAGGGGGCTTCATCGAAGAAAGTCTAGTACTGGAGCTTGTAAAAAGCATAAAAAACTGTAAAGATAATGTACCAAATTTTTTTTGCTACATTTTAATCGAGCCAAATGCTACAACGACAACCACAGGGGAATTTCGCAGAAATTACGTTACTCGTACGCAATACTAATGCAAAAAGCGGCTGAATTGTTAAAATCAACCCTTATTTGCACTGTACTGAGAGGAACTGTTAATTGTCAGCTTCACTTCGAATACTCTCTAATGTCAGAAACTTTGCATAATTCCACCTGTCTTGTGACTTACTTGTTGGTTTCAGACACCAACACAGCATAGATAGTGTCATGGACTTAACACTGACAGCCAAAACGTTATTACTACCTACCTAATAGCCGGTATGTCCACCTTGGCACGGATAACATCGACGACGCGTCACGGCATGGAAGCAATGAGGCCTTGGTAGGTGGCTTGGTGAGGGGGAGATTGCACTACAGCTGCACACAGAAGTCACCTAATTCCCGCAGATTTCGGGAGGGGGCGATGATCTATGATACTACATACAATCATATCCCAGATGTGTTTGATCGGGTTCCGATCTGTCTTGGGGGCCCAGCGCATGAATTGCAGTTCCATCACACTCCTGGCCTTGTGACATGGTGCCTTATCATGTGGCAAAATGCCGCTACTGTCGCGAAACATGATCGTCATGAAGGGGTGTACGATGCTCCTTGGCAGCGATGGTGCTTTGTACGAGCTCCACTGGAGCCGTGGATGCTCACGTGAATGTTCCCCGGAGCATAATGGAGACGCCACCAGCTTGTCCGCGTCCTGCAGTTCAAGTAAGGAGCTGTTCCCCTGGACGACGACGGATTCGGGCTTTCCCGTCTGCTTGATAAAGAAGGTATCTGGATCCATCACACTCTAGTACCTCCCGCTGCGGAAGTCCAACAAGCGCCAGAACAAATGGACGTGGTCAGCCCATAGAGGGCTCGGCGTCCGCGGTGGCTCTTCAGCGCAGCGGCTCTCGCGCAGCGAGGGCGCCACCGCTACGCCACGTGCAGACCGCGGCCAATAGCCGCTCCCTCCGGTTTCGTTTATAGGGAACCGCTCTGCCCTAGTCCAGTCAGTCGGGTACTCGCTCTGGATTGCGTCTCTATCTCGGCGGTACTGCGTGCTGGTCGTTGCTCGTTGCTCACATTCGCCTGGTGGATTAACTGTTGGTGTTTGGTGTTGTGATTTCTACAAGCCTCCGTTGTTTATCTCTTCCTTGTTTTGTCGGTCATAGTCGGCCGTTGTCGGTTGTCGTTGGTCTGTCGTCCTTGTGTTTACCCGGTGGTGCGTGCTCCACCGCCGGCGGCTTCTCCGCCTGGCGGCTCCGATCCGCAGCCCAAGGCGTTCCCGATGTTGGTTTGGTTACCACACACACCACGCAACTCTCTGCCACGGCGCCAACGTCCAGAGCCCATTTCAGTCGTAGTTGCCGACGTCGTGGTGTTAACATTGGCACATGCATCAGCCGTCGGCACGGTGTGTTGAGACACAGTTGTTCTCTGCCCAGCATTAGAGTCTGTTAGTTCCGCCACAGTCCGCCGCCTGTCCTGTTTTACCAGTCTGCCCAGCCCACGATGTCCGACATTATAATGAGGCGTGGCGACCAACCCCACGACGTCTGGACGTGGTTTCACGTCGGTCTCGCCACTCACCACAGCACTCCTCGAACAGCCAATCAGCCGGATAGTTTCCGAAATGCTCGTACCAAGCCTGCGGGCCGTCACAATCTACCCTTGGTCCAACTCAGATAGATCGCCTGACTTCCGCATTCTACAGGTGGACGTTAGGCTCACTGATACTACATGTACCGTGCGTGTGTCTGGCTAGCAGTCATTCCTCGTCAAGTGAGGTTCCTATGGCCTGGACGATAGAAGGTCGGTGGTCATAATGTGGCTAATCAGTATACATTTCTGAGGACTGCTCGACCTCTTTATCGTCCCGCGATCTAGCGACTTATGTTGGTGCTACCTCCACGACGTGTCTTTGTGAATGTTGTTAAGGTACCATGGACTTTGATAATAAAAGTAACTTTCGGACTCGGATGCGGTATCTTCTACGGTTCAGGTACTACGTGAAAACAGTAAGTAGTAAGTAAATATAAGATTACAATAACGACTGACTCTGATTACGCTGTTTTGATCGGCTCGCGATGTAATGGCGTCTATTATTACTAAGTGTATGTTCACATGGTTCAAATGGCTCTGAGCACTATGGGACTTAACATCTATGGTCATCAGTCCCCTAGAACTTAGAACTATTTAAACCTAACTAACCTAAGGACAGAACACAACACCCAGCCATCACGAGGCAGAGAAAATCGCTGACCCCGCCGGCAATCGAACCCTGGAAGTGTATGTCCATGACTGTTTATGCAGCTGTAATTTATTCTCGTGCTACGGTCAGTGTCAAATCTTTCATTTCGTTTATTATGCATTTAACTGAATTACTTTTGTTTCGTGTCTCAGTTGCCTGTTACTATCTTGTTTTCAAGCTATTTAAAGCTAGTATCTTTTTTGTGCGTTGTTCTAAAATATGAAGAGCGATTTCAACGCTCATTTGAAACGAACCTGCTAAATCATTGTAATCTCTAATCATCAAAATAATATATTATTTCTTGTTATTCTGGGTTCGGAGTCAAGTAATATCTTCCGAAGAGCAAAATTTTACTCTTTGACTGATGGTCTTACTTAAAAATCACCATAAACGTTCATATCTCTGTATACGCAACATCAGAAATCTGAGAAATTTGTTCGAATGCAACAGTACTTTGTGCGGTAGTAGAATGTAATGCTGTTTCCTTTCGCGTTTCACGAAATTTTCAAATTTTAATCAGAGTTGCAGCTTCTCATTTGTGCCACTTTGTAGTTCGTCGCGGATGGCTTGCACTGTCGCCACGCGAGTCGCTTGTGACGTCATACCGAATCGGCATCCGAGGCGCTTCGGCGGATCTCGGGGCCGTACGAACACGAGTAACTCCACACTGAAGCAACAATTCGTGTACGGGCAAAAATCTGATGGATTTGGAAATTTTTGTCTACTAAGCGGAAACTGCTATTAAAAAATCGTCGACGATATCTGTTTGGCTTATAAAGCGTCTTACGAAGAATGAAACTGCAGTATAACTTTGTGTGAAAAGCAACTGGAATAATTTTAACAAAAATGTTTTATCCGTATTCATTGCAGAACGAAGAGAACAAGTGCTAGCTTTCAATGAAATGAACGAGAACATGCTGCGAATCACTCGGTTAAAGCAGCTTCGTAGTATTCATTAATACGAGAGGGCTGAAAACATAAGTTACACGTTATTGTGGCAGGCCAAGTAACTTTTACGGAATGCTGCACTACACTTCAGAGTGATAAAGATACGAGACACCGTTTTTCAACATTGTCACCAAGTCTCTGTAAACAACTGTCGGAAGGTTCTACCAGTCGCTCAGTATCTCGACGATACAAATCCGCTCCTTGGTCACGGAGGCATTCGACGAACCGCTGTGTGAACGTTCTCTGCGTTGAAAAATCTCTTCCCACCCAGATATTCTTGCAGCTTGCCGAAAATACGAAAACCGAAAACGCATGACCTTCCTTCCTTCCCTATCAGCACCGTGCACGTCTGTGTGTTTTGATCAAACTATTGGCACCGTTTCACTACGGTTGGACACGGAATAGCACCTTCTCTATAAACCGCCATAATTTCGCTGTGAAGCTGTGAACTGTTTAGACTGGTTACAAGAATTGTTCGCTCTGGCGTACTTCAGCATTGGAGTACGTCTCCCGTTGCCGCGCCATTTAGCTCGCGCCCTGTAACGCACCTGTTACCCGCACCACAGCAGCGCCGTGCCTACAGGAAACCCGGAACTTCCACACTCTTCTGACAATGCGACTCTCGTGTTCTGCTGTGGTCTTACCGTGGAACGAAGTGTGTAACAAAGTCCCCATGTACCGGGTGGTTATAATTGAAGTGCAGCTGCTCATAGAGCTCCAGTGTGGGCTGCAATTGTCGAAAGGCAACGAAAATCGGCAGACATTCTAATACGTTAATGCGGAGCCGATATACACTGAAAAAAATTGTTCCAATCTTGGCTGCCAGGTGCAAATATTGCGCTTTGGATGCAAGAAATCCGCATGGAAATGTTCCCATATGTGATGGATTAAGTACGGGATGTGGGCAGGAAGGTCAAACAAGTCAAAAACGCATAATGTTGATTTTATTATTAAACGTCGCCTGCACAGTTTCTTCAATATGAGCGCCGGAGACATCGACAAGAAGCTGCACCCATAAAACGACGTGAACAACATTTATTCGCAGCAGTTCCGGTCCGAGCAACATGTTCCTTTAGATCAGATAGAGACCGAACGTGTCCCCGTTAAAGATGTCCTTTTAAATACCCCCAATCCAAAACTCACACAGATTCGTGATCAGGTGATCTTGCACGCCAAGCGCCTGCAATACAGGCGTCCGCTGTGGCCGAGCGGTTCTAGGCGTTTCAGTCCGGAACCGCGCTGCTGCTACGGTCGCAGGTTCGAATCCTGCCTTGGGCATGGATGTATGTGATGTCCTTAGGTTAGTTAGGTCTAGGGGACTGATGACCTCAGATGTTAAGTCCCATAGTGCTTACAGCCATTTGAACCATTTGAACCTGCAAAACGTATTGAGATAACACATTTGTGGAAGGCTGCACCAAGAAAATCTTTCATTTGGCGAGAGACATTAGGTTTTGCCCCATTTTGCATGAAAACAGTGCTTTCCACACACCTGCGTTCTTCCAAACCAGGAATCACATGCTACACAAGGAGGTGTCGATAGCGTGCAGATGTCACGGTGCACCTCATAGGCCCGTTGGGTGTATTCTCGTCAAATAAGGAGAGACCGAGAAGGAAGGTGTTAGTGAATCCATATAACACAGTCACATATAGCGAGGGTGGTGGCTCTTCGTGCACACCATGCAGTTCAACACTACCCCAAATTCGCACTTCTGTGTATTCACTGCACCCCGTAGTGCAAAATATACTTGCCTCCGTACGATATTGCCCAGCTACATGTAATCAAAAGCGATTCGTGCCAGAAAACGAAGAGTAGATTCAGAACATTACTGCAAATCATGAGGTTTCAGTTGCTGTACCGTACCGTCTGGATCTTGTGCGGGTAGCACTATAATATAGACTGCAAAACTTTCCGTACTGTTGACCGTGGGATCGACAAGTCTAGTGACACTCCACCAGCTCTAGAACTATCTGCATGGTCAGTTACACCAACAGCAAACTCGTCAAAAGCTCCCACCGGGAAAGGACGCTTCTCTCTTCCAGGTACAACAACAAGCTCACATCTGTTTACGAATTTCATTATCATATTCTTTAAACCATTTAGTGACATCAGGCCTCAGACCTTTGACTCGGCGATAGTCTCTCAATGCAGCACTGTAATTGCTGCTATTCACAGAAAACAATTTCACTAACAGTGCATGGTTACACTCCTCGATAGCCATACTGTTCACTGATGTTATGGCTCGTTAAATGACGGTCTGGATGTCATACCGTCATACACACAGTGTACAGCGCCATGTTTGAACCCGGTGGCTAAAACTCGAACTAATTTTTTCCCAGCATAACTCAATTCCGCATTAACGCATCACTAAATTATTATGTTTTGCTGCTTTACGATAATTACAGCAGTCACTGAACCTCTCTGAATAGCTGTACTCTAATTATAACAACGTGACATAATCACCGAATAAGTACACAAGAATTACACTACTGGCCATTAAAATTGCTGCACCAAGAAGAAATGCAGATGATAAACGGGTGCTCATTGGACAAATATATTATACTAAAACTGACATGTGATTACATTTTCACGCAATTTGGGTGCATAGATCCTGCGAAATCAGTACAGAGAACAACCACCTTGATACGCCTGGGTATTCAGTCAAACAGAGCTTGGATGGCGTGTCCAGGTGCAGCTGCCCATGCAGCTTCAACACGATACCACAGTTCATCAAGCGTAGTGACTGGCGTATTGTGACGAGCCAGTTGCTCGCCCACGATTGACCAGACGTTTTCAATTGGTGAGAGATCTGGAGAATGTGCTGTACAGGGCAGCAGTGGCACATTTTCTGTATCCAGAAAGGCGCGTACAGGACCTGCAAACATACGGTCTACATTATCCTGCTGAAATGTAGGTTTTCACAGGGATCGAATGAAGGGTAGAGCCACGGGTCGTAACACATCTGAAATGTAACGTCCACTGTTTCAAGTGCCGTCAGTGCGAACAAGAGGTGACCGAAACGAGTAAGCAATGGCACCCCATACCATCAAGACGGGTTATACGCCAGTATGGCGATGACGAATACACGCTTCCAATGTGCGTTCACCGCGATGTCGCCAAACACGGATGCGACCATCATGATGCGGTAAACAGAACCTGGGAGTCATCGCAAAAAATGTCGTGTTGCCATTCGTGCACCCAGGTTCGTAGTTGAGTACACCATCGCACCCGCTCCTGTCTGTGATGCAGCGTCAAGGGTAACGGCAACCATGGTCTCCGAGCTGATAGTCCATGCTGCTGTAAACGCCGTCGAATTGTTCGCGCAGATGGTTCTTGTCTTGCAAACGTCCCCATCTGTTTACTCAGGGATCGAGACGTGGCTGCACGATCCGTTACAGCCATGCGGATAAGATGCATGTCATCTCGGCTGCTAGAAATACGAGGCCGTTGGGATCCAGCACGGCGTTCCGTATTACCCTCCTGAACCCACCGATTCCATATTCTGCTAACAGTCATTGGTTCTCGACCAACGCGGGCAGCAATGTCGCGATACGATAAACCGCAATCGCGATAGGCTACAATCCGACCTTTATCAAAGTCGGAAACGTGATGGTACGCATTTCTCCTTTTTACACGAGGCATCACATAAAGTTTCACCAGGCAACGCCGGTCAACAGCTGTTTGTGTATGAGAAATCGGTTGGAAACTTTCCGCATGTCAGGGCGTTGTAGGCGTCGCCACCGGCGCCAACCTTGTGTGAATGGTCCGAAAAGCTAATCATTTGCATATCACAGCATCTGTCAGTTAAATTTCGACAGGACGTCATCTTCGTGGTGTAGCAATTTTAATGGCCAGTAGTGTAAATCACACATCGCTCGTTACAGTCCTGCAGGTACTACGGAGCTGTGCCAGGGTCAACACGTGGGTGGATTTCTGACATTAACACACAGTAACAATACAGTATTCCGAGGAGGAGCCCCGCAAGTGCTGGAGGGGCGAGTTGGCCAAGGCCAGCCTGCGCAGTGGCTGGCGTTGCTCCAGAGGCGCCGGGCCGAGGACACAGCTATCGGCGGGAAGGCAGGTCTGAACCCCCTGCGCGACTTCACAGGTGAGCCAGTGGAACAGTCGGCAGACTGTGCGCCGACATTGGCCAATCAGCATCCTGGTTGTCTACGCTCTGCAACAATCTTTCTATCAAAGTACTCAGTAATGTGAACAGCCAAGTGATACTCGGTTCTAAGACAGGGTGTCAAACGCTGCTGGCTGTCCACGAAGCATCTTCGAATCCTGGATGTTGTTCCACATCAGACCGCGCACGATTTGTTTAAAAAATCTGCGATGCTACATGTAGCCACGTGGGGGAATACTTTTCAGATTTTCGTCTCGAGGCACTCCCGTAAAAGAAGTCTGATACGTTTTATGATTATATTTTTAGTAGTCACTATTCGCCATTTGTATTTTCTCGAATTGTAAAAAATACTCTCGAAAAGTATGTTTACGTCAGGAAAAGTGAGGTTATGTGGAAAAAAAATGTTCCATGATACAACAAGGTCACATGTTAAGAAACAGATGTTCTAATGAAATTTAGAAGTATTGCGATCGAGAGAATTTTATCAGCATTGTATTTAATAGACTACCTGTTAAATTATTACTCTACTACATACCGAAAATTAGTAAGTTTCATTAAACAGAAGAATTAAATAGGAGTGTTACCAAAACCAGTTGCAAGTTAAATACGGTTTGAAATAGAATCTATTACCAACTATCACAAATTTTCATGTTCAAGACAGATGAAATTGTTAAGACAATGAAGAAACTCAGTCCATTTGCACATATCATATCTTCCATGGTAGAAGTCTTCCTTCTGTTTCAAGGTACAAGATAGTGCGTGACCGACGAAGCGTGGCTTATCCGTCCTCACGTTATATATTTAATTTCAAAAAATATATAGATGTTTACTGACTAAAAAATTCTGTAACTGAAGAAATGACAATATCTTCCAAATAGCTTCAATATATCCAGAATGAAATTTTCACTCTGCGGCGGAATGTGCACTCACATGAAACTTCCTGGCAGATTAAAATTGTGTGCCGCACCGAGACTCGAACTCGGTACCTTTGCTCAGTAGGTAGAGCACTTGCCCGCAAAAGACAAAGGTTCAGACTTCAAGGCTCGATTGGGCAAACAGTTTTAATTTGCCAGGAATTTTCCGCTTCAATATGTGATCAGCACTTAAATGTGTACAACTAAGAATCTTTACAAATGTAGTAAGAAACACGAAATCATATTTCAAAATAACAAAAACAGTCGAAAATACCGGAAACGGGCAATAGCGCTCTGTAGTGAGCATTTCTTCATGTGAATCCAAAATGAATCTCTAGATTACAACACCGACTTGTTCAAATGTGTGTGGAATCTTATGGGACTTAACTGCTACGGTCATCAGTCCCTAAGCTTACACACTACTTAATCTAAATTATCCTAAGGACAAACACACACACCCATGCCCGAGGGAGGACTCGAACCTTCGCCGGCAGCAGCCGCACAGTCCATGACTGCAGCGCCTAGGCCGCTCGCCTAATCCCGCGCGGCAACGCTGACTTGGAAGCAGCATTTCTCCCTAGGTACCCCTACTTGGAGCATTTGTGCAGCCAGAATTGAAATGAAGGTTCAAAAACTATCAGCCTTAATTCTGCATATTAAAGCTCTTCCATTTTCCGTGAAAGGTAAGCTTTACATACCGGTCAGGAAGACAAATCTACCAGGAAGTTCCAAAGCACGAAGGGGCGGTACCAGTTGAGTAGGTGTGCTAACACAGGTTGCTGTTTACTCTCGTGTCATTAAATTAGTAAATGGAGCAAACGATAAAAAAATGAAAAATTTGGAAAAAGTGTTGAAAGTGTGAGATTTGCCACTAACATTGTAAATGTCGTAGATGAAAAGGAAGATCAGCTGAACAGACTTTCTTGAAACGAAATTAGACAACGAAAAGCCACAAGAATTTAATGAGAGGAACGGAGTGAAATGCAGTCTGAAATTGCATTAAATGAGACGATGCTGAGGGAATTAGATAAGTGAATAAGATACTAAAATTAGTGGACGACTTTTGCTATTTAGGCATGTAAATGACAAAACCTCAGAATTGAAGAGGATGTAAGAAGCGCAATGGGGTCAGCAAGAAATGCTATCCTGAAAAACAGAAATGTGGTAACGTCGAACATAAATGTAAATGTTATACAGTGTTTTATGAACGTGTTTGGACTTTACCCTTGCACGGAAGTGGTACGTGAACGGTAAACGGTGCGGGCAAGAAGTGAGTGGAAAAAATGGTTCAAATGGCTCTGAGCACAATGGGACTTAACAGCTATGGTCATCAGCCACTAGAACTTAGAACTACTTAAACCTAACTAACCTAAGGACAGCACACAACACCCAGTCATCACGAGGCAGAGAAAATCCGTGACCCCGCCTGGAATCGAACCCGGGAACCCGGGCCTGGGAAGCGAGAACGCTACCGCACGACCACGAGCTGCGGACAAGTGAGCAGAAACCTGCGACATGTCTTGCTACACAAGAATCCTGAAGATTAGACTGGGAAATCGGATAACTTAATGGGGAGGTATTCAGTGAAATACAGGGGAAAAGAAATTACGGCACAGCTTGCCTAGAAGAAGGGACGGCTTGATAGGATGGATCTTGCTCAACAAGGAATAATCAGTTTCGTAATGGAGGGAAGTGTGGAGAGTAGAAGCTATAGAGGCAGACCTAACTAGAACAAAGTAAGGAGGTTCAAATGAATGTACAGGGGGGGGGGGGGGGGAGGGGAGGGGCACAGAAAATGGAAACATCTCCAGAAATACATGCCTGAACATACATGCAGATTATAGCTAAGCCTGCAGGTTGCACTGTTAGATCTGATCAGAAAAGGCACCCGTGCAGTGTCCTCGATGTCTTACAATTTAGTGTGTGTGAAATCTTATGGGACTTAACTGCTAAGGTCATCAGTCCCTAAGCTTACACACTACCTATCCTAAATTATCCTGAGGACAAACACACACATCCACGCCTGAGGAGGGAGGACTCAAACCTCCGCCGGAACCAGCTGCACAGTCCATGACTTCAGCGCCCTAGACCGCTCTGGTAATCCCGCGCGGGTCTTACAATTGTCAGTGGCGTTCATAGCGGTATTATGTGCAGTTGTGAGTGCATTCTGTCGTAGTTAAGTGAAGTCAAAAGTGGGTAAATTATTGGTTCTCGAATGGTGGGTGCATTTTTAGCTCAGGAAGCCGAAGCATTTGCTGTTTCAAGGGGCATTCTACTTAACATTTATACCACATACAGGAAAAAGCGGAAAAGTAGACCCGCTAAGTCACAACGCGTACGAAGGCGCTTGTTGAGTGATCGCGAAGAACGATCGTTGAAGAGATCGTGACTAAAAATGAGAGGACGACAGCTGCAGAAGGCGCTCCAGAACTGAATTTTGCGCTCGCGATCCCTCTCTGCATCTAAGCAACAAGATTGGAGGCCCATAAGCAGGGAACTGGAGTGCGAGCTGGAATTACAAAACCATTCGTCAGTGATACAAATGCTCGCAACACAAAAACGTAGTGCCGAAACCATAAAATCCGGGCTATGGAGCAATGGAACAATGTCATTTGGTCGAATGTCTTGTTTTGTACTGTTTTCATCTTCTGACGGGAGTTCGGTGACGGCTTGGGCAACCGTATCGTGGTATTCCTTGGGGGCCATGCAAGGTCCCATTACTAACGAGGCTTATGTGACAATTTTGGCGGATTACGTGCAGCCCACGATACAATGTTTGTCTGTTAGCGGCGAATCTGTGTTCCAAGTCGGCTGGTTTCCTGTTCACGCAGATAACATCGACCAGGGCTGGTTTTGTCAGCTCGGTGATGAAGCCGCCGCAGTCGCCCGACCTCTGTATTACTGACCCTTTGTGGTCTAGTTTGGAGAGAAGAGTGCGTGGCTGCTACCCGCCTCCACTATAGCGGACTGGACTTGTCATCTGTTTCAGGAAGAATGGTATAAGATTCCGTTGAGAACCACGCAGGACAGGCATTTATCAATTCCGAGAAGACTAGTAGCAGTTTTAAATGCCAACAGCTTTACTTCACCGTATTGCGCACGGTAATGTGTCGTGTTTTCGGTGTTTCCACATTTCTGTCCACTCCCCTGCAGGTTACAGCAGTTATTCAGAGATGGAGAGGCCTGCCGCACTAGCGAGCAGAAAGATATCCAGCGTCTTCTGACTGAAGACAAGTCGAATCTGTTAAAGTTTTCCTAATTTTCTGCGTCAGATGTTTGCCTTTCACGCCTAATTTCTTTTCTTACGGCGTAGAGTCAAGTTCCGGCACGCCAGTCGAGAACGAAAGAGTAGAGACGGCTGTGAGAAGAAGCCAGCCAATCGCACGCTGACCTCACCTCCCTCCAGGACGACAACGCGACAGCAGCGGCCCCTCTGTAAAGAGGACATAAGGTGACGGCTCAGTTCAGTAGCAGCTTCAAGACTAGCAACTTGGATAGAAGTGCCAACGATAGCGACTTCCACAGTATTTCAGGACAGATTTTTGTCATTTAGCATCACTGCAAAGACGTTATTTCGTATGTCTCCCTCTCCTTGCGAAACATCTGTGTAATTGCGTAGCCGGCCTGGGTGGTCGAGCGTTCTAGGCGTTACATCTAGAACCGCGTGACCGCTACAGTCGCAGGTTCGAATCCTGCTTTGAGCATGCGTGTGCCTGATGTCCTTAGGTTAATTAGGTTTAAGTAGTTCTGTGGTGTGCGTACTGTAAGACCTTCTGTACACACGCCATCAGATTATTTGACTTGTCGCTCTAACGAAGTAGGCGAGTGTCAGCAACATGTCTTTTGGTTTTATCGTGGCGTGTTTATCTTGTGCCATTAGATCAGACGATAGAAATGCCACTTGCACTCTTAGTGTAGCAGATTGACGGTGAGCAACTTTAAACAGAACTTGATTAATTTTCACACACATTTATTAAAATAATAAAAAGCATAGAAATTACTTAACTTGATTCTGGATGCTGTTTACAATTGACAATCTGAAGTTCCTTTGGTCTTGGTACAATCTTATTCTCACATATCTCTTACTTGTCAAAGTGTCTATACATTTCTCTTCATGGCTATGTACAGGAATATGATAATCGTATTAGGCGCAGACTGAAACTTGACTATAGACTGGTACAGACTGGTACAGACTAATACAGACTAATGCAGACTAATGCAGACAAATGCAGACTAATTAATCGGAAGTCTGTACACTCGTTATAATACCTCCAGCGTTGAGGTATAGCAGCAATCTCATTGGCTGCGTTACATATTAATACGTGGATCGGCGGAAGGAGAATTTGGTCCGTCTCTATGGCAGCGCCATCTTGTAGTGCGGAGAAGGACGAGCGGTGCGCCTGCGCTGTTGTGCTTAGTGGGGCGCGCTCTAGTGGGAAAGTTGTGTACGCGCAGATTACGCGGAACTATGTACACAACAAGTTCTATGTTCTAGGGCACCGACGTCCTCAGAAGTTAAGTCCCATAGTGTTCAGAGCCATTTTGTAATTGCGAAAGTTAACTATTGTAATAAAACTCATTTGTACGACTTGTGCCGACCGCTGTGGCCTAGCCGCTCTAGGCGCTTCAGTCTGGAACCGTGCCACCGCTACGGTCTCAGGTTCGAATCTTGCCTTAGGCGTGGATGTGTGTGACGTCCTTAGGTTAGTTAGGTTTAAGTAGTTCTCAGTTCTAGGGGACTGATGACCTCAGATGTTAAGTCCCATAGTGCTCGGAGCCATTTGAACCATTTGAATATACGACTTGTTTGATTGTTTGCCTAGCGAACCGAGTATGCAGGCTTTCTAGACACTACATCTTTTTCATAAAAATTTCTGTTTAGTGCCGCAAGTTCGGACGTCCGAGCCGCTGTGCTCGCAATTTTCTGTTTACCGTGTTTTGGGGAACGAGTCCTTGTAATAGTGGAGTTGTTACACCATTCGACGTCAAGAATCCATTTGTAGACTTCACAGTTTGACACGATATTGAGAAAAATAAACATTAACACAACTTGAAATACGAATGCATGTGTACCAGTTGCCTTTCCTGATTACAGTTCAATATAATGTATCACAATAACGTACTTACATCGCAAAAGTACTGTATCATAAATATTTAGTATATGGGTACCACTTCGTGAACATTCTGTGATATTCCCTTTCAGTATTCATACGGTGCTGTTCTGAATCGTGTTCAATCTGCACACCCCACATTCTACACGATTCCATTCGGAGCTTGCAGGTACCGGCGGAAGTAATAAACGTATCACTAATTCTCAGTATGGGTCCTTGTACTATTCATCATTCCAAGATACACGGCGTGAAGCCGAACTTCAAAAACTGGCAGAAGTTTGGAGGTTGTTCAAAAATAGTTCATTAGTTTAATATCATGCATCCATCGTTTGCGATACATAGTTATAATTATGATTTATTCGGTTTTTTGTGCCAATTAACTCTCTTTTTATGGAAATACGTTTCCAACACTGAAAACGCCTGCAATATGAAATCACCAAAGCGTACAAGACAGAACACAAAAATGGTTCAAATGGCTCTGAGCACTATGGGACTTAACAACTGAGGTCATGAGTCCCCTAGAACTACTTAAACCTAACTAACCTCAGGACATCACACACATCCATGCCCGAGGCAGGATACGAACCTGCGACCGTAGCAGCGAGGTTCCGGACTGGAGCGCTTAGAACCGCTCGGCCACAGTGGCCGGCTACGACTTTACTCGTGAGAATTAAAGGGTATCCTTGAGACTCAACAGACATTTAGGACATATAGAGGACATTCGGAAACAGTCTGAAAAGGTTCTAAGAATGTTGCGTGGTAAGTTGTGTTGTGAAATACTTGTTTAAAAACATGGTAGCTGAGCCGTGGTGCGGTTGGTGTCAGTGTTCGCGCACTTAGAATGGCATCGCTGCCATAGATTTAGGGTCACCATCTTTGCCTTCCGCGATTCAGGCCGGTCGTCGGGTAGTTAACGGAGAGAGAAAAGAGACAGCGGAGTGGATATTCGCAGGGTCGCAGGTGGCTTGTTGAGGTTTACCGTGAGGCCTGTGGTACGACGCCTGTACGCTATGGCAGGGTCAGCGAGAGATCCCGGCAGTGACTTGATGGGACCTCGGGTTTGGTATCGCGGTGGTGCACTGATGTGTTTTGGGGCTTTTCTGCTGCGAGGGCATGTATAGGTTTTTGTTACTGGCCATTGAAATTGAGATGTGTCTATGGCGTGACGGAGGAAATGTGTGATTCTCGCCGCTGTTGCATGTGAAAACGCTTCGTCTGCCTTGTGTCTGTGTAGGAAATTACGTGAAGTAAATAGCTGATACCACGGCGACGTCTTGCTGTCACGCGTTGTTGAATATATATCGGAATTACTCAATGGTGAAGATATCCCACGTGTAAAGCAAATGAATGTTTTATTCTGCTTAAATGTGTGTCAGTTATATGTGCATTTATATGCCCTTCTTTAGTTGCAGAAGTTATAGAAGTGTGTAAACAGAGAGCTATGTGAAAAGTGATGGAAAGTTGAAACCCTTCCAATAAGTGAATACACTCGAACTCTGTATTACTGAAGGTGCCTTTCGATACTATCACCTACCTTGGGTAATAAGTGTTATTCGGAGGTTGTCATGGTACAGTAAGTAATTATTATACACAAAATTGTTTATTCTGATTATACTAAATTGGAGATGTAAGGTCGGTTGTGTGTCGTTGTAAATTACTATTGTCTCCCCTGTGTGGCAGCCTAGCATTGTCAGTGGCTTCAATAATTATTCATGTTATATTTCGAGTTTTGTATCCACGAGTTTGATTAAGCTGACACTGTTGAGTTGTAAGACCTATAAACAAGCAAGTCAAACTGAGTATTCTATGAGCTCAAGACGATATTCTATTACCTGGTACCTTAGTTTGTTACAGATTCGAAGTATTTTACGTGTTATTAATATTCTGCTGTTTGCTTTGTCTAAAGAGGAGCTAGTTCTGTGAAGTAGTCGTTTATATTTTATTAGTGTGTTAAGTGTTGTGCCTTTTCATGTTAATTGTTCTTTTAAGAAGCTACAAATGACTCTGTTGCAGGTAGCTGAAACTGACGTATTCACGGGGGTCGCGCCTGACGGGGTTGATAGTGGCCTTTTTTGCTACGGTATATCCGGATATCCTCCTTCAGTACATTTGTCTCGCTTATATCGTTACTACGACTGTCGAGTGAAATTAGGGCTTACTGTAATCACCTTATATGTTGAAGTTAAGTATCTCTCTTGCCAGGGCGCGAACCTTCGTGGATATAGTCGTATTCTCATCTTTAAAGATTGATAGTGTTATTCATTTGTTCTCCTCACAGGTATGATTATTTATCTTGTTATATTTAATGTCAGTAAAATGTAAGTGTTAGCGAGGTCCGAATCGGGACGTTGTATTCTCCTCTTGTGGAAACAAATTTAAGTAGTTTTATTCCTTTTTTTAAGTAGCCTTTAGATGCGTACATTTTGCCTCCTTGTTTGGTGTTTTTATGGCTTCCACGTTAATTAAAATTATAATAAAGGTAAATTTGGCAACTGAGGGTTTCGTGTATTTATTAGTTGGTAAGTGGATCCTAAGTTAAGTGTAGGAACCCTACCAATAGCTTGTACCGTTTCTGTGTTATTTACTAAAGTTCGCCAGTCAGGCGGTTTCACTCGTAAATAGAAGTGATACGCCAGATGCAGGTAGTGTATGTTGTTCTCAAGACAGCTCGGACTTTGGCACGACTTCGATCCTATCCTTACTACGGTCCAATGTCAAATGTTTGTATCGCTGTCTTGTTCGGTTTTAGGAACCCAAACGAAGAACACGTTTGCCGACGCCTCCTCTGGCGGTCCGCGTGTTTTTGCTCGCAGCTGCCTGACCTGCTAACTTCAATGCTAGGAAACGGCGCGATGTGTGGCATTTTTTTCTGAAAAGTTATTTGTCAGCACAACCAACCTACCCTGCGACACCCTTAAAGCTCCACTGTGTAAACAGACGGTACGTTAAAACATGTTATTGTGAAGTGTTTGGAGACAGGAAGGGCGACGGTAGTTTCCGTTCGACGGCAGGTCGCAGAGCAGCGATATCAGAGCGAGGCCGAACAGAGGCGAGCGGCTGAGGAGGACGCGGTGCCTGGCCGGTGTCTATGAGCACAGACGTGGCTGCCGGCCTTGGGCGGGTCTCCACTCCAGGGCCGACGCACAGCGCCCGCAACGCGGAACTGGATCAGCACGCGGCAGGCTCAAAGGGGCCGGACGTCCGCGTGCCTACTCGCTTCAGCTTCCACACAGACGTTTTACTCGTACTGCAATAACTGGAAACGGACGCTGTTTCAGTTCAAGATCCGAGTTGTTTCCTTCTTTGTGTGACCATTTCATTTATAGGCACTCCCAGCTGTTTGGCGTCCTCCACGAATTACAGCTGACATCTCAACGGAAACCAGAAAACTGCGTCCTTGTTTTGTCACAGGACAAACTCCGGTCTAGCCTGATTTTAATATCGGCAAACCATTTTGAATTCACCTTCCAAATACACTCCTGGAAATGGAAAAAAGAACACATTGACACCGGTGTGTCAGACCCACCATACTTGCTCCGGACACTGCGAGAGGGCTGTACAAGCAATGATCACACGCACGGCACAGCGGACACACCAGGAACCGCGGTGTTGGCCGTCGAATGGCGCTAGCTGCGCAGCATTTGTGCACCGCCGCCATCAGTGTCAGCCAGTTTGCCGTGGCATACGGAGCTCCATCGCAGTCTTTAACACTGGTAGCATGCCGCGACAGCGTGGACGTGAACCGTATGTGCTGTTGACGGACTTTGAGCGAGGGCGTATAGTGGGCATGCGGGAGGCCGGGTGGACGTACCGCCGAATTGCTCAACACGTGGGGCGTGAGGTCTCCACAGTACATCGATGTTGTCGCCAGTGGTCGGCGGAAGGTGCACGTGCCCGTCGACCTGGGACCGGACCGCAGCGACGCACGGATGCACGCCAAGACCGTAGGATCCCACAACAGTGCCGTAGGGGACCGCACCGCCACTTCCCAGCAAATTAGGGACACTGTTGCTCCTCGGGTATCGGCGAGGACCATTCGCAACCGTCTCCATGAAGCTGGGCTACGGCCCCGCACACCGTTAGGCCGTCTTCCGCTCACGCCCCAACATCGTGCAGCCCGCCTCCAGTGGTGTCGCGACAGGCGTGAATGGAGGGACGAATGGAGACGTCGTCTTCAGCGATGAGAGTCGCTTCTGCCTTGGTGCCAATGATGGTCGTATGCGTGTTTGGCGCCGTGCAGGTGAGCGCCACAATCAGGACTGCATACGACCGAGGCACACAGGGCCAACACCCGCCATCATGGTGTGGGGAGCGATCTCCTACACTGGCCGTACACCTCTGGTGATCGTCGAGGGGACACTGAATAGTGCACGGTACATCCAAACCGTCATCGAACCCATCGTTCTACCATTCCTAGACCGGCAAGGGAACTTGCTGTTTCAACAGGACAATGCACGTCCGCATGTATCCCGTGCCACCCAACGTGCTCTAGAAGGTGTAAGTCAACTACCCTGGCCAGCAAGATCTCCGGATCTGTCCCCCATTGAGCATGTTTGGATCTGGATGAAGCGTCGTCTCAGCGGTCTGCACGTCCAGCACGAACGTTGGTCCAACTGAGGCGCCAGGTGGAAATGGCATGGCAAGCCGTTCCACAGGACTACATCCAGCATCTCTACGATCGTCTCCATGGGAGAATAGCAGCCTGCATTGCTGCGAAAGGTGGATATACACTGTACTAGTGCTGACATTGTGCATGCTCTGTTGCCTATGTCTATGTGCCTGTGGTTCTGTCAGTGTGATCATGTGATGTATCTGACCCCAGGAATGTGTCAATAAAGTTTCCCCTTCCTGGGACAATGAATTCACGGTGTTCTTATTTCAATTTCCAGGAGTGTACAACTAGCCAATGACTGCAGCAATAGATTGCAGAGGTAATTAACTGACGTCCAGTGTGGTCTGTAATTGTCGTAAGGCAGCAAAAAGTGGTAGACATTCTAATGCGTTAATGCTGAACCGATTTACACTGATACTAGTTCCAATTTTGAGCATGAGGTGCAAATATGGGGCTGTGAATGCAAGAAAGACCTATAGAAATGTTTCCATATGTAATAGATTAGGAACAGAACGTGGACAGAAAAGGTGAAACAAGTGAAAAAGGCATAAAGTTGATTTCATCATTGCCAGACGTTGTGGCCGAGCGGTTCTAGGCGCTTCAATCTGGAATAGCGCGACCGCTACGGTGGCAGGTTCGAATCCTGCCTCAGGCATGGATGTGTGTAGTGTCCTTAGGTTAGTTAGGGTTATGTAGTTCTAAGTTGTAGGGGACTGATGACCTCAGAAGTTAATTCCCATAGTGATCAGAGCCATTTGGACCATTTTTTGATTTCATCAATAACTTCTCTGACACAGTTTGTTCAGTATGAGCACTGGAGATGTAGACGAGCAGTTGGATCAGGAAAACGAGGTGATTAACGGTAGCATGCAGGACTTCCGGTGGAGTGCGAGCAACGTGGTCCTGTGTAATGTGGTCCTCGGGTCAGGTAGAGACCGAACGGATCCCTGGTGAAAGTGTTCTTTTGGATAACCCCAGAGCTAAAAGTCACATGGATTAAGATGGGTGATCTTGCAGGCCATGCGTCTGGAAAATCTCTGGATGTAACATGTTCGTAGAAGGCTGCGTTAAACATATCTTCACTGTGCAATCGAAGTGAAGTGTTGCCCCATCTTGCATGAAAACTGTGGTTTTCACACAGTTGTTCTCTTCCGAGACAGGAATCACATGCTATTGAAGGACGTTTCGATAACGCGCGGACGACACAGTGCACTTGACAGGCCCTCTGAGTGATCTCTCTTCAAAGAAGAACGGACCCAGGATTGGGTTGCTTGTGAACGTACCCCACACTGTGACATACGGCAAGCGCAATGGCTCTTCGTGCTCAGCGTTCGGTTTAACAGTACCCCAGATTCGGTAATTCTGTGTATTCACTGTACTCTGTTGTGTGAAATTTGCCTCATCCATGGAATATTGCACGTCCACATGTCATGAACTTCGGGCTGTGCCAGAGAAGTGAGTGCAAATTCAGAACGTTGCTGCGGTGCATGAGACTTCATTTGTTGCATCGTTTGGATCTGGAACGGGTAGCAGGGTAAAATAGACCGCTAAGCTTTCCGTATTGTTTAGGATGCGGTGGTTCAAATGGTTCAAATGGCTCTGAGCACTATGGGACTTAACATCAGTCCCCTAGAACTTAGAACTACTTAAACCTAACTAACCTAAGGACATCACACACATCCATGTCCGAGGCAGGATTCGAACCTGCGACCGTAGTAGTCGCGCGATTCCGGACTGAGCACCTAGAACAGCATGCGGTGGACAATTCTTGTGACGCTGCACGAGCGCTAGCACCTACTGTGGCACATGCTGCATGGTCAGTTACAGCAGCAGGTATCGCTCCAATAACTTCCATACTACGCTCACTCATGTTTCCGAATTTCCTTATCATCTTCTTTAAACCATTCAATGACATCCGGACTGTCAGACCCTTCAGTCGGCGATAGTCTATAACCTCCCGGTACTACCTGTTTATATATCGAGATGAGGGAGCGTAGTGGTTAACACAGGAATGGCGTTCCGAGAAAGTAGTCCACAAACCCCCGCCAAGCCATCCAAGTGTTCGTTTTTCGTGATTCCCGTAAACTATTTGTGCTGGACGCCAGATGGTTCCTTTGGAAACGATACAATCCATGTCCTTCCCCTTACTTGTGCAGTGGTACTTCGTTCTCCACCTCTTTCCTCCAGTTTCACTTTTTAATTCTATTATTCTCTCATGTGCTTAGTGCACCTGTCTTTTTTTTACGTTACCGTCTATTATAAGCATTACACATCTGTTGAGCGTGGATTCTTCTTTACATTAAATTACATTTACGGGGTAGCAGTTTCTGTAGCCACCTGCCACACTCGGGCGCGTACCGTCCTTCTACAGACTAAGCACTTCAGAGAGAGTGAGGCTGGGTTGTAGGCAGAAGTGGGGCAGGAGGGGAGCAGAGATAGAGAGCAGCAGCGTCTAAGTGAAAATGATTGCTGGGATAACTGTCTAACAAAGAAATTAAAAAGAGATTGGCTTATGCGCTCTTTATATACTCGTTAAGGACTGAGACGGTTCTCTTATAGCACATCGATCAAATAAAGATTCGCTAAGTTCGCATCAGTATTATTAAACATGCGGTATTTACAAATTATGTTCGTTTAAATATGTCACTAAATACCTCACAGTTGCCGTATGTGTGACAAAGAAATTAAACTGTATTCTCTCAGTCCGCAGCTCGTGGTTCTGCGGTAGCGTTCTCGCTTCCCGGGTTCCCGGGTTCGATTCCCGGCGGGGTTAGTGATTTTCTCTGCCTCGTGATGACTGGGCGTTGTGTGATGTCCCTACGTTAGTTAGGTTTAAGTAGTTCTAAGTTCTAGGGGAATGATGACCATAGATTTTAAGTCCCATAGTGCTCAGAGCCATTTCTTTTGTATTCCATCACTAGTGCCTCAGTCGACAAAGCACATGTTTCCAGAATGAAATTCTCACTCGGCAGCGGAGTGTGCGCTGATATGAAACTTCCTGTCAGATTAAAACTTTGTCCCGAGCCGAGACTCGAACTCGGGACCTTTGCCTTTCGCGGGCAAGTGCTCTACCAATTGAGGTAGGTCCCGAGTTCGAGTCTCGGCCCGACACACAGTTTTAATCTGCCAGGAAGTTTCGTATCAGAGCACACTCCGCTGCAAAGTGAGAATTTCGCTCTGGAAACATCCGCTAAGCTGTGGCTAAGCCATGTTTCTGCAATATCCTTTCTTCCAGGAGTGCTAGTTCTGCAAGGTATGAAGGCGAGCTTCTGCGAAGTTTGGAAGGTAGGAGACGAGGTTCTGGCGGAATTAAAGCTGTGAGGACGGATCGCGAATCATGTTTGGGTAGCTCAGTTGGTAGAGCACTTGCCCGCGAAAGGCAAAGGCTCCGAGTTCAAGTCTCGGCCCGGCACGCAGTTTTAATCTGCTAGGAAGTTTCAAAGCACATGTTGTCTGTGGTGTACAGCGTCTTAATGAAAATAATACTTGTTCGCTTGCATATCTACACCACATTTACGTCTACATATATACTCTGCGGCCATCTTACGGTTTCTGGCAGGAGGTTGTTTGTGTACCACTGCCACGTCCCGCTTTTCTGTTCTAGTAGCGAATGGTTCGAGGGGAAGAACGATTGCTGATAAGCTTCCGTGTGACGACGAATTTCTCTGATTTTAGCCTCACTGTCTTTTCGCGAGATATACATAGAAGGAAGCAGTTCGTCGTCTATTAAATCAGTCCTTTCCTAGGCCCTTTCTATTTTTGAAAGCAGAAACTATAATACACTACTGGCTTGCTTGGCCTATCGTAGGCGATAGAAAAATGAAGGCTGAGATGGTGTGGGCTTGTTAAGCGAATGGAGGAGAATAGGATATCCAGAAGGATACACGAGATGAAAGAGACCAAGAGGAAGATCGAGAGACAGATGGATGAAAGGATCGGGGGAATGCGTCCAGAAGAAAGATGAAGACGTAGAGACAGTGGCAAGACAGACCAAACAGACCCGGCCAGATGCTGGAAACTGTCAAAGATTATGATGATGGTGATACCTAGGAGGAAGCAATATATTGTTTGATTATTCTAAGAACGTACGCTCTCTGACTTGTAACAAAGGACCATTTCGTGATGCAGATCTCCTCTCTTGCAACGTCTGCCAATGGAGTTGGCTGAGTATCTACGTGACGCTGTCGCGCTTACTGAATGAATCTGTAACGAAACATGCTGCTGTTCTTTGGATTGTCTCTATTTTCGCCTACGAGTCGTTTGTAGTACAGATGTCCGCTCCGATAGCTGAGTGGTCAGCGTGACGGATTGCCGTCCTACGAACCTGGGCTCGATCCCCGGATGGGACTAGGATTTTCTCCACTCAGGCGGAGGATTGTCCTCATCATCATTTCATCCCCATCCGGCACGCAGGTCGCCCAATGTGGCGTCGAATGTAATAAGACCTGGTCCAAGGCGGCCGGACCTGCCCAGTAAGGGGCCTCCCGGCCAATGACGCCAAACGCTCATTTCCATTTCCATGTAGTACAGATCCTAATACTGACGAGCAGTATTCAAACATTGGTCGAACGAGTGACTCGTAAGCTACTTCCTTTGCTGATGCACTACATTTCCTGAGGATCCTTCGAAAGGACCTCAATCAGGCGTCTGTCTTACCTGCAGTTCAATTTATGTGATCCTTCCATTTCAAATCGCTCCAGACACACACTCCTAGATATTTTATGGAAATAACTGGTTCCTGTGATTGCTCTGCAGTTGTGTAATCATGCAACAGCGCGTCTTCCTGTCACGATAGCCTGCGGCTTCCTGCACCAAGCGTCGTTCATCTGCAGGTCTTTCTGTATTTCACTAGAATTTTCTGTATGCAACAGCACCATCTGCGAAAAGCCTCATGAAACGTTCGGCATTATCTACTAGGTCAGATATATACATTGTTAAAGTAACGGTGCTAGAAGACCACCCTGCGGCACGCTCGAAGTTACCTTTACGTCTGAAAATTTCTCTCCGTTAATAATGACATGCTGTGTGCTGTTGGCGAGGAACTCTCGAATGTAGCCAAAGAGCTGCCCTGATATCCAGTACAATCATATTTTGTTCATTAGATGACAATGCAGAAATGGAGTTAAACGCCTTCTGGAAACCAGAAACCTTCTACCTCGACATTGTATCTACTGCTTTCTTGGTCTCTGGACCAACAGACTAAACTGGAGTTGACACGGCCGTTAAGTGAACAAATGTTCATCTCTATAGAGAGGATTTTCTGTCTGTAGGAACATAATACGGAGAATAAAACATGTTCCAAGTTATACAACAGGTCCACGTCGGAGATATAGACCTATAGTTTTGTATGTCTGTTTGACGAAACATACTGTATACTATTGTATTCGAATACACAAGAAAGCAAAGAAATTAAAAGTGATTTGCACGCTTTTATGTGATACGATAGAAACGTTGTACGTTCCACACTATGTGTTCCCGTATGAAACTTAGCCCAAAAATTACCTCCCACACTATAAAAAAGTCCAGGTATTACCAAAATTATGTCCTCATAAACTGTTGCCCAACTTAAATTCGTATGCTAACCTTTGACTAAACAGAATTTAATTTGAACTGAACTGTGACTGGTCTGAATACAGCTTGTCTTTATATTAAATGCGCAACTGAAATGAAACAATTTTCTGGTCCTAATCAAAATTTCCATTTGCCTCACCTCATGACATGATTGTTGCATATTTCTCGAAAGCACAACAACAACAAACAGAAAACAGGGAGTGGCCAAGCTAGAGCTCTCTTTTTAAATTAAATTGCCAAACAGTATTCAAACTGTTGCATTCCACATGGTGCAGTGTGTTAATGCTAATGATAAACCTCCTTTAAACAGTGGGATGGGGAGAGTAACTTTTCCTATACAATGACAGTCAAAGACAACGATTTTAGGCTCAAGTATGTCTTCAGAAAGACAGAGTAAAACTTAGAGTGATCTTCACACGTAACATTAGTCTGAACAATACTACGCTTAATAAAGCGAACAATGTTTTAAGAAGGGTACAATGGTAACACAGAATTTCTGTAAAAAATTAACAGCGTAATCAATTGCATCGTTAACGCATGAACCAGGGAAGTTCGATGGTCTCTCTCACCTCTGAGCAAGTTAGTTAGTTGACATAATCATTCCGACAATTTACACTGAAGCGCCAAAGAAACTGGTATATGGATGCGTATTCAAATTCAAAGATATGAAAACAAGCGCGGTCGGCAACGCCTGTAGAACACGTGTCTCGCGCAGTTGTTAGATCGGCTACTGCTGCTACAAAGGCAGGTTATCAACATTTAAGTGATTTTGAACGTGATGTTATAGTGGGAAAACGAACGATGGGATACAGCATCTTCGAGGTAGCGACGAAGTCGACCGTGAATATCAGGAATCCGGTAAAACATCAAATCTCCGACATCGCTATGAGCTGAAAAAGATCCAGCTACAACGGGACCAACGACATTAAATGTGACAGAAGTGCAACCCTTCCGCAAACAGCTGCAGATTTCAATGCTGGGCCATCAATAAGTGTCAGCGTGTGAACTGTTCAACGAAACAACATCGAAATGGGCTTTCGGAGCCGAAGGGTCTCTCGTGTATCCTTGACGACTGCACGACACAAAGCTTTACACCTCCCCTAGGCCCATCAACACCGACTTTGGACTGTTGACGACTGGAAACATGTTGCCTGGTCGGGCGAGTCTCGTTTCAAACGGCATCGAGTGGATGAACGTGTACGAGTATGGAGACAACCTCATGAATCCATGGACCCCCATGTCAGCAGGGGACTGTTCAAGCTGGTGAAGGCTCTGTAATGATGTGGGACGTGCGCAGTTCGAGAGATGTGGGCGTCTAGTTACGACTCTGACAGGTGACACGTACATAAGCATCCTGCCTGATCATCTGCGTTCATTCATGTCATTCCAACGGACTTGGGCAATTCCAGCAGGACAGTGTGACACCCCACACGTCCAGGAACACTCTTCTGAGTTATGCTGGCCACCAAACTCCCGAAACATGAATATTACTGAGCATATATGGGGGATGCCTTGCAGCGTACTGTTCAGGAGATCTACATTCCTCGTACTCTTACGGATTTATGGATAGCCCTGCAGGATTCATAGTGTCAGTTTCTTCCAGCACTACTTCCGACTTTAGTCGAATCCATGCCACGCGTGTTGCGGCTCTTCTGCGTGCTCGTGAGGTCCCTACTCGATATAAGCAAGGTGTGCCACTTTCTTTGGCACTTCAATGTAGCAGTGTAATTGCGCTGTGCTGCAGTAAAAAAGAAAGAAAAGATACCGCTCAAAATTCATATTCCTTTCGCCTTTCAATACATACATCATACTCCTCCTTGCTGTCGTTTACAGTGTATGTTTCTTCATGTAACAGATGCAATCACAAAGTAACACAGCACTACTGAATATGTCCGTCACGCACTGCACTTCAACTAAGAGCGTGTCAGACTGCGCAGAGGCGAAGACTGTGCCACAGCGAGACGAAAGATTGTTCAACAGTAACGCGCTCTCTCTCTGACGTGCACATCGATAACTTACAAAAATCTAAATGGCACGGCGACATTACAATGGTTGGCTAGTCTCCATATCACAGTGTCAACAATTGACAGTGGTACCTCAGTAGATGAGTGCAAAGCCGATATAGCGAGGACAGCAGTAGTTCTCCTCGGGTGTGGCAGCTCTAGGACAGTGGCGGCGGTCGCGAGGAGGCCGCCTGGAGACGAGGGTCGGCGGGTGCCTGAGGCGGAGGGGGGCGTGGCCGCTGGCCCGCCGTGGCGGGGGCTGTGCGTGCGGAAGAAGAGGCGGGGCCCCACTGGGAAACGACCTGGCAGCCTGGCACACCTACCCGGTAGTTTTGGCGCCTCGATATACCACAAGTATCCCACTAATGCAAGACGAATCTTACCAACTCAGAGCACCAGACCCTCGGGAGGGGCCATATGATTTGGTGTTCGGTTCCAACTAAAGTGTATCGTTAATAGCTAAGACGGAAATTATTCGCCAACCGTAGCATACGTATGATGTCCGCATACTATAAAACCATCGTAAAATTGTCACGGGAAATGTAGTATAGTGTCCCCATCGGTGCTGTAGGAATAACTTCTACGTAATCATAGTACTGACAGACTTTATTGTTAATGCTACCTCTTAATAGGAATACATTTGGTAACGCGTGCTAAATAACTCATTTCGACTAGTACTAATTGGTTAACAGTCACAGTCAATGTAACCTACGGGAAACACATTATACAAAAATTTAATTTAACAGCAAAAAATACTGAAACGTTCGGGATACAGCAAAAATAAACTTCCGTTAACATTAATGTTTGATACACTTAACTGAAGCAACAAATCCGCTTACAACGCCGTATGTTCATACAACAATGCAGAAACCATCCCATCGTACTCGCTGCTCACTTTCTCTCTTTCTCTCTCTGACAAAAACACACACACACTCATATAGAAAGTACGTCATGATCTCCATTAATATCTTCTTACAATCATGATTAGCAATGACTGTGCGATGCTGCCGCTTAATTTCCTACGAGAATAAGCTGTTCAAAGTGAGACACAAAAAATATTTTTAGAGATTTTATAAATTTTACCAATCATTTTGATTATCTCTTGCACAAAAGGAGAATCTCGCATGCTTGTATTGCGGCGGTAGGGTATGAAGTCACGTATCAGGGCAGGAACTTCCCATCTGGCCATTAATTACAACGCGGCATACGGCCGGAGTAGCCGAGCGGTTCTAGGCGCTACAATCTCGAACCGCGCGCCCGTTACGGTCGCAGGTTCGAATCCTGTCTCGGGCATGACTGTGTGTGTGGTCTTTAGATTAGTTAGATTTAAGTTCTAGGGGATTGATGACCTCAGAAGTTAAGTCCCATAGTGCTCAGAGCCATTTGAACAATTTGAACAACGCGACATACAAAACGACAGTGTGGCATGAAGTGTACTGCATGTTTGGAAACGGAAATGTTTATCATTTCATCCCAGCTGCACAAAGTAGCTGAGAGTAATGAAGCCATCTACAATTTCTACACACGGAAAGATAATGCAGCGGACTTCTCGTTCCGAAATCGCATTTCAATCTTTGTGAGAAGATCTTGCTATGCTTTGTGTAACACAACTGGACAGCGTCACGATCGTGGCCCGTCGACACTGCGGTTTATGACTTTGCTATCGTCAGGATTCCACTACTGCCATGCGAATATTGAATCGAAGTGTCCAATAGGACCGTACTCAACACCACCTTTAGGATCATCTGGACTAGCGACCAACGGGACTCACATATCCACACGACAAGTACCTTCATTCAGCCTTACCCACAGGGCGTGTCTGCTCCAGTTTTACAAAACATTCGTGCGTTCGCGACTAGACTACGGGTGCACAGTGTATGGATAGGAGAGGTCTTCTTATTTCAAGATCATTGACGCTATCCGCCATGAGGGGTTAGGCTGGCCACAGGTTCTGACAGGACCAGCCCCATACCTAGTCTCCGTGCTGAGGCTGGCCAAACTCCATTTAAAATTCGATGACAACTCCTTATGTTGCGTCAAGCATGTAAGTTCCGCCCAGCTCTGAATTCATCCACATACCATTCTGTTGCTTGTCCACCTCTAGAGCGCCATTGTTCACGAGCAACAATGCCATTTGGAATGTGCTGGAGTCAGTTGGAGCGGAGGAAGTCCAGCCTCAAATCCAGGTTTTTAACCGTCTGCCACTCAGGTTACTGCAGATGCCCAGCCGGCCGCTGCGGTCGAGCGGTTCTAGGCGCTTCAGTACGGAACCGCGCTGCTGCTACGGTCGCAGGTTCGAATCCTGTCTCGGGCATGGATGTGTGTGATGTCTTTAGGTTAGTTAGGTTTAAGTAGTTCTAAGTCTAGGGGACTGATGACCTCAGATGTTACCGGCCGCAGTGGTCTCGCGGTTAAGGTGCTCAGTCCGGAACCGCGTGACTGCTACGGTCGCAGGTTCGAATCCTGCCTCGGGCATGGATGTGTGTGATGTCCTTAGGTTAGTTAGGTATAAGTAGTTCTAAGTTCTAGGGTACTGATGACCACAGATGTTAAGTCCCATAGTGCTCAGAGCCATTTGAACCGCAGATGTTAAGTCCCACAGTGCTCAGAGCCATTTGAGCTATATGAGCACCACAACTGTGTAGATGTCTTTACGGATGGGTCTAAACAGGGAGACTGCCTCAATACTTTACTGACATCGATGCAGAATTTTATGCAATCTTCCGGGCGCTGGAATAGAAGAGACGTTCTTCCAGTACCAAATGTGCCCTTCACTCTCTACAACGTCAGTACCCAGCAGATAAAGTAATCTAGAATATCCAGGATGCACTCTTCCTACCATAACGACTGGGAAAGGGAGTCTCTTTCTGCTGGGTACCAGGGGACATGGATGTTGCAGGGAATCTAGCAGCCAAGAAGGTGCTTCATCATCCTCAGCTCCTTAAGTGTGTCATGCCCCTGCGTGGTAAACCCTTGCTCTTTAGATCCAGAGTGTTTCATCGGGGGAGGATGAGTGGCCGGAGGTGACAGACAATAAGCTTCGTCTAGAAAAGTCCACAACGCAGCCGTAGCGCACCTCCTTCCAGCCACGTCGACGTGACGAGGCCCTCCTTACTCGTCGTCACATCGGCCACAGCCCTATGACGCACGGCTTTTTGTTCCAGCTAGAGGACCCTCCGATATATGGTGCTTGTGGCACCCAGATCACAATGCGCCACATTTTATTGGGCTGTGTTTTATTTTCTGACCAGTGAGCCGGGGCGGATATGCCGACGGATATGCCCTTTATTTTAAGTAACGTTCAAACGAATGTGGTTCGAATTTTGCGTATTGTCCAGCATTTTTTCCCAAGATTTAAGGGAGGTGGTTTTCATGTGTTACCATGCTGACTGGCTCACTCACGTTTGTTGTGAGTGGTCAGCCAGTGATATTTCCCTGTGCCTTTCTTTTAGCTCCCTTGTCCCTTTACTTTTGTTTTAATCTCGTGTATAGCTACTTTTACTCTTTCTCCATTGTTTTAGCTCATTTGAGATGAGGTGATTGTGTGGTCAATCTGAGTGCATGCATGTGCAATAATTTTAGATGTTTTCTTAACATTCGTTTGTTTTAATAAGTGTACAGGTGCTGATAACCCAGCCGTTCAGTGCTCCTAAGTTCCAAACACACCCACTTACGATGGGGAACTGAAAGAGTGGAATGCAAGGTAATCGAAAACGATCGGTAGTGGCGTAGTACAATGTTGCTGTAGAGACAAACAAGAAATGGAGAGGGTGAAGTAGTGTTTGTCCCAGGAATATGACTCGTTCCAGTGGATTTCCCCTTTACCTTTATGAAATTTTAATACTTTTATTGACAACTACGTTTTCAATGACGGCCAATAAGTGACGAGGGTTGTCTGTCAAGTACTGTGGAGTGACCTGACGTCGTCATATTTCTCCCACGGGGAATTTCATGTTGCTTGCGTTAGAGTTTGTTTACCCGGCATATACTTATTGTGGCACCTTGGGAGGAACTAAAAGTATTCTACATAAGAACGTTTAGTGTTCATTTTTCAATACAACATATTTATAAAATATTTGATGTTTAAATTTACACTGAAGCACCAAAGAAATTGAAATACAGAGATATGTAAATAGAACATGCACTGCAGTCGGCAACGCCTGTATTAGACAACAGGTGTCTTGCGCTGTTGACAGATCGGTTACTGCTGCTACTAAGGCAGATTATCAAGATTTAAGTCAGTCTGAACGCGCTGTTGTAGTCGGCGCACGAGGTATGGGACACAGAATCTCCGAGTTAGTGATGAAGTGGGGATTTTCCCGTACGACAATTTGATGAGTGTTCCGTGAATATCAGGAATCCGGTGAAACATCAAATGTCCGACATCGCTATTGCCAGAAAAAGATCCCGCAAGAACGAGACAAACGACTACTGAAGAGAGTCGCTCAATGTCACGGAAGTGCAACCTCTCCGCAAACTGCTGCAGATTTCAATGCTGGGTCGTCAACAAGTATTAGCGTGCGAACCATTCAACGAAATATCATCGATATGAGCTTTCGAAGCCGAAGGCCCACTCATGCATCCTCGATGAGTGCATGACACAAAGCTTTACGCCTCGCCTTGGGCCGTCAACACCGACATTGGCCTGTTGATGACTGGAAACATGTTGCCTGGTCGGGCGAGTCTCGTTTCAAATTGTATCGAGTGGATGGACGTGTATGGGTATTGAGATTACCTCATGAATGCATGGACCCTGCATGTCAGCAGGGGACTGATCAAGCTGCTGGCGGCTCTGTAATGGTGTGGGGCTGTGCTGTTGGAGTGATCTGGGACCTCTGATACGTCTAGAAACGACTCTTACAGCTGACACATACGTAAGCATCCTGTCTGATCACCTGCGTCCTTTCATGCCCAGACTAGGGAAATTCCAGCAGGACAATGCTACGCCCCACATGTCCAGAATTGCTACAGATTGGTTGCAGGAACACTCTTCTGAGCTTAAACACTTCCGTTGGCCACAACACTCTTCAGACATGAACATTATCGCGCATATCTGGGATGCCTTGTAAGGTTCTGTTCAGAAGAGACATCCACCCCTCGGGTACTTTTACGGGTTTATGACAGCTTTGCAGGATTCATAGTGTTAGTTCCCTCCAGCACTTCTTCAGACATTAATCGAGTCCATGCCACGTCGTGTAGCGGCACTTCCGCGCGGCCGTGGGGGCCCTACACTATATTAGGCAAGTGTACCAGTTTCTTTGGCTCTTCTGAGTAGATGTAGTATTTATACTTTTAAACATATGTTGATACGAGAGCTAGCCGGAATATAAGGAACGAAAGGTAGCAAAATGGAAGCTGCAATGAGAACCAAAACTGTTTTATTTGCAACAGTTATCTGCACTTTATAGCTAAGTCTCTAGCGCCGCTCCGATTTAGACAATTTCCAATACCCTTGTCATAGAAGGCAGCCCCGTGTGCTTTCCAAAAGTCTGCGCTGAACTGCAGCTCGTTGTCTGTGCCAAAATAATGTCTTCTTAGCCAGAGGTTCATTTGAGCAGAGGCCGATCGGGGTGGCCGAGCGGTCTGGGCGCCTTGTCACGGTCCGCGCGGCTGCCCCCGTTGGAGGTTCGAGTCCTCCCTCGGGCATGTGTGTGTGTGTGTGTGTGTGTGTGTGTGTGTGTGTGTGTGTATGTGTGTGTGTGTGTGTGTGTGTGTGTGTATGTGTTGTCCTTAGCGTAAGTTAGTTTAAGTTACATTAAGTAGTGTGTAAGCTTAGGGACCGATGACCTCAGCAGTTTGCTCCCATAAGACCTTACCACAAATTTCCACGGTGTGGCCGAGCGGCTCTAGGCCCTTCAGTCTGGAACCTCGCGACCACCATAGGTTCGAATCCTGCGTCGAGCATGGATGTCTGTGATGTCCTTAGGTTAGTTGGGTTTGAGTAGTTCTAAGTTCTAGGGGACTGATGACTTCAGGTGTTAAGTCCTATAGTGCTCAGAGCCATTTGAACAAATTTCCAATTTCATTTGAGATGAAAATCAGAGGTAGCCATCTCCAAGCTGCGTTGCGGGCCATCAAAACGATGCAGGAGCGTCCGCATTACCACTGCAGAGTGTGGCTGAGAACTGTCACGGAGAAGGATCTGCATGACAGACCGTTATGTGGGGTCGTATGAAAGCAGGCAAAATCACTCGGCAGGCAGTCACGCGTAGCGGGAGGCACTATTCTCTTGGTATCTTTACGCGCTGACTGTGCGCTCAGAATTGAAAAGAGCGATGTGACACCATCTACTGCCATACTGGAGACACCGCCCTACACATTTGTGCAGAGCCTCGTCAAATTTTCACTGCAGTTTCCATTTCGCAACCGGTAGTTTCGTACTTTCTGAATACCCCTCGTAGGTTTTTACACGATAGATAGTTTGAATTCCTTTTATTATCTGATATAAGATTGGGACC
Organism: Schistocerca gregaria; assembly: GCF_023897955.1. Classification (NCBI taxonomy): domain Eukaryota; kingdom Metazoa; phylum Arthropoda; class Insecta; order Orthoptera; family Acrididae; genus Schistocerca; species Schistocerca gregaria. The sequence continues at coordinate 111,264,104 of NC_064927.1, forward strand.
AGCAAGTAAGGGGTAACGAGCTAGTTAACGATGAAAGCAGGGTAGGCAGCACCATTGAAGGGAATCAGCAACGCTTGGTTGGCGAACCATCTCAGACCTACCCCGCATGCTCGTTACGAAAGCCGTGACAGGGTCAGGAGGTGAGATTGTTGACGGGCCGCTCTACTTGGC